>NC_081413.1:621047947-621647947 GCF_030272615.1 Cryptomeria japonica
TCCTTGTATGTCACATCCTCCATCACTTTCTATTAACCCGCAATACACTCCTTGATCATTGTAGACACTTAATCCTTGATTAAGTAGGTTCAAATCCATTCCATTTATTCCTTACCAACTTTGTCCTCTAAACATTAATTATTTCTTCTTTTGAAAGGGACCTTTTGTCCTTGACAACATAAATATTTCTTCCAAAAGTACCCAAATAAATTTTATCTTCCTATTTATTCCAGTTGTTGATTGTAAGGGAAAATCTTACCTTTATTGAAAGATCTCTTTTGGTACTCAAAAGTACCCTCTTTCCTTTCAAATCCTTTCATTATGCCACTTGACACAATCCCATGAGTCGAGAGATCTCCCTCAATCCTAGCCATTGATATCATGATCTCATCTTGGCCATCCATTCCAACTCACCTCCTATTAATTTATCTCCTCAACACTTTCCATTTTTATCACTCTCATTTCCATTAAAGAGTCATTATGATGCCAAATTTTGGAGTGATCATACATCATTTTGATGACATGGAAATATCATACTCAATAGAGGATTTAGCATAGTTTACCTGTTGAATTATACATATATTTAAACTTTTTTTTTCCTTATCTTGATTGTTCTTCTTGTTCTTAATATCTAAATCATTCACCTTCAACACATTTTTACATACCCAATGGTACCCATGTCATGGGTCCTTTAATCAACATTTGATTGTTTTAGTTTTCACGTGTTGCATATTTAGGTAGGTAAATATTTTGTTAGCAATAGCATGAGGTGTTAGAAAAATACATTAGGGGAGAGGACCTAGCATTTGAGCGTGTTCTAATAGCTCTGATAAAACTTGTTGATTTAATTCCTAATATTTTGACAATATTGCACGATCAATAGTTGTGACTTTAAAGTTGTTATTTCTACTGGTGACTACCCTTATTTGAATGAAATGTGTCCCTTAGATCTAAAAAGAAACAAATCACATGTGATACCACATAACACACCAATAAAACATGAATTAGTGCACAAGTATTGGTCTCAATTTTTTGGGCCTTTTTGGACACCTTGGAAAAAGCATACTAATGTGGCATCAAATTTGATTATGTGGCCTTGAAACCTTAGTTATAAGCGATTTAAAATTTTCAGATAGAATTTCCAAGTAAGTTGTTATAAAAAATTGGGAGCGATTTAAAATTTTCATATAGGATTTTGAGAAGCATGAAATTAGGGTGCTCAACTATTCGGTCCTCTCCCATAGTGGCAAACCCAAAGGTTAATTTTCAGGAAATCTAACCATAAATAGGCTGTACAATCTCATGATTTAGTGAATATCTAAACATTTGAGGGTTAAAAGAATCCATTCGGTAATTGGAAAAATTTCCTTGTGTATTGGTGATAATGTGAGGTATAATTGTTGGTTATTTTTTTCTATATTTCAATCAAAGTTTTCTTAGTGTATGATGAATTTATCTATGAGTTGTAGAGTCGACCCAATCTAGTTGCATTATTAATTGGATATAGAGAACCTACAAAACCATAGGTGAGGATTAAGTTAGATCATGACTAGTGTCCTCATCCTATTTTATGAGACAACATGACCTAAATATAGCTCAATCTAAATATAGAAAAATCTTTCATAAGTTTAGCTTAAGTATAATTAAGTAATAGGAGACATAAGTAATTAATGATAGATTAATTAATTACTAAGGTGATAATCTAATTACTCTAACACATTAACCTTAACATTATTTATGATCTCCTCCTTGAGAACCACAAACCCATGCCAAGAAGGTGAGATTTAGCTGATCCCACAATATTAGGTTACACTTTTTGGTACGTCCTAGCTTTTTTTGAAATCACACAATTTTTTTAAAATATGATTTAAGCCTTGGAAGGTACCATTTGAAGTAATATATTTATTTTTTATTTCATACAAATGTAGTTTTTTCATCAAACATTCAATATTGTGTTTTTCACATATGAAAAATTTGAAAAATAGAGAACAAATTTTGTGAAAAATATATTTTCCCTAGTTATTGATATCCTCATTTCAACACAAATAGAAGAAGTTAATTCAAATGCATACAAAAAAAGTTATGCATTATAGAATACACCTCTATCCAAATTATAATTACACTAACTTCAAAAATTAACTAAAAAATAATATGTAACAAAAAATTATGAAAAAAATCCATCCAATTGATATTGGTGTGCCAAATCTATATTTTAAAAATTAGAATTTCATTCTTGCTATAAATAATGTTATGCACTACACAGTAAATGTCACTTCTAGAAAATGTTAATTATTGTAAATATAAAGTTTATTAAAGTTATGTAAAAATATAGACCATTTATTTCTATTTAAAAAATAATAATATTTAGCTTCTACATGAAAAATCTCACAAATTAGTTTACTTCATCTTCAAATTCTTAATGGTTTAGCTACTACAAGTGTCTAAAAGTGAATATTTGATGCAAAATGTTGATTTTAGTGTCAAGCTTAGCTAAAAAGTATAACCTATTATTATGGAATCACCTCTCATCCAACTACCATCAATGTCTCAAGTTCTCTCACAATGACATTGAAATAACTATCTGTTTTGATCCCCATCAATTTAAATATTGTCATGATTTGAAGTATTATTCCCTCACTCTCATCATTACCTTAACATTGAGATTATAAATCCCGACGCAAGATCATCATTGTATTACATCCATCTAAAAGTGCTATCTTAATCATACCATTCATCCACCACCTTTGATTCCATATTTTTCATGGTTAACATCAATGATAAATGTTGTAGGAAACATGAGCTACATAGTTATTTTAATAGTAAAACTCTTATGACAGACTCATCAATCAAAGGTCTTAACATTTGTCCATCATAAAATGTTATGAAAACTATATTCTGATTACCTAACACTTAAGGGGGTGAAAAAATTGAAGATATTGATCAATGGTTGTATATAGAGAAAACAAATCCTGAAGATTATCTATTGGTTTAACATAAATTCCCCATCCCTCTCACACTCAATTGAAATATTGATTACCATGGAAAAGGCTTAGGATTTCATGAGCAAGGAATTATAAAACCCATTCATCCTCTAGTGAACAAGAACAATCAAGAACTTGGATATGGGTTGACACAACTAACACTCACATTATAATTAGATGCTTTCCAACATATTGAGATAGTTTCTAACATTATAAAAAAATATTGTAGATGAAGTCATCATAGCTTTGTATGATGACACAGATGTACATCCCAAGTATTTATAAATCATGTTATCCTCATCATAGATATCCCCCTTTGTCATATTGAACTTATTTCTTTGGACCAACAAGGCTCCAACCATCTTGATGTCTTTCAAAATCATGAGGATTTCTAATAATTCATGGGGTTTCATGATGACATACTCCTAGACATCATAAATTCATCTTAATCTACAAGCTTGATCCTAATGTCTATTTTAGGGATGATGAATCCCTTATTTGCAAAAATAATTATTAGGGTAAAAACCTCTTTGAGGTACTTTTGAATTCGTCAAAAGTAAAACGAAAGGATGTATCTTTTGGTGAAAACCTCTTTCAGACATCTGAAGATAATGACACTCATCTTCCACTTAAGGGCACCCAGAGTCCTTAATGTTCTACCATTTTGATAGATGAAATATAGGAAATCATCTTGGGAATAGAACCAAATATAAAATTCAAATAAATACTAGATTCCCTCTTTGTTCTAGTTTCTAACTATGGTTTAATGTAAACTGTTTGTTGGGTACGCAACTCTTTCTAGGTCAATGTCCCAGACAGTTTCTCTACGGTTGCTACCCATGATGGTAGATTTATATCAAAAAGGCTCAAGGTGGCCTTCTGCTTGTGGCCTAAACAACTAAGCCCTACATCCTATTAAATACATCAACCTTGACCCGTTATTATTCATTGAATTTCCATCAAGATAAATAAGTTCCAAAAATATCACACACCACCAAACCCTAATCACGTTTTCTAATGTTTAACTGAGCATATGTAAATTCATTTAAAATTTATGTTTTTAGATTATCGATCGAAGGGGGATTACCCACCTCTTGGATTTTACTTCCAAATGACCCTTATTTCTCCTTGACGATTTATAGGGATGATGCCACAGACACCATTGTTGCAACTTTATTAGGCGTTAAATGTAGTAGTTCAACACGACAACATTACCTGTAAGTGTGACCTAGAGGCACCATAGATGTCGAATGCTAGTAAGTTTTTGGTTTTATCTTCTCTTGTTTAGTTGTCTAACTAGAAATTCAATTATAAATTCATGAATCTTAAGTAAAGAAATATACTAATACATCTATGAAAATGAAACTAATATATGCAAGGAATTGTTACTTGAATTTTAACTAAAATTTTAATTTTATGTAATTGAGAGGAACATTTACTTAGAATGAAAATAAACAAATCAATTCGTTGAAGGAAAACTATGATAATATTTAAAACTCCAAAACTTGAACTAAATACTTGAAAGTACTAATTGCTAGAAAAATATGATATTTGTAAGAGATAGCTTATGAAAATGATTTGAATTACTTGTAAGATACTAATTGCCTTGAAACAAAACTATTACACTTCTAAATATGAAACCTAATACTTGAAAGGTACTAAATTGCTTGAAAGAAAATTAAATTATCAAATAACAATACTTTGGAAATGAATTTAATACTTGTTTGAAGGGAAAAACTATTTAACAATAAGCTTCAAAATAACCACATTGTTTGAAAATAAGATTAGAAAAGAGTCTAAACACTTTCTAGTTAACCAATGTATATAATAACACAGCTCCTAATAAATAATTTTTAATCAATATATTTCTAGTTTCTCTTAGACTAATGCTAAATCTTTTGCAAAATTATAAAGAAATAAACTAACTGTTACTTGCAATGAAAGCAATTAAATAATAGAACTTGAAAGTAAAACCCATAGTACCATTTGCTTCAAAAAGGAAATGAGTCTAAATGATTGAAAGGTACTAATTGCACCAAGAATTAATCTTTAGTATTAAATATAATACTTGTAAGATACTAAATATTTTGAAAGAAAAACTATAGTTGTAGAGTACTAGTTTATTGAAATAAAATCTATGTAATACTAAAGTTTGAAATGAATCTTATAATTATAAAGAACGCTACTTATTTGAGACAAGACATTAAAACCAGCCTAGCAAGTAATTGTACTGATTAATATCATTGTTTAAAAGGGAAACCAACTATTAATGATCTACTACCTTTGAAAATTATTACTATACACTTGAAGGTTTATTTAAACTTAGCAGATATTGTTTTCTTTAAATGAATCAACTACTTATGAATAGTTAAACTAAGCTTGAATTACTCAAGAGATTTAGTTAATTCCAATAATAACTTATTTCTTAGAGAGAGAAAAATATTATTTGTCTCAATAGAATTTTCCAATCCTTTCAAGTAAATTAAACTAGTCTTGTAATAATTTAACTACTAATGTGAATATTGTATGACTAAACGAATTTAACTGTAAAATGCTTATGAAAATAGATGATCTCCTTCTTTTTATTTGTCACACATCCTTAAAATATTTCCAAATAGAATGAATAGATCAATATTATTTGTTTGAAGAAACTCATTCCCAAAGTAATTACCTAATAGTTTGAAATATATTTGAAATATATGTATAGTTTATCTAATTATTTTGGATGGGAAATAATTAAAATTTAATGAATCTAAATACTCAAATACACTTTTGAAAGGACAATGATAAAACTTTTAGAAATGAATCTAGTGTTAAAATGAAATTATTAATACTAATTACTTAAGGGAAAAATTAACTACTATTGACTAAAAAAATTAGGTTTTTGAAATTGATGATAAGTGTTTGAAATGAAAATAAAAATAATTAAAATACTTTGGACTAAATAAAACTAATTTTCAAAGCTAAGATCAATTATGCTTGGGTATAGCCTAATTTCTTAGATCATTTTAAGAATAAGTATACTCAACAAATATAATAAACTAATTTTCTTATGGAAGAATTAAGCATTTATATAATCATCATAGTGACAAACTAATTATGAGAAGAGTATAAGAAGTTAATATCATAAGTTCCATTACATCCTTTATTTGATTGACTATTTATAAAATAATATTTCTAAAATTATTTACTTGGAGTATAACATCTATCCCCAATAATTTACTTATTAACATTATTTTAAACATAAAAATTAGTTTGATCAATCTATCTTTCAAGTTGTTGTATGTAGCATAATTAATCGAATAGAATTCATCTTCCACCTTCGAAGCTTTCAATGAAAATAAAATCAATACTTCATCTTGTATTCATAAATTATATTTATTTATTTGAAAGATAATCCTTTTATAAAATCACCTAAAATTATTATATATGCATAATAATTTCTCATTTAACTTTGTTAAATATTAAAATCATATATATAAATAATAAACTATTATTAAATTTAATATATAAATCAATATTATAATAATTTACAAGAATCTTGATAATAATTATCTTAAAATTGTTAACTGTTAACATTATTTCAGGGTTGTCAGTAGGCGACATTTTAATCGGGTGGCACCCCTTTCTTTTGACTTCCCAACTGCGTTCAACATACAGGCTAGATGTCTTTTCGACGTTGTTCCTGATGACCTACTTTTTCTGTTTGAGTTTAGGGAAAATGCAGATTTGCCAAATGGCTTGGGTTTTGATGAGCGAGCATCTTGTTGGACCCCACTCTACATCATGTGAAGATAGGGACAAATGGCGCCTTCGCGCTGCCCATCCTATTTCTGTTTAGGCATTCTTTTTTGGATGTCCTTAGAGCTGTCGCGTGTTGGCCATGGTGACCTGTCTCTCTGGCTATGATTCACGTCAAAATATTTTTTGTTTGGGCAGGTATGGAGATGACATGACAAGGTGGAAGCAACAACTTCAAAAGTAGTTTTGCTGGGTGTGTTCTTGCAGGATGCCACGATGGTTTTTTCTAGTCAGAAGCAGTTGCGGGAGGATGGCGGATGCTTTGAACCGTTAGTCGAGCTGGGGGCTCTATTTATGCTATTTTCTTTCCTATTTTAGAGGTTCAGAACTTTTATGAAAAAGAACAATTAAGTATTCTAGATAGCAATTAAGCCTTTTAGCTGTTATTGTTTTCTAAGGATAATCAAATTGTGTCTACGACCTCTGTGATGTTTGTTTTCAGGGATGCCCAGTGGGACCATAATTTTGAAAAGTCTAAACTAGTTTATGAGTCATAGGCCTATTACTAGGAGTCAAACAACCCTAAATCCCAATCTACTCCTACCACCCCTGGTAAATGTCCATTCGGCTGTATCCTCTTCTTCCCAGATCTTTCCTACCTTCCCTACAGCTGCCCTTATAGCAATGGCATATGTTCCTCCTAGAAATTTTGTGACATGGAATAACGAAAGCCCTCTCATTCCCCCCACTCCACCTATTGTATGGGGACCAATTCCCTCTACTGCGCTAAAAGATCCCAAAATTTACTATGGAATGTCACAAGACCTCCGGGGAACACCTACAAGACATAGCCAATGTATGCACCATCCACGATATCACCGAGTAACATGTAGCCTTGAGATTTCTCGTGGCCTCTTTCAAAGGAAGAGCTTTAGATTGGTACAGATCCCTGGGTCTGAATACTATAGCGGATTGAGACCAGCTAGACGATCATTTTTTTAGAGGTTCTTTGACAAAGTTGATAGATCATCGTTGATGCACCAATTGGTTATGATAAAGAGAGCCCCTCAGGAAGCACTCACAGAATTCAACTTAAGATTTCAGAGGACCCGGCAAAGAATACCTCTGTCTGCCTACCCTCTTGTAGATATGGCATTCGTCTTTTACCTGAAAGCCTTCAATTCTGACATATCAGTAATGATCCATTCACTAGGAGGCAATACCCTCTCGCAAGCTTTTGAGATAGCGATCCAAGCAGAAAATAACCTAATCGATGCCAGGAAGCTCGCGCCATGCCCCCTCATGCTAGCCTTTCCCAAGCTATCTAATCAAGCCTCTAAAGAGGTCGTGCTCAACACATCTGCCCCTCAATCCATGTATATGTACCCTGGCCCCCAGCAAGCATATGCCCCTCCGCAGTCATCTTTGGTTGTGGAAGTTAGCGACATGAAGAATTTATTGAGAACCTTCTCCAATGAGATTGTCAATCTAAAAAAGGCCCAGATCTCACCTGCTAGACCCCCTTTCCAACAAAATTTGCAATAGAATAGACCCTCGTACCAACAAAACCAGTATGCAAACAACTATGCTGATAAATCCACCCAACCAAATTGTCAAAGAGTCCCAATTCCCAATCCTTTGCAGACTATTTACCCCAACACCAGTAAGGAGTTGACAGTGGGGCAAAATAATCTAGCGAACAACACTAACTCTTGGTGTTTTCTATGCAATAATGCTCACACTCCCAGAAATTGTCCGAGAGGTAATTTGTAGCAAAAAATCGCAGAGCAAAGAAGCTTAGGCATGACACCAGATGAGTCAGTCTATGTGTCTCCCGACATGGATAACACATCTCTCATTGGCCAAATGTAGGGTATGTCGATGCAACAAGAGGCAGAGATAACTCTAGACCACACACTATTCTCTTGGATGGAGGACGAAGATTTCGTACTCACCAATGGTGCAACTACCTCAAGGGAAGGGCCCCCCTCATGCAATCAGATTATAACCTCCACTCGAAAAGGTGCTTCACTAGGGAAAACATAAATGCCCCAGGAAGAATGTCCATAGATAAAGTTCCTGAACAACCCGCAGTTGCTTCCACATACCCAAGGAAGGAGTTTATCCCCTATAAACCAAGAGAGCCAAAAGCGTCAGTGCTGACAATACTAGACGTGGTGGAACAACTAAAGAAAGATTTGACCAATGTCTCCTTATGGGATCTCCTCAGTATCCCAGAGAAAAAGAATTGACTGAAAGAGGCCCTATCCGACATCAAGAAAAGTGCAAGCAGAAATGCCACCAAAGCTCAGCAGATCAATGAAGAAAGGTTTCAACCCTCTACATACAGATCATACCCTTCAACCGTGTTAACCAATGAAGCCATGCCTCCTAAGTCTCAAATGGAAGGTAAGCACAAACCAAATCCTTTCTACCTAACCCTCATAGTTGGGGATAAGCTCTTACATAATTCTATGATAGATTCTGGTGCCAGCACCTTCGTTATGCCTAAGAAAATCGCTGAGGTCTTGAATATCAAATACGAGCCTTTAAATAGGGGTGTTATGTAGTTAGATGGTAATAAAGTCCAGACCTTAGGTCTTATCAAGAACCTTCTGCTGACATTATTCACATGTCCTAGTGTCACCGTGCCCCAAGAAGTGGTAGTCATTGACATCCCGCCTGTTTTTGGGCTCTGCCTTTCTCAAGATTTTACTGCCAAAATAGGAGGTTACTTGTCCTTAGATTGGTCCCACCTTATCCTTCGAACTCAGTGCGGTGCCAAACTCAAAATCCTTTCAGAACCCCTTCATGCTGAACACGTAGCAGATCAAGCCATGCTCAATTTTGATCCCGCTCATACTTCCATCTCAAACAAAGAAAGGAAAACCGTAGAGCTCCTGGAGGATGAAGAAGTGACCAGGGATATTCCACCCAATCAAGAGATTTTCCTAAATGAATTCATAGACTCTGATCCATACTCCAAATACCATGCCACCAGCCTAGGTACTTACTACATCTCTGATGAAAACCGGGTCATCCCGAAACTTATCAAGGAAGCATTTTCTGAAGAGGAGTTGTCCTTCGTGCTCTAGACCCAACACTTCGATGGTGCGAGATGCAAAGTAGGTTCAGGAGCTGGGATTTGCCTCACTTCACCCTCAGGTGAATAGATTCTAAAGTCTTTTCATCTACAATTTGCATGCTCGAACAATGAAGCAGAGTATGAAGGATTGATCTAGGGTTTGAGCATGGTGGAGAGGATGGGTATCAAAAAATTGAAAGTTTTGGGTGATTTTGAGCTAGTGGTGCACTAGGTCCGAGGAATATCTAGCACCAAACACGTCTGCATGAGGTCATACTGCCACATAACATGGGATCTAATTGAAAGCTTTAATGCTTTCAATATCTAGAGAGTTCCTCAAAAAATAAATGTTGCAACTGAACAGATGGCCACCATTGGATTGCAATTTGACCCTGTTGCAGACTTGCTCACCAATTCCCAAATGATCTGTGTCGTTGTTCGGTCATCTATTCCTGATAACGACACTCATTAGCAAGTCTTTGAAAGTGATGAGAAAATCACCCTATTCATTCAAATCTTAGGGGAGTTTGCAGATCAACTGCAACCTAAAGTGAAAGAGGCTTATGGGGACCAAATCATCCAGCTAAAATCCAACAAGCTTCCTAATGGGTTGATCACCCTGGAAAAATTGTTCAACCATGATGATGCCAAAAAGGATAAGCGAAAGCTTACAACCGATAAAGGAGACTATACCAAAATATCGGTAGGAGGTGGGAGAATGCTCAAAGTTGGGAAGGAGGTTCCTCCAAAGGACCAAAAAAGATTGACCAGATATTGTGATGAATATATGGGTGTACTAGCATGGTCCTATGAATATTTGAAAGGTTACAATCCCAACATCATTCAGCACACCATCGAGCTCATCGATGGAGCCAAACCGATCCGACAAAAGCAGGGACTGGTCAATCTAAAGATCGAATCCCTCATGGCCCAAGAGTTGAAAATGTTGATAGAATCTAGAATCATCTACCCCATCAGGCACGGTACCTAGGTATTCAATTTGGTGCCAGTCAGGAAGAAGAATGGAGACATCCGACTTTGCGTGGACTTCAGAGACTTAAACTAGGCGTCTTTAAAAGATCACTACCCTTTTTCATCAATGGAACAATTGCTAAGAACAGTGGCGAGATCAGAGACGTTCTTAATGCTAGACGATTTCTTGGGTTACAATCAAGTCTTGGTGAAGCCAGAGGATCAACACAAGATGACCTTCACAACTAAATGGGGAACATTCGCCTACCAAAAAATGCCTTTTGGGTTGTCAAATGTCGGTGTGAATTTTCAAAGAGCTATGGACTTGGCCTTCAAGGAGCTCATCAATAAGACCATCCTTATATATTTGGATGACTTAATGGTCTTTTCAAAGCACGAAGAAGATCATTTCGATCATCTCGAGCTGGTGTTCCAAAAATGTCTAGAATTTGGGATCTCTTTAAACTCCAAAAAATGTATCTTTGAAGTCCCTCAAGGGAAACTAATAGAACATATACTATCAAAGGAAGGTGTCTCCATCAACCCTGATCGAGTTAAAGCAATAAAAGAGCTCCCCCTCCCTATCAATAAAAAGGGGGTCCATTCTTTCCTAGGAAAGATTAACTTTCTTAGCCACTTTATTTCTGATTTGCGGGAATGGTAAGGCCTATCACCCTGATGCTCAAGAAGGAAACACATTTCAAATGGACTCTCAAACCTAAGGAATATTTTGAGAAAATCAAAGAGGCTATCTGTTCAACCCCCATGTTATCCAACCCGGATATGTCTAAAGACTTTATAATGTATGTTTTCTCTAGTCACTATAGCATTGCTATGGTCCTAACCCAGAAAGATAGAGAAAAGGGGAGTGAGCGCCCTATAGCCTTGTAATCAAAGACCCTAAAGGAATACGAGGCTAAGTATAACTTCATTGCAAAAAAAGCTTTGGCCATAGTCAAGGGCCTGAAAAAATTTAAGCACTTCATTGCCTACAATAAGACTACAGTGTATGTTGCTCATCTGGTGGTCAGAGAATACATCATGGAAGGCGACATCACCGAGAAAAGGGAAAACTAGATCACTAAAATCCTGGAGTATGATATTGATGTCAGGCCCACTAAAATCATCCACGGCAAAGGTTTGTGCGAATATATAGCCCAGGAGTGTGAGCCCCGAGAAATGAAGATGGCCACAGATGGAGTTGTGATGGTTACCTCCGAGCCATCAGAGACATGCTGGATGGAGGCCCAAAAACATTTCATGAAGACGGGGAGCTTCCCTGAAGGTCTTCCCCCTGAAAAGAAGAGATTCTATAGACTTCAAAACAATGGTTTTTGCTTGGTGGATGACATGCTTTTTAAAAGAAATTTCAATGGAGTCCTACTCTGCTATGTGAGCCAATGCCAGGCTGGCAAGACCTTACATGAGTTTCATTATGGCTTGTCAGGAGGTCACTTTTCAGCACAAATGACCACCATCAAGATCACTCATGTCAGATACTTTTGGCCCTCTATGTTCAAAGACATGCACACCTTGGTGAGGGAGTGCAAAGAATGCCAGTATTACACTGGTAGGTATAAAAAGGTGGCAATGCCACTCAGACCCATAATGGTGGAGAAACCCTTTGGTCAATGGGGACTCAACTTTATAGGGAGGATCAATCCCTTGAGCTCGAACAGACATAAGTGGATCCTGACCGCTACCAACTACTTCACCATATGGTCTAAAGTTGTCCCCTTAAAGCATTCGTCAGAGACTAAGGTGTTGATATTACTAGAGGACTTGGTGTACCAATATGGTCCATCGAAGACCATAATATCAGATAATGCGCATGCATTTGTGGGTTCACAAATCACCCAATTTTCCCTCAACAAAGGTATTTACCTAAAAACATCCTCGAACTACTATCCGTAAGGAAACGAGCTCATCGAGTTTACTAATAAAAATCTTATTAGACTCATTAAAAGGATAGGCTCAAAGTACAAGAGGGAGTGGCACCACCACTTGAGGAGCACGTTATGGGATGACTGGATAATGCCCAAGCAGGTCTTAAAGAACTCCCCATACAATCTGGTCTATGGTAAGGACACACTATTTCCCATTACCTTGGAAATCCCAACCTTGTAGTTACTCAAGTTCATCGAAGTAGCAGAAAATGGTCTTATGGATGTAAGATTGGTCGAGCTTATGAAATTAGAAGATGCTAGAGAAGCATCTTTTCCATCTATCTAGAACCATCAAAAAACCATCTGTTACTACTTATCAAGTTGCCATTAGTTTTTATATTCAAAGTCATACTATACGTTCTAGTTGGTTAGCACTACCGAATCATGCAGTTGGTACACACAGAGAAGTTGGTATGCACAGTCTAGTCGGTTACAATAGAAAGCAGTCACAGAACATAGTACACACCGAGCTGTCTACCGAGTATCTTTTTATGTCTACCGAGCAATAAAGATGACACACCGAGTTGATATACACTGAGTGAAATGTGTTACCAGATACATTGAACCTAGACATGCATATGAAAACGTGTTACAAGATTGAGGCACATCTAACTGTTATTACATTGGAAATTGCACTAGAAGATTGTGTATGATTACGAGATCAATCTAACCAATGAAATATTTTGTTTAGTTATTCATTCAAGGAATCTTGTTTGTAAGATCGAAGCAATGAATTGGATCACCATTTTAAGAGATCTATTTATACAACATGAGTTAAGTGTATGTATGCATGAAAGAAGACTGTTACAGAGACACAAAGGTCACCAAGAAGGTTTTTAGAGAACAGTCGAAGAACATAGTAAACATAAGGGTTTACTGAGTTACTATATGGGTTACCGAGGTATGCTATAAGCTAGGTAATCTATTCTGAGCACATAGAATCTGCTATAACATTTTAGATGTAAAGTTGCAGATATTTGTAATGATTTTATTGTAATATTGTGAAGTTGTAAGAGAAATCTTTAACAGGGTAAAAGACTCTAATCAAGTCTATAAATTGTAAAGCCTCTAACCAGATGCAACATTCAGAATAAATGTTGTAAAATCCTTTAGCAAGGTAGATCTAACAGATCTTATTACTCCTAATAGTGTAAGCTATCAGAAATAGCTAAATGTAGCTCTAACCAAGCATTCTTTATTATTGCAGTAGTGAAGTTGTGGGTGCCATTCCCACCGTAGTTTTTCTCTCTAACCAAGAGTTTCTGCATAACCAAAATATATGTGTTATGGAGTGAATCATGTATGATTGTTATCTATTTGTTTTAACTTTATTTTATGTTACTGCACTATTATGTTTATGCATAATAGTAAAGTTATTATTCAAGAAAAGTATTGGAGTACTGATTCACCCCTCCCCTCTCAATACATTAGCTTTCCATATTGGGCCTAACAATTAGTATCAGAGCTTGAATCTTGGAAAAGGGTTTAACTACCTAAAGAGAAAGATCTTATCAATGGAAGGCTATAAACAATCTTGGAGGATTGTGTATCTGCAAGAAGAGCTAGATCATGCTAATCAAGTGATTGTAGACATGCAAAGGCAAATGCAAAAATCTCTGAAATTAAGAAGAAGATTATCTGATGACTTGTAGGATTCTCAAGAGTTAGTGGAACAAATTGAGACATCATCTGAGAATAGTATATCTGAAGAGACTGAAGAAATGATTGGAGTACTAAAAGAAAAGAACAAAGCATTGTCTGATCAGCTAAAAGCAATGAAAAGAGAACAAGAACATTTCAGTACATAGATGACTGAAAATCTAGATGCATTGAGGCCAACTGAGGATAAAGCAAGAGATCTATAGAGAGAGAAACAACAACTTGAAGTCTTAGTATTTGATAAAAATGATGAAATCATAAGGTTGACTGGGATTCAACAAAATATGACAGATCAACTAGGTTATGCACATCATGAAGCAATTTTGAAGAATGATGAGAATCAAGCATTGAAACTTGAAGTATCAAGGTTGACTGATGAACTTGAAACAGAGAAGAAATCCAAAGAAACACTGAAGAAGAGTTATGAAGCATCAAAGATGTTGGATGAGCAACTGAATACAAGAAGACCCAACAAAGATGCAGGACTCAGTTACAAAGAAAAAGACTCTACCGAGAAAGGAATTCATACTACCGAGAGAGGAGAATCATCGAAGTAAGCTAGAAACAGGAATAACATCAAAAGGAAGAAGCCTATTTGCTACTACTATGGAAATCAAGGTCATACTGCCAACATGTGCCAAATCAGAAAAGGTAAGCAACCAAATATCACTAAGTCCAATAATTATTGTTATAATTGCAATAAATATGGTCACACATTTAATCAATGTAGGACAAAGTCTGTTAACAACTATCAGAAAGCAAAATTCAAAGGGTTTTGTAGAAACTACAATAAATATGGACATAGTACTAAGAAGTGCTGGCTTAAGCAAAAGAATTCCATGTGGTCTGCATACCGAGCAAACACTAGAGGTTACCGAACTCACACAAATCCCTACCGATAATATGCAGCAATATCATGGGATTACAACACAAGGATATGGTGTGAATGTTGTGGAAGATATGGACATATTAGTGCCAACTATTTTATAAGGTTTGGAATGAACAACCGAAGATCATGGAGAAATCCTGGTATGGCATGTTTTCATTATCACAAGGTTGGACATTTAGCTGGAGATTGCAGAGATCAACCTAGAAGAGACACTAAAGAGATTAAAGAAAAATTCAAGATGATTTGGAAAAAAAAAGAAATTGTGTCAAATAAAGAAAGCACCTTACCTACCGAGTTAGGTGCATCTATTCCATATTAATCAGAAAAGGTATGAAGGGACTGCATTCTCTGAAAGTTAAAATCATAATAGTTCCTATTCTATTATGTACTAAATTCAAAATCTGCATAGTCAAGATACATTAGTAAGTTTGGAATTCTATCAAAAGTACTTTACAGAAAACCTGTCCAGTCGATGTATACAGGAAGCCTGTCAAGTCGGTAAATGAAGGAAACTTGGTTACTCGGTGAAAATGAAAAAAAAAGAGTAAATCGGTTAAAGGTAAACCAAGTGCATTTAATGTTCTGACCTAACCTGCACGAAGCCCGATAAGGTATTTTGTGTATTTAAAAGTATTTTCGTAGTCATTTACATTCACCAAGTTTTTGGAAGAAACAGAGCAGAGTGAATCAAGGCGATCAAAACTTCATTCAGAGCAAATTTCAAGGTATTTACATCAAATCTCATCGCATTGTCAAGCTAGTTTACCAATCTTATCAAATTGCTATTATCTACCGAGTGTGAAACGTTTGTCGTTTGTAAACTGTCAAACCCTAAAGATAGTTTGGTAGTTTTATCTAAAATTTACAAATGGCACCCAAGATCCAAGATCTCGTAGTTGTCAAGAATGTCGAGAAGCCCTCACTGAAGTACACTTTGACTCCTAAAGTCGCCTCTGAACCGGATGACAAAACTACCTTTTCACTCATCCTGGATCGAGTCTTGTTAGTTGAAGATGTTAGATTCTTCACCAAATGCCATGTTGAAGAACTCGGTCATGTTGAGATTAGTGACACATATAAAGAGCTATGTACCGATGGCAAAATGGACAACAAGTATGAACACATCAGAATCAAGGGATTGACTGAAGCCCTAACCTACCCTCATGTGTTCAAACCCCAGTGGGTTAAGTTTGTTTTGAGTAGAGTTCATGATGATTTCATGTGGCTAGAAGAGCAACCATTCAAAATCACCAAGGAAATCATTCATGTGATCACCGGGTATCCTATCTATGATCATGCACGAGCACAGAAGATGATATCACAAAAGGAGTTAATTAGTTTAACTGGAGTAGAATCTGATTACCGATGACTAAAACTGAATAATGTCACTAATGCAGAACTTAAGTTTGCAATTAGAGTAATTGGTTACTGTTTCTTCCAATCTGCAAGGGAAAACAGTGTACCATGTGCCGTAGTTGACTTAGCCTATAAAATAGTGAAAAAGGGAATGAAAGTTGATTTATGTGAAGTGTTATTGAAAAACTTGTTTAAGAACCACAATAAGGAAGCCAAAAAAGAACAACTCGACAAATACACTGAAGTTTGGTTCACTTCTTGTATGCATGTATTTATACTTTGAGAAGTTCTTTCCCTCAGTCGGTAAAGTAGTTTGGGAGCTACACCGACCAATCACCCATCAAATTAATGATTTTATCAAGAAGTTGGGAGATAATTTCAATGATATAATGGATGACTACTTCAGCAAATTTCAAGAGAAGATGCACAACAGGTACCGGATTCCACCACAACTGGTAGAGAAATATAAGGATGATATATGCTTTGAGGTAGACACTGATTACTGTTATGTGAATGTTGTGGAACCAAGGACTCAATCTTTGCCACCAATGGGTTACAAGATTGACTATGATATCACACAACAGCAAATTGATGCCTATCTTTCATTGCCAAGGCATGCTATCGAGCTAAGATATGGAACTTATGAAGAAGTTAAGGAAAAAGTTAAAATGAGTATTGTAGTACCCAAAGCTACAAGAAAGGCTACAAAGATGATAAAGGTTTTATCTAAGAAATTCGGAGAAGAGTCTTCCTCTACACCTGTCAAAGGCACTCTTGCCATCATCGAAGAGGAATCAGAAGCTCAAGAGGTAGCAATAACATTGAGTACCGAGTTGCCTAAGGGTAAAGTGTTAAAAAGAAAGAAATTGGACACTTCAAAGGCCCTACCGACTCCACCAACAAAGAGACCTAACACTAGAGCATCAGTTGCATCACTAAGTAAGAGACAAAAGAATGTTACTACTCCCAAGGTAACCAAGACCTACAAGAAATGTACTCGGAGACTCATTCTGGCAAAAGAGTCTAGTGATACAAAATCCGATGATGCAAACAAATTTCAGATTGTAAAAAGCAAGAAGGTAAATATTCAGAGTGTTGAAAACTTCTGTGCCAATCTAAAAGAATATGGTGGATTTGCAGGATTTAGATATGTCAAGTATGAGACTAGGAATAATGACGAGAAGAGACAAATTGAAGAAGTTGTCATCTACACACTTCTAAAGTTTCGGCTAGCTCCATTAGAACTAGTAAAGTCACTTCCGAATGAACTTTAATTGCATATTGATAATAGGTGGAAATATGCAATGGACTCAAAGAAACAAATTAGAGAAAGAAGTCTAGTCCATCTATTTCATGATATGTCTGTAGTAGAAATAAAGGAGCATTTGACCACCTACAATTCTAAATTTCTTGTCAAACAGAGAGCCTTAAAATTGATGAATGGGCTATACATTGATGTAGAAAATGAGACAAAAGCAAAGTGGCAGGAAATCTTCAAAAATAAGGATGTCGGTGAACAATCTCAAGTTGAAATTGTTGATGTCACTGAGCACGATCCTGATGTCATTAAGCAAGGTCCTGATGCTACCAAGCAAGACCCGATTGACACTATTCAAATTGATGAAGATGTCATGGATGCAGAAGCACCGAAGTAGGAAATGATAGAAGGCACTACCTATGAAAAACTTGTATCTAGTGAATCTATTTTAGAACAAGTTCAGCCTTACCCGCCGATCAAGCCACCTGTCTCTACCGAAGCTCCTAAGGATACAACACAAGGCACCCAAGGTCACTAGTTTGAAGCAACAAAAGGTACAACTCAAGAAAAGACCTCTCAAGCACTGAAAATGTTACCACTGAGACACCCAGTACCGAGACATCAAAGAACACCACAACGGCTATAGGAACCAAGCAAAGTGTTGCCTCCACCAAGCAACCTACCGAGAGTCAGCAAGCCTCACAAGCTATTGTCTTGGTACAACCAACCAAAGGTAAAGAGAAGAAGGTGAAAAATCATAGTTTTAAAGTTGATTTAACTAAACCGATAGTGCTACCCAATGTGGATATTTCAAAATTAAAGGGGCAAGCACTTATTGATTTTGGTGAACTATGCAAAGCAAAGGCCAAACAAGAAAAATAGATGGCCATTCAAAAGAAGAATAAAGTACTACAGAAGGTAAAGACACTGCTGACAGATATGCTACCTTTAGCTACAATGTCAACTGATGCAGCCATCCACATTCGACTGGATGAACTCCTTAATCAAATAGAAACATCTGGAGTTGATGCATCTGAGTACTTGAGCAAGCTAAAAGACAAAGAGCTTACTGCAAAAATGATAGAAGAGGTACAAAAAGCTCTAGCTATTGGAAAAGTCAAGCTTGTCAAATTCATTGCTGAGTTGTCCCCTCAACTCAAGCATATTCTTTATTTATTTCAGAAACTTTGTACATTTTCCTTATTCATTAAAGATATCAAGAATAAAACTGATGCAATTGAGAAAGAGATCACCGATCTCTCAACTAAGTTGACCACAGAGCCAAATTCAGTTCAGAATTTTTATACCAAGCTTCAACAGCTCATGGCTCAACAATTAGAACTCAGAAATGAAGAACATAAGATCAGGATGGATATAATGACACTCCAGACATTATTTCTTTCTCATCTCTCATTCGTTCAAGAACAGATTAATCAAGCTACACGCCTATCTACTACACAAGAGGAAGCACTCTTGATGGCTTAATATCACTATTGGCTAATATTCAAGCACAAAATTCTTTAATGGAAAGTGTAAAGGATGCACTCTCAGTCGCTCTCATCAATGCCTAGAAGAAGTATAAATCTATTTTTGATCAGTTACCACCCCCAGATGGAAATTAAGTTTTTGATGTTTGTCAAAAAGGGGGAGTAATACTATATAAGGGGAGTAATATAATATATTTGGAGAGTGATATAGTTTTGATACAGTATTCAGAGTATAGTATACAGGGGGAGTATATTGAGCTGAGTATACAGAGTATGCAGAGCAAGCAGAGCACACAAGCATAGAATCGAGCATGCACAATCAGAGTTATGTACAGAATAATGATAAGGGGAGTATATCTGAATATACTATTTCATTGACTATTGTATATATTGTCAAGTATAGTCATTTTGCAAAGTATATAGATTTTTTGAGTTATGACTTTGAAAGTAGTTTTGTCAAACATCTCAACTAATGTCAAAAGGGGAGATTGTTACTACTTATCAAGTTGCCATTAGTTTTTATATTCATAGTCATACTATACATTCTAGTCAGTTAGCACTACTGAATCATGCAGTCAATACACACAGAGAAGTCGATATGCATAGTCTAGTCGTTTACAGCAGAAAGCAGTCACAGAATGCAGTACACACCGAGTTGTCTACCGAGTATCTTTTTATGTCTACCGAGCAGTAAAGATGACACACTGAGTTGATATACACCGAGTGAAATGTGTTACTAGATACATTGAACCTGGACATGCATATGAAAATGTGTTACAAGATCAAGGCACATCTAACCATTATTACATTGGAAATTGCACTAGAAGATTGTGTATGATTACGAGATCAATCTAACCAATGAAATATTTTGTTTAGTTATTCATTCGAGGAATCTTGTTTGTAAGATTGAAACAATGAATTGGATCACTGTTTTAAGAGATCTATTTATACAGCATGAATTAAGTGTATGTATGCATGAAAGAAGACTGTTATAGAGACACAGAGGTCACCGAGAAGGTTTTTAGAGAATAGTCGAAGAACAGAGTAAATAGAAGGGTTTACCAAGTTACTATATGGGTTACCGAGGTATGCTATAAGCTAGGTAATCTATTTCGAGCACATAGAATCTGCTATAACATTTCAGATGTAAAGTTGCAGATATTTGTAATGATTTTATTGTAATATTGTGAAGTTGTAAGAGAAATCTTTAACAGGGTAAAAGACTCTAATCAAGTCTATAAATTGTAAAGCCTCTAACCAGGTGCAGCATTCAGAATAAATGTTGTAAAATCCTTTAGCAAGGTAGATCTAACAGATCTTGTTACACCTAACAGGGTAAGCTATCAGAAATAGCTAAATGTAGCTCTAACCGAGCATTCTTTATTATTACAGTAGTGAAGTTGTGGGTGCCATCCCCACTGTAGTTTTTCTCTCTAACCAATAGTTTCTGCGTAACCAAAATATATGTGTTATGGAGTGAATCATGTATGATTGTTATCTATTTGTTTTAACTTTATTTTATGTTACTGCACTATTATGTTTATGCATAATAGTAAAGTTATTATTCAAGAAAAGTATTGGAGTACTGATTCACCCCTCCCCTCTCAGTACATTAGCTTTCCATATTGGGCCTAACACCATCAAGAGGTGGTTCGATAGCAAAAAGATTTTTGACCCGGGATTCAAACAACGTGACCTTGTGTTGAAATATAATGAAAGAGCGGCCAAGCCCGGTCAACATGCTAAGTTCGATGGATTATGGGAGGGACCTTTCTGCATTGTAAGTTGCAAAGGTTTCAATTCATTAGACCTTAAAGATATGCAAGGAGACTCTCTCTGGATCCCGGTCAATGGGTTCCATCTTAAACCTTTTCATCAACAATTTCTCTCTAAATGTATATAATGTAAATAATGCTTTTGTGTGCCTTATTTATTTAATTATTCCCAGTCATATTCCCATCTAGGCAAAATGAAATCACAAGATACACCATAATTAAGAAAAAGAAAATCATTATATTATGGGTGTTTTGTTGTTATACAATTCATGAACAGGCTCGTGGCCTTCTTTTTACAAAAATTGCAAGATGAAGCCCTCAACGACAAGCCGCCATTTTCTCAAAGATCCTCTCCATCTTCATCGTCCTCTAGCTGAAAATCAAGGTCTCCACTATCATTTGAAGTACCCTCTCCCTCTAACCACTCATAGTCAAAAGCGCCACTAGGCACCCCAACCATGAAAATAACAACTAGATTCGGTTGAATGTGCGGCGTCAAGACCCCTGGAAAAATGTAATCCCAAAAATTGGAGTATCATTTGGTACCATCCGAAGCAGGAATTATCAGATGGACATGAAGGAGGAACTCCACAATGAGCTCTGCTCAAAAACAATGGGCTACCAGTGTCATCGTCCTTAGACCGTTGATAAGCGGGTTCCAAGTCACCTCCTCGCCGAAAGTAATGAAGCACCTCAGATCTGACACTAGAGGAAGGCCCTTGAAAGGGATGTAGTATGCCACCACATCTTCTAGCCCTCCCAGATAATCTTGGGAGAAGAGTTCCTTGGTGAGCTGCGAGGTCAATAGCCCAGCCAATTCAGAATCCAGTAGCGAATCAACAAAACGCAAATAAATGTTCATGCTCACACGATATTGGTCCATGTTAGCTATAAAATCCTTGCCAAGCACCCATTTGACATCAACAATAATTAGGGAATTCTTCTGCCTTTCCATCATCTACAGCCTCTGGTCAGAAATGTTCTCAAGAAAAGCGACCTGAGCCTTGCTGCTAATGAGTCTAACAAGAGTATCCATATCCTAAAGAAACTCCGTCGTTGAAGCAGAACCTGCACAAAAGAATGTTTTAAAAGATATATTTATAACAAATTCACAGCTCAGGGTGACAAGTGACAAATACGCCAATGCTCTCGATTTCCAATGCTCCTGTCATGCTTCATTAATTTGCACAATAGAGCGAGGTCTGATTCAAAATCGACAATGTCCTACCCGGTACCTCAAAGAAAGAGGTGATGCAAACAGACACCACGCGTATGTGTAGGTATATCACGTTTTAAACCATAACTCCCGTAGGACTGTCTTAGCTTGTGCAAACCTCGTTGGCTGTCGATTTTCTTGGTAAGGAAGGAGATTCATCTAATCGAGATTTTTGTCTCAAGTGGTTTCAATTAATGATGGGCTAAATAAGTTTCCTATTGGAAATCGTAGATGGCGGTGCTCTTCCTTTTCAGGGTTAATTGTAACTAAAAAATGAGTTGGCATGCGTGTAAATAGACGCTTGGTTTTAAGCATCCCTTGGCGCGAAAAATCTAGGCACGTAGTGCATTAAAGAAAGGAGGTCACCTGAGGTTCATCTTATTGCCCTTTTTGTAACTTAAGTGTCCATTTTCTTTTCAAAGGTTGACAGAGAAAAGCCCCCTTGTAGAAAATGGAAGTCAAAGCTTCTTCCTCGGGTGCTACTCAAGGGAGACTATGGGTTGATGTTTTCAGAGAGCTCTCCTATTCTTCCCATGCCATGCAGCCTAGGATGGATTATCCAAAAACCAAGGTCAGGCTGAAAATAGCTACCCGCAATACGTCCGCTGTAATTGATTCTTTTGAAAATGTTGTCAAGCCCGAGCTTCGCAAGCAACCCAAAAGCCTCAGGGAGGCTGCATGCAGTAGATTGTTACATCACAAAGCAGAGCCGCAGTCCATGGCAGCTCAATTCTGGAGCAGTGGCACACCCCAATTTGTGGTCCCTATAGTTCCTTACTGTTTGAAGTTCACGACCATGTGCGGTGACAGGTTCGACCCTATTTCCTGCTCAATCAGCGGCTCGTCCTTAAGAGTAGTGATCTCCCTGGAAGCCATAAGGGCTATGATGTGTTGTCCCATCTTTGAAGGAACATAGGTGTTCTCTGAGACTACTATGGAAGAATTTTTGAACACCGAAAGGGATGCCTTATCTTTTTGCCAAAGTGTCCTTAATCAGAGTCTATCCTTCGGGCTTCCAAGGCTCCCTTTATCGTACAATGACCTGAAGCATGATGACCTCAAAGATATCTCATCTACTCTTGCATGGATATGCAGTCACGAAAAATGACCGAGAAATCATGACTGCTATAATGGGTTTCCTTTACAAATGTCATAAACAGAGGGAGTCTTTTCATTTTGATTTCTCTGTTTTCATATCCAGGGCAATTATAAGGCAACTATCAAAGTTTTAGCAGTTGCAGCGTTCAAATTCACCTTGGTCCTGGTCCATCTGCTCTTGCACCAGAATGAGGCTTTCTTCACCCAACATATGCGATTGGCTATCTGCAACGAGTCGGGGAACAAGATGCCCATGTCAACTTGGACACCCATTCTACAAGCTTCTTACGATGCATATCAATTTTTTGGCTATTTCTTAACTCCCATCCTTAGGGATTTCGGTTCAATCCCTAATGAACCGCTTGCCCGCTTCTCTCAGATTCAAATGAACTGGATGTGTAATGAATGCCTCCCTTGCGACTGTTTCATAGGTAGCGATTTCTCTTTCATCTGGGTGCATGGTTTCTCTTAGGAACCATTCCTCTTACCTACCTATGTGACTAAGAGAACCCTTTCTCTAGAAATTGCATGATAGTTGGTAAGAATTGAGAGAGCCATCGGGGTGGGAAAACATGACACCTCCATCACTAAAGACTATAATGCAATTGGTCCCATTACTCTAGTCCGGAGAAATATTGTGGAGGAAGCTTTGACATCCAAGCTGGTGCAACTCAGCCTAGTGGTGATTGACGATCATTGGAATTACAACCCAGATGGGTGTCTCAACAGAAGGAAGAATGTAGTGAAGCATGAGTAATGGAGCTCATGGGAAAGACGCACAAATCCACAGGTGGATGAACCAAATTTTTATGTGGGTCTCAACGAAATTTCCCATCCTAAAACAGTCCCCGTGGTTGAGCTTCTACGCAGCCATACAAAAGTATAACCCAACAAAGGCCATTCCCTGGGCAATGATAGAAGCCATGACTGTAGATTCTTGGCCCAAAAAGAAGAGGGAGGATTTTTTGATCTACCGACAGGAAGTAAGTCATCTTAGGGCTAACATCGGGAATGCCCCCTTTGATGAGCGTTTGGATCTAGAATGGCGTCATCACAATAAATCTGATGAAGAGACAAGTGATAGTTCCCCACATGAGTACTCATCTCCCGAGGTGGCCTAGCGACAAGACATAGAGGTTATAAGTACCAAAGAGCCAGATCCCGAGCCCCATATTCTTCTTCCTCTCGCTGGTTCCACTCGCAAGCCCTGTTACTAGGCTGGCAAGAGATAAGATGAGAAATAGGCACATGACTCCCCTCCTAGTAAAAGGCAGTATCTGAGTTTCACAAAGAAGAGTTCATCTCCTCAAGCCCCAGGGTTTCCCTCAGATCCTTTATGGTTGGTGACTTCCATGGTTCAGGTATGCCCTTCTTCGCATTTTCCTTCTGCTCAAGCTATTTTTTTTGCTGCCCCTCTTGTTGCAATGCAAACCTAGATTCCTACCGCGCTTACATTAGCACCCACCGAAATAGGGGTTGATCCCCAAGAAGCATTTTCGTAGGCCTCTATTCCATTCCTGACCCTTGTTTTTGTCCTCATAGCATTTTCCTCGTAGATGTCTGAAGCAGGTACCATCTCGCGTAGGATTGGTTTTGGAGAGTCCACTCCTCCCCAGAATGTTGGATCAACGATCGCTGATCCATTTTCCTCTAGAGCCTCTCCCTTTGTCCCATTGTTTTCTCCAACCATGCTTGCACAACCTATCCAGACCGCTTTTGGTGGCTCCATTTCCTAGTTTCCCTTTGTGGTTCCCCTTGGTGCAACATTTGCAGGTGAGGTTATTGCCAACCCAGATGATTTCCAACAAAAAGTTGCCTATTCCAAGACCACTCGTATAGGCGGGATTGGCAAATGAAAATAAAAGGAAGGTGCCAGGCCAGCCCATCCGCACCTACAACCACATTTTAGTGAGGAAAAAAAATTTATTTTCTTTGCAAACATGTTCCCCAAGGTTGATAAGGTGGAAACCCAAATGAGACCCAATGATTACACTCTGCATGCTATTGGTGTCAACCTCCTAAATGCTACAACATCTGACAAGGTTGAAATGATGGAAGAAACTTCAAAGGCCATTTCCTCAGACTTAATTAAAAAGAGTCATCACTTGGAGAAGATGCAAGCAGAGAATGTGACCCTCTGAGAATCTCTAGCCCAACAAAGAAAAGAAGATAAAGCTCGGAGTGTCGAGATCAATCACTTGCAAGGTTTGCTGACACAGGCTAATTCAAAGAAAGGAAAGCTACAAGCCACCCTTAATAATGTGAGTTCTCAGTTGAAGGGCCAGGAGACAATGAGAAATGTAGCTTTGAAGGAATTGCAAGAAAAGGAACAAGAGATCCAACAGCTAAAGGCAGCTTCTAGAGATGCCACCCAAGTGCAAGCACATCTGTGTGAAGAGATCCATCTGAAAGAAGAGTGTGCACGACAACTGAGTGACACACAGGTCATGCTTTCAAAGGAGAAAGTGATATTTGAAATAGAGTTGCGTGAAAAGGACAATAGCATAGAGCGAGCTGAGAGAAAATTTCTAGATGTGAAGGTTTTGTTACAACAGGGGCAAGATCGTATATTGCAACTCCAACAGACTATGCAGGATGGAAGTGCCAGGATCCTTGCTCTAGAAAGCCAAGTGGCCATTGAGCAAGATAGGTGCAAGGAACTGCAACATGAAGTAACGATAGAGAGTGAGGAAGTCTCATGGTTGCTAAGTCTTCCTCCCCCCATGTAGGTTTCTCAAGAATTTTCTCTGATCTTGTTGGAATTGTATGTTTCCCATTGGGAAAGAATTAAGAAGCTCAGCCCCTTGTTGCAGCCCGTGCTAAGGCTCATTAGAGAAGCGCAATGCCTTTGTGCTGAGGCGGGAGCTCTCGTCAATAGTTTTATGGTCATCATTGGTCTCAAGATCATCGTGGCTCAAGACCTAATCCATATGATGTATGCAGCTCAAGATGAAGAGTTAAGAGCGAAGGGAATAGTAGACCGCCAATAATTTATCGAGAAAACTAATGCCTTCATCAACCACCATAGAGTGATCATGCACATATCAACGGTGCTGGAGCCATTGCAAATCTTTGTCCCGTACATCAGGTAGCATGTAGAGAGGTTTGTTTCATTAGGCTTGCCTTCTCCATTCCCCGTGGATGGTTATGTGCTGAAAGTTGGGCAGATTTTAGATCAGGACGAGCATTTGTAGCAGGATAGGACTTTCCTCCAACACTTGAACAATCCCATCTCTATGGAAGAGGTCCCTCGCCCAACTCTACACACTCCTGAAACTGGTCCATGACGAATTGGTAGGCTTGTCGTTCAATGAGATAATTTATCTAGATCAACATTACTAGAGTCTAGAAAGACAAACATTGCCCTCCGAGGAAGAATAGACTTCATTGCAGCACGTCTTCGATCTACTTTGACCTAGTCTGACATGAAGTCTGGTCTCTGAACCAACATTTTTGGGTTCTAGCATTCCGCAAGCAGAATGCCCCGTTTTAGTCGCCAAGAAATGTTAACATTATTTCAGGGTTGTCCGTAGGCGATATTTTAATCGGGTGGCACCCCTTTCTTTTGACTTCCTAGATGCGCTCAGCATACATGCCAGATATCTTTTTGGCATTGTTCCTGATGGCCTGCTTTTTCTGTTTGAGGTTAGGGGAAATACAGATTTGCCAAATGGCTTAGGTTTTGATGACCGAGCATCGTGTTGGACCCCACTCTGCATCGTGCGAAGATAGGGACATGGTGCCTCCACGCTGCCCGTCCTATTTCTATTTAAGCACTATTTTTTCAGATGTCTGCGGAGCTGTCGTGTGTTGCCCATGGTGACCTATCTCTCTAGCTATGATTTGCGTCAAAATATTTTTTGTTCAGGCAGGTATGGAGATGACACAACAAGGTGGAAGCAACAACTTTGGAAGCGGTTTCGTTGGGTGTGTTCTTGCAAGATGCCACGATGGTTTTTTCTGGTCAAAAGCGGTTGCAGGAGGATGGTAGATTCTTTGAACTGTTATTCGAGTCGAGGGCTCTATTTATGTTGTTTTCTTTCTTGTTTTATGGGTTTAGAACTTTTATGAAAAAGAACAATTAAGTATTCTAGATAGCAATTAAGCCTTTTAGCTGTTATTGTTTTCTGAGGAAAGGATAATCAAATTGTGCCTACAGCCTTTGTGATGTCTATTTTTAGTATGTTGTGATAGTTTTCTGTGCATTCTTGTAATTCTGATGACTTTGGAGATATATGTCTAATACTCTACCGATTATACTATGTTTTGCACTTGTTATCTGGTGGATGTGTGATGTATGTTTCTTTATGTTAAAAGGAATCTTGGTTGTGTCTTGTTTGTGGTTCTGTTCAGATATATAGATTGCTAAATGGGCTTTAAAACTAGATGTTTCTAGGTTTTATATGTTGTTTATGTTTTTTCCAAAATTCTCTAGCGCATCGCCTAAATAGTCTAGATCATTTTTCTTTAAGTTTCTTCTTCCCCTTTTCCCCTAATCACAAGGAAGAGTCGACTTCTTAAATCTGGAGGTCATTTAGTGAATTCAACGCAATAGGTTCCCCATCACTGAATTTCCCATAAGGTTGTTCATTTCAAAAGTAAAATTTAGATTCAACATTAACTATCAATAATAAAATATATCTAAAATGAAATCTAAAGTTTACTTTATATTAAAACTATTAAGTTTCTTTACATCTAAAATAGGCATGGAGCCTTTATTAAAGCTTGGGTGCATGCAACTCCACATGCACGTCCCTGCCACTACCACAATTAAATAAAAGATATGCCACAATTATATTCTTTTTAATAAATGCTAACAATGCAATATGCTTTTATTTATATATTGTATCTTCTTCTCTCTCTTTTTTTTTCTTTTTCCTTTCTTATTCCTATTTTTAAATTATAGCTTATTTAATATTTACTTAATAAAAAATGTCTTCAATTAAATTCTCAATTTAGAAAAATCAACCCCTTTTTTGCTTCATCTAAATATTGATATACATCAAATAATATTTAATATTTAAATTATAAATATTTTTATTTAATTATTTTCTAGCTTTATAACAATTATTATTATTATTTTATTTATTTTTACTTTTTTCCAAAATACAATTTTAAATATAGATTTTTACCTTTATGATTCATTATTATTATTTATACATATATTGAATTGGAAATATTTTTCCTTTTCCCTTTCCTTTTTTTTTCAAAAAAAAATAACAAATGGCTTAAAGCTTCAATAAAACTCTCCACTTTATTAGGATGAAAATAAGACCCAAAAATTTCATTATTATTTATATGACATTAATATTGTTTACTGATATTTCTAATAATTTTCATGCATCAAACAATTATATATATATATATATATATAAAGCTACATGCATTCAAACATATAATCCTTTCAAATAAACTTCATGCATTCAGAAATTACATATTTTATTTAAATAAAAACATTAGATAATGTTACCCGGAACCACATCCCTTTCTTTGTTGAATCAAACTCCTCTTGTTTGCAATCTTCAAGATTTTTCTCCTCCTACAATTCTTGATGAAAATTTTCTCCAAAACTATATTGTAAATATCACCCATACACATTCACTCAAGGAAATTTTCTTCAATCTAAATCAAATATCAAAGCTGAAATTCCATATCCTCCTACCAAAATCCTAAATAAATCCAAAAGAATATCTATATCCTACTCATCTTCCTCCAAAAACTCTTAACAAAATTTCTCATAAAAATTTATCAAAACTAAAACTAATTTACAAAAAGAAAATCTCATAACATCTCCCAAAAAATGTGTCAAATGCATACAATATCTTTCTAATTTATAGACTTTGAAGATGTAAAATAACTTAGAATATTTTGGCATGTATCATGTCTTCCAAAAGCAGGTGATTTTGTTTGGTTGGTTGTCCAGGATAGGTTCCTCACCGGTATGAGATTATATATGTTGGTTTGTTGGCATTGACAAAACCGATCAATCTAGAAAACCGGTATATGTACTAAGGTTTGTCATTGATGTCCAACACTTACCAGTGAAGTGGTATAGGTAAAGTGGTGTTGCTTTTCAGTAAGCAATAATGAATGGAAACAACATTGGTAGTGAATGATCAAAGGGTACTTCAGCTCAAGGAAAGATAAAGTAAGTCAACTAGTCTATCATTCAGGAAGATCGATCACTTTGGTGATGGTGAAGTCACAAAAGGTGACTCAGGTAAGAAAACTTGTTCTCTCTAACTAACTGGTAACTCGCTGGTAAACAGGGGAAGAGACTTGGTGCTAGCACAACAAACCGGCAATCAAAAGATGAACCGGTAATATAAGAAGTGCAATTGCATAATGGTACACTAGTATGACCAAAGGAAGATAGGTGATCACCATAAATCTCATAGCAGTGATTGGTTATTCAGTTGCGGTGGCAACGAATGAGTTGGTAAGCTTGTGTCTATGCCAAAACATTTGTTGGTAAGGTTAACTTTCAGTTATCATGCAGTCAAGCATGATTACATGTGAATTCTCTGGTTCACATTTATTTGGCTAAACATGACTCAAAAGTTTCTATCTCTGGGAGATGCGGTGGTAGAGTTGGTTGATTACTTGGCAGAATTGTTGTAAGGTGCGTAGAGAAAGAGTGGGAGATTTTGAAATTGGAATCTTCTAGAATCCTTGATTGATTTGATTAAGGATATGCCTGAAGGTGTTGACAGAAAATGTATAAAGAGTTCTTGAGCTCTTTCAAAAAGTTTTTGATCTTAAAATTTGAAACAAGGAAGTCTTGTTGAAGGTGATCCAAGCTGAAGAGCAGAGTGAGAGGAAGTGCTAAGAGTTGTTAGCACAACTGAGTGTGTGTGTGTGAGGTAGATCGACCTAAGTGCAGAGTTGACAGACAGAGAATCAGTTGAGTGCAAAGCTAAAGGACAAAGAACCGACTGAGTGCAAAGCTGAAGGACAGAGAATTGGCTGAGGTCAGAGCCAAAGGATAGAAAACCAGCAGAGTGCAGAAGCAAAGGTGAGAGGATCGACAGAGTGAAGTGCCGAGGGATAGGTGACTGGTTGAGTGAATAGTCGAAGGTATAAGAAGGAAACTGGTGTTGTGCAAAGAAGACACAACCAGTGTGTATTGAGTGGAATGCATATTGAGATCTGATCAAACTATCAGTAGCTAATTCAATAGATCATCCATCTGTTGCTTTCTAACAACTGCAACTTAAATCCCTTAACTGGGCAGACTTTAACAAGTCCCTATTGTGAAATCCCTTAACCGGGTAACATCTTAACTGATGTTCTAAGTCCTCTAACCAGGCTATCTTTAACAAGGTAAATGCACTAATTGACCTTGATCAAAATCCCTTAACCGGGTGGCACCTAACAGTGTCTTTGTAATCTCCTAACAGGGATGGCTCTTAACCAAGCGTACTCTAGAAGAGTGCAAATTTTGTGAGTTCCTACTCACACCGTGGTTTTCTCCCTATTGGGTTTCCATGAGATAACTCGTTGGTGTCACTGTCAACTTTTCATGCTTGTATATTTTACTTTAGTGATTAAGTATATTGTTGGATCTTAGATGAATGAAGATTTAAGATAAAAGTTAAATTGTGAAATTTTGATTAAGTGTTGATTCACCCCTCCCCTCTCAGCACATGTTGGGACTAACAATTGGTATTAGAGCATCAGATCCCTAGAATTAGAAGAAGCTTAACTAGCTTAGGGAGATATCCAAGATGATGCATAAGGAGGGCCCTAAGTTCTCAAAGGAGAACTACACCTTATGGTGTGGAAGAATGAAAATTTATCTAAGATCCCTAGGTGAACACTACTAGAACCATGTGATCACAGAAAACAATGAACCTTTAGGGACTCTTACTCTAGACCAGATAAAGGAAAGGCAAGATAATACTGTTTCTATGGATCTGATTGTTAGCACTCTTTCAGATAATGAATTTTCTGAAGTACAAGATTTGAAAACAACTTTTCAGATATGGAATAAGCTGAAGACAGTCTATGGGGAAGATCCCCATGTTCAAAAGGCTAAAGTAGACAGCCTGAGAGGAAAATACGATGACGCCAAAGTAAACTCCATTAAAAGTGCATGAGGAAAACTCGAGGCGAAGGATGTGGTTAGCAAAATCCTAAGAACTCTGCTACCACAATATGCCATAAGGGTTTCTGCTATCCAGGAACTTATTTCCTTGGGAACAATCAGTGTAACTCTTGACTCATTGATTGGTAAGTTGATCACTTTTGAATTGAGCAATTATGACAATAGCATACCAAAGATTGACGTCATTTTCAAAGAATCCATGATGCATGCACCCACAAGGAGAAGGAAAGAAACTAATAGTAGCTCTACTACCAAAACTAGTCATTCCCATGAGAGTGACAATATGCTCTCTGAGAAACAGGAGAAAGATGAAATTGAAGCTCTACTGGCCAGAAGATTACCAAGAGGTAAATGTAGATACAAAGGTAAATTACCCTTAAAGTGTTTCTCCTATAATAAGATAGGTCATATTGCTTCAAGATGCCCTGACAATGATAGAGACATGAAGGACAATTTCAGAAGTTACAAGGACAAATGCAAGAAGGAATGTTATCTTGCAGGAGAAGGAGTCACTGATGAAGAATCAGAGAGATCTGATGAAGATGGAATTGCTTTTGTAGTAGTCAAAGATGAAAACACAGAGGAAGGAGATATGGCATTGATTTCTAGCACAAATTGGTGTGGAGAATGGGTGATCAACAATGGATACACTCATCACATGACCAGCGACAGAAGAAAATTCCTCAGCATGGAGGATTGCAATGGAGGAACAATGAGGTTCGGAAATGATGCCCCATGTGTAGTAAGAGGTAAGGGGTCTATAGCCTTGAATGATAAGACAAATTGTGATGATATCTTTTGGGTAGAAGTATTAAAGTATAGCTTGTTAAGTGTTGTACAACTTAACAATAAAGGATACTAGTTAGAGTTCAATAAAAGGATATGTAAAATAAATGACAAATCTGGAAGTTTGATTGCCACTGGTAAACAATCAAGAGGCAATTTGTTTCATCTAGACACCATCATAGATAATTGTCTAGTGGCTAAGGTAGAAGATGACTAGTTATGGCACAAAAGATTATGTCATGTTAATTTTGATAGCATAGCTAAAGTTAGTAAGGCAAAATCTGTAAGAGGTATGTCTGACATAGGAAAACCTGAAAATGCTATGTGCAAAGAGTGTCAACTAGGGAAGTTGACTAGGTCTAGCTTAAGCAGTAAAAATTTCTCATCTAAAAGTGTGCTGCACTTAGTTCACACAGACCTTTGTGGTCCCATGAGAACCAAGAGTTTCTATGGAAATCGGTATTTTATGTTATTTGTGGATGACTTCTCAAGAATGATGTGTGTCATATTCTTAAAAGAAAAATCAGAAGCTTTTCACATGTTTAAAGTGTTTAAGGCTCGATTAAAAAGAGGAATTGGTAAGAATATGAAGTGCCTAAGATTAGACAGAGGAGGATAGTTCACCTCTCAAGAGTTCATGAACTACTGTGAGGAACAGGAAATCATGAGACAAATGTTTGCACCCAAAACTCCTCAGTAGAATGGAATTGCTGAAAGAAGAAACAAAACTCTCATCGATTGTGCCAGAACTCTAATGATACAGAAGGATATCCCACATACCTTCTGGAGAGAAGAAAAAAGCACTGTTGTATACACTTTGAACCAGATACAGGTAAAGAAGGGGACAAACAAAACTCCCTATGAATTATGGAGTGGTTACTCACTTAATGTTTGTTATTTCAAAGTATTTGGAAGCAAGTGCTACATCAAAAGGGACGAGTACATTGGAAAATTTGATCCCAAGAGTGATGAGGGAACCTTCTTAGGTTACTCAACAAAGAGCAAGGCATACCGGTGTCTAAACAAAAGGACTAGTAAAATTGTGGAAAGTGCAAATGTCAAAGTAGATGAGTACTCTGAGAAAAATGAACAGGACAGTAAGAGTGAACTGAAGGACTATAAAGGGTTCAAGTACAATGTATCTGTGGAACCTACTAAAGAAAATCCTATTGAAGTGGCTAATGAAGAAGTCATTGAAATAGAACCTACACAACCGATAGAAGAAGCTCCAAGGAGTGAACCGGTATTGGCTAAATATGTCATAAATAATCACTTTGTAGAAGATATCATCAGTGACAAGGATGCAGGAGTTCTAACCAGAAGAAGAGCACGAGAGAATCAGTGTATGCTCTCCATTTTTGAGCCCAAAACAAAAAAGGAGGCTCTGAAAGATGATGACTGGGTCAAAGCCATGGAAGAAGAACTGGAGAAAATAGAGAAAAATGATACATAAACTCTAGTACCCAAACCAGAAAATAAAAATGTAATAGGCACCAAGTGGGTGTTAAAAAATAAGATGGATGAAACTGGTAAGGTAATAAGAAACAAGACAAGATTGGTGTATAAGGGCTATGCTCAAGAAGAAGGTTTGGACTATGGAGAAACCTTCGCACTGGTAGCCAGACTAGAAGGGGTCATAATTATGCTAGCCTATGTTGCTTATAAAAGGTTTAAAGTATACCAAATGGATGTTAAATCGACATTCTTAAATGGGGTGTTAGAGGAGTATACATAGAGCAGCTGAAAGGGTTTGCATCTAAAGATGGGAGGAATATGGTATGCAGGTTATAGAAGGCTCTGTATAGGCTAAAACAAGCACCGAGAGCTTGGTATGAGAGGTTACACTCATATCTACTAAGCATTGGGTTCAAAAGAACCCGTGATAATAGTAAGTTGTATCTAATGAGTGGAGCTAGAGGAAAACATCTAATTGCTGAGATCTTTGTAGATGACATCATCTTTGGGGGAGATGATGAGATTAGCAAAAGCTTTGTAGGACAAATGCAACAAGAATTTAAGATGTCCATGATTGGTGAGATTAATTTTTTTATTGGCCTACAAGTCTCTCAATGGCATCTTTATCAATCATACTAAGTACATAAGAGAAATTCTTAAGACTTTCAGAATGGAAGATTACAAACCTGTTTGGACTCCAATGGTTACAGGTTGCAAGCTATCTAAACATGATGAGGCCGAAGAAGTGAATGAGATACTTTACCGGTCCATGATTGGTAATTATAGTATGCAGTACATAGAAGACCAGACATAGCACAAGCTATTGGCTTGTTTGCTAGATTTTATGCAAATCCAAAAGAAACTCACATGATGGCAGTCAAAAAAATATTCAGATACCTAAAGGGGACTGATGAGTATGGTCTCTGGTATCCACACAAAGGAGACTTTAGTTTAAGTGTCTTCACTAATTTAGATTGGGCTGGAAACATCGATGAAAGGAAGAGAACCAATGGAGGAGCATTCTTTCTTGGAGAAAGGATTGTATCTTGGACAAGTAAGAAACAAAACTGCATATCTCAATCTACATCTTAGGCTGAGTACGTAGTTGCTGCAATTAACTGCACACAGATAGTTTGGATCAAGCAAATGCTGGAAGGAATTCAAGAAAAGGTGGTTGGACCGGTAGTGATTCATTGTGACAACACCAGTGCTATTGACATATCTAAGAACCCGTTGATGCACTCCAAAATGACGCATATAGCCATCAAATATCACTATCTAAGGGAACAAGTGGAAGTGATGTTGGAGTACATACCAACAAAAGAGTAGGTGGCTGATATATTCACTAAGCCGCTACAGAAGGACACCTTTAACTATCTCAGATGTAAGTTGGGGGTTATGCCTCTCCATTCAGTAAAGTAAGAAAACAAGGTTCTACATCAATCTGGTATAATTTTAAGTTTTTTCAAATGAAAACAACTAGATTGATGAGTGTGGACTTCTCCAGTTAGGGGGAGCAGTCTTGTAAGTGTTTAGAATGGACTCTTTGGCATTGTTGTCAAAGGGGGAGATATGTTAAGTGTGTTTGAGCATTGGCATAATATGTTAAGAGTGTTTGAGCATTGGCAGATATCAGTGATAGGGGGAGATATTCTTCACTTAGGGTAGAATGACTGGACTATTAGAGAGATGAAGAAACATGCATCTAACTAGCCAAAGTTTGAAGTGTTTGCCATCAATACCAAAGGGGGAGATTGTTGGATTGTTGGCATTGACAAAACTAGTCAATCTAGAAAACTGGTATATGTACTAAGGTTTATCATTGATGTCCAACACTTACTGGTGAAGTGGTATAGGTAAAGTGGTGTTGCTTTTCAGTAAGCAATAATGAATGGAAACAACATTGGTATTGAATGATCAAAGTGTACTTCAGCTCAAGGAAAGATAAAGTAAGTCAACCGATCTATCATTCAGGAAGATCGGTCACTTTGGTGATGGTGAAGTCACAAAAGGTGACTCGGGTAAGAAAACTTGTTTGCTCTAACCAACCGGTAACTCACTAGTAAACAGGGGAAGAGACTTGGTGCTAGCACAACAAACTGACAATCAAAAGATGAACCAGTAATATAAGAAGTGCAGTTGCATATCGATACACTGGTATGATAGAAGGAAGGCAAGTGATCACCATAAATCTCAGAGCAGTGATCAGTTATTCAGTTGTAGTGGCAAAGGATGAGTTGGTAATCTTGTGTCCATGCCAAAACATTTCTTGGTAAGGTTAACTTTTAGTTATAATAAAGTTAAGCATGATTACATGCAGATTCTCTGGTTCACATTTATTTGTCTAAACATGACTCAGAAGTTTCTATCTTTGGGAGATGCAGTGGCAGAGTTGGTTGAACACTTGGCAAAATTGTTGTAAGGCTTGTAGAGAAAGAGTGGGAGATTTTGAAATTGGAATCTTCCCGAATCCTTGATTGATTTGATTGAGGATATGCCTGAAGGTGTCGACCAAAAATGAATAAAGAGTTTTGAGCTCTTTCAGAAAGTTTTTGATCATGAAATTTGAAACAAGGAAATCTTGTTGAAGGCAATCCAAGGTGAAGAGCAGAGTGAGAGGAAGTGCTAAGAGGTATTAGCACAATTGAGTGTGTGTGTGTGAGGTAGATCAACTAAGTGCAGAGTCGACAGATAGAGAATCGGCTGAGTGCAGAGCTAAAGGACAGAGAACCGGTTGAATGCAAAGCCAAAGGACAAAGAATCAGTTGAGGGCACAGTCGAAGGACAAAAGACCAATAGAGTGCAGAGCCAAGGGTCAGAGGACTGACAGAGTGCAGTGTCAAGGGAAAGGTGACCGGCTGAGTGAATAGTTGAAGGTGTAAGAAGGAAACCGGTGTTGTGCAGAGAAGACACAACTAGTGTGTATTGAGTGGAATGTATATTGAGATCTGATCAAGCTATCAGTAGCTAATTCAACAAATCATCCATTTATTTCTTTCTAACAACTACAACTTAAATTCCTTAACTGAGTGGACTTTAACAGGTCCCTATTGTAAAATCCCTTAACTGAGTAACATCTTAACTGATGTTCTAAGTCCTCTAACTAGGCTACCTTTAACAAGATAAAGGAACTAACCGACCTTGATCAAAATCCCTTAACCGGGTGGCACCTAACAGTGTCTTTGTAATCTCCTAACAGGGATGACTCTTAATCGGGCGTACTCTAGAAGAGTGCAAATTTTCTGTGTTCCTACTCACACAGTGGTTTTCTCCCTATTGGGTTTCCACGAGATAACTCCTTGGTGTCACTGTTGTCTTCCCTTATGTGTTTTGTGGGTATTTTTTGGAATCGATTGATCAGCTTTTTGTATGTTGTCCTTTTGCTTCATATTGTTGGTACTGGCTTTTGGGGAAGTTAAGTTGGTTTGCAGCCTTATGTGGGGATATCCTATCCCAGTTTAGGAGTTGGCCTTCTTTGTTTATATTCTCTTTTTATGCTTTCTTATGGGACATTGCCCCTTCTATCTTGATTTGGAATGTTTGGCTAGAGAAGAATAATAGAATTTAGGAAAAAATATTCCTCCTTGGCTGATGCTCTTTTTCATATAGAAAAATCCATCTCAGAAACTGATTTGTCTTATATTTATAAAGGACTGGATTCTTGGTGTTCTTTTTCCTCTTGGAATAGCTAAATTATGAGGAATTGGTAGATCTTGCATTTACTCCCCTCTCAGGGTGTCATTTCTAGGACCATGGTTTGTAAAAATAAAATAAAGGAGGCTAAATGGCTGCCACCCCTAGATCTATGTACAAGTTGAATTTTGATGGTCCCTCGAGAGGCAATCCAAGTAAATATAGCATTTCAAGGCTAGGTGCAAATGCATTTCGGATGGGACAAATAATGTTGTAGAGTTTCATGCACTTTCTTTTGGTCTAGATTTGTTGATTTTCTTGAATATTAGAGATGTTATGATTGAAGGAGATTCGATGGTGGTTTTTTATGTTGTGGCTAATAGAACTTGTCATTCTTGGCATCTACAATATTGGTAAGATAGAATTTTATTGCAACTTCAATTTTTTAACTCATACTCTATTTCTCATTGCTACAAAAAAGATAATTACATTGCGGAGTTTTTGGCCAATAAGGCAATAGATGAGAATATCCAATCATTGGATGATGTATTTGTATGTGATCTGCCTCCATTGCTTGAAGCATCTTAGTGGATTCTTAGATGAGGTGCATTTTCAGGTAACTGTAGGTCTGATTATGGGTTTTATTTTGGAGTTGAGGATTCTCATCGTTTCAGGCTTTGATGTGACCTTGCACTTTATTTGAGATCATTAATATGTATGTGCATTTAGTGACTTTGAGTACAGAGCTTGCTCTGGTTGTTTACTTGATGTTATTAGATATATATTCTTATTGAAGATTTAAAGGAGGGTGTTGGCCGGACTATAGTCTGTGAAGTGATGTGATGTAGGTGTATGTGTAATGATTATGTGCATTTAGTGATTTTGAGTACGGAGCCTAATTTGGTTGTTTGCTTGATGTCATTAGAGTTATATTCTTATTGATGATTTAAAGGAGGATGTTGGTCGGACTATTATCTATGGAGTGATATGATGTAGGTGATGTCTCATATCCAAATTGGGTATGTGTAATCATTGTCGTGCCTATGAAATGTGATACCTGCAGCTGCAACACAAACACTCAATAGATCATTACAAGCATGGTTTAGAAAATAAGAAGCAAATGAAAGATGAACCATGACAAAGCGACCTATCACCTCCTAAGAGATGTGAGTATGGATTTTCTCTCAGATCTGGATAAGCAATCCTAGTGACTTGACTACACCTAGATGGAAGATTTAAAATGATAATTTGATATGAAATGATGAGATTGATTAAGCTAGATTGATCCAATAGACTAATTAAACTAATGATATGCATGGTTAAGCTATGATGATGATGCAATTAAGATAGAAAAGAGATTGATTAATCTACATGACTCAACAATTATGCTAGAAAATGATCAAATTAAGCTAAATCTAAGATGCAATTGCCTATAAAAATAATGCTCAAATGATATGCCTATAGTAACAATGCCTAAGATAAAAATGAGATGGGATCCTTTGTGATCCAAAATGGGGGGTATTAATAGGATTTCCAAGGCCAGGGATGAGGTGGCAGGAATCAACGGTCAAGATTGAGTTTGAAGATATCAAAGGTGAAATTGGAGGAAGTTGGAGAAGAGATTGGAGGAAGAGACACTTGTCATCTTTGTGGTGACAAGTGTCAAGGAGCCTTGCTCATGAGAGGGCAAGTCTCCAAGGGAGGAAACATGCGGCCAAAATGCCATGTGTCTCAAGGGAAGGATATCCACACCATAAGAGGTTAGAATGTAAAAGATAGGATAGGGTTAGGTAAACCCGAGGTTAGGTAGAATGGGTTAGGTTGGAGGGATGGTTAGGTCAAGTGGTTAGAAGTTAGGAGGCATGTGGGCAATTTGAATTTAAAAATTCAAATAATAGGAAAAGACTAATTAATTTTCAACAAATCATAAATTGATTTGTTTTAATTAATTAGAGGATTAGAAGAAATGAATTTAATGGGGGGGAGGATTAATTAATATGAATCAATTAATCAAAGGAGACCATGGAATGAACTTAATGAATAATCCTTAGATTTATTAATAACTAGATGAAAGGGAGAATTTAATCAAATTGCTAATGAATTCAATTAAATTAGGAAGCGGGATTAATTAAATAATTACTTATTTAATTAACTATCTTCAGACCATTTTTAGGTGCATACATTTTGCCCCTCTTTGAAACAAGGTGTGATGACGCATTGATTTAAAGAATAATCTCATTTTGACGATGATATTGGTTTGATAGGATGCCCCAGACATTGATTGATAAATTGTGGTACGATGATTCCCCCTGGGGAGATCAATCGAGATAATTGATTTTTTGAGTGACTGAATTTTTGCAAAATTGATATCCCGATTAGAAATGACTTGATTCCTACAACTGTGGTTGATGAAAATGCGAGTTCTATGATCACAGTGATGTGGATATTTATTATTGATAAAGCTTGATTGATTAGATTGATAAGATTGAGATTCAATCTGGTTTCAGGAATGACACCTCCTATATAAGACAAAGATTATCAAAGCATCTAGTTTCAGGAATGATATATCCTGTATAAGACATGATCAGAACATCTGGTTCCAGGAAAGATACATCCTATATAAGACATGATAGAATTGATTTAGATGCGATTGATTGATAGAATTTATAAGGTTGATTGAGAAAAGAACTAATAGATTTGTTGATATCCAATTGTAGGAAGATTCAGATATGTTGATGTTGGTTTGGTTGAGAGGGTAACGTAAGATTTGCGTTGGGTCAATAATATCTGGAGAGAGATGAGTCATCAATTTGATTGTGTACACACCTTATGATGATATCTTGATGATTCCTATGATAGATTTAACCTTAGATAAGATGATCTTGTGGGATCCCATGTAAGAATGAGATGCAAGCCAAATGCGAATGAAAATGCAAAAGAAATGCAAAGTTACGACCGAACCAGTCACTGGGTTATTATGTTTTATCATCGTTGAGATTTTTAAAATGTGGGAAGTGAGTGCAAATAGTGATGGTATAATTAAACCATGATGACCTGAGCACTACTTTCCTGGATTTTGATATGGCAAGTTAGCACAAGAATCGAGGTATAATTGAACCAGGATGACCTGAGTGTTGCTTGTGTAAAACAGACAGTATTAACCATTTCAATATGCAAATTGAAAATATCTGCGATGATTCTCCAATGATTATGTCCTCAGACAAATTTGCACATATTAGTGATTAATTTACAAACAACAGACAAGAAAAATATATCATGTTCCTTCCTTGTTCCTCTAGTCAGAGACATCCTAGAGTCACTCAGAAATCATGATAGTGAAAATCAAGAGAGAAAAGTTAAATGGTCATGTTAATATTATTATCCAAAAGATATCATCTATTGAAAGGTGTGTGAATGTGCTTGGACTGACATGTGATAGTTTGATGGTTGATAATTTGATCTCGTGTTCAACATTGGAGATAGGAAACAATTGAGATTGAAACCCTACTTGACATGTGAATGGTATATCTTGTTTTATTTTGTTTATTTGCATGATCTTAGGTATCTTCATTTATTTATGGTGGATGTTTTTCATTGTTAGGCTAGGTTTTTATGGTTGATCCTTGTTAGTCTTTCAATATTGTTGTTTTCACTATCCATTTTCACCATATACACTTACCATCCCAGATGAGATTCAAGCTTATGAAGAGAATGAAAAGGAAAGGTATGCTATATTTAGTGCTTTATCTAAAACTAAATTGACAAAGGTTATTTCATTTAATTTTGCTTCTAAGGTTTGGGAAAGTTGAGAGAAATCTATGAAGGAAATGACAGTGTCAAATTATCAAAGAAGCTAATAGCTAAGCACAGATATGAGAACTTGAAAATGGGAGAAGGAGAAGATATAACTAGCTACTTTCAAAAGGTTGATAGTGTGGCAAATAAAATCAAAGAGCTTGGTGGCATTTTGTCAAATGAAGATATAATTGAGAAGATCTTGATGTCCCTACCAGAAAGTTATAGTGACAAGATCTCGGCTATTGAAGAAACCTATGATCCAAAGAAGTTCACTTGAGAGCAGTTTTATGGTACTTTATTAGCATTTGAGATAAGGAAGTTTGGGAAAGATAAGGCTAAGACCAAGTCTACATTTAAAGCATCTAAGGAAGGTCTAGAAGATGTAAGTTCAGATGAGATGAAAGCAAACTTTGTGAGGAAACTGAAGAAAGGTACTGACAAATACAAAGGTATGTTATCCCTCAAATATTTTAGATGTGGAAAGATTGGTCATATTGCTACTAGGTGTCCAGAAAAGAATTCAAGACAAAAATCTAGAGAAAATAAAGTAAAATTCAATAAGAGAGCCTATTATGTCAAAAATGATGTTGGCATTTCAGATTATGAAGATGGTGATTGTTTATTATTGGTAGAAAGAGATCTTCCTAAGATTGATATCCCTAGGATTGTTTCTACTGCTTTACATGTTAGGAGAGACAAAAATGAATGGTTGATTTATAGCGGATGTTCAAATCATATGACTCATAATGAAAGTAAGTTTGTGAAACTTGATAAGTATGATGGTGGTACTGTTAGGTTTAAAGATGATCAGATTGCACAAATTGTGAGAATTGGTTCTATTTCTTTTGATGGAAAGCATAATATTGACAATTTTTACTATGTGAAGGGTTGGCATCATAATCTTTTGAGTGTTGGACACATGTGTGAAAATGGCTACAATGTTGTCTTTTGGGATAATGGTTGTGAGATCCGGAAAGGATCCAAACTTGTTATTGTAGCAAGGAAAAAGACTCGCGAAAACATGTATCTGCTAGAAGGAGCTATGAAGCATTTTTTTTTGTCTTAGATCAATGATAGTTCACTCTGGCACCAGAGGATGTGTCATATCAATTTTGATAACTTAGTAAAGATCAATTCATCAAGTGCAGTGAGAGATTTACTGAAGCTGACCAAACTAGATAATAATATGTACAAAGAATGTCAAGTTGGAAAGAAAACAAGAGGAACATACAGAGGAAAGGAGCATTCATCCACTAGATTGTTGGATTTAATGCATATAGACCTATGTGGTCTAACCAAAACAAGAAGTATTTAAGGTGAGAGTTATTTCACACTACTGATTGATGATTATTCTAGAATGACATGGGTTGCATTTGAGAGAGAAGTCAGAAGAATTAGAGAAATTCAAAATATTCAAGACTAAATTTGAAAATGAAGTTGATAGAAAGATTAAGTGTTTAAGGTCTGACAAAGGAGGATAATTTACTTCTGGTGAGTTTAACAACTTTTGTGAGAAACATGGTATTAGAGGAATATTGTCTGCCCTGAGAACACCTCACTAGAATGGTGTAGTAGAAAGCATGAATCGAACCAACTAGGAAGTAGCTAGAATAATGATAAAAGGAGCATAAATTCTAAAAATATATTAGAGAGAAGCAATTAATACTACCGTATACACTCTTAATAGAATTATATACCAGAAAAGACATGGGAACACATCTTATGAGCTATGGCATGGTAGAATTCTTACAGTGAAATATTTAAAGGTATTTGGAAGAAAGTACTACATCTGGAGAGGAGGATAATATTGCAAAGTTTGACAATAGAGCTAATGAAGGCATATTTCTAGGATATTCTACAAGGAGCAAGGCATACCAGTGTTACAACAAAAGACTAAACAATATTGTTGAAAGTGGAAATGTGAAGGTTGATGAAGATACTATTGGCATTTGGCATAACTGATACATATACAAGTGATGCAGTTGAAGTTGGATGACTGCACCAGTAAAGGATAGAAGTCTATTTCCGATGAAGAGATTGAGATTCTATGAATATATGATATAATCAATTATTTGTGATGTCATTGATGGCAACTAATGTCAACTGATGTTCCTGATGTTTTGTTTTGTCATCTTAGTGATTTGGTTTACTGGAAGACATGGTTTACCAACAAAGAGGTAAATTCTATGAAATAGGACTTTAATTGGTAAAGCAGAGTTGTTTTGATTGAATCAGACGATCGACGATGATTGGTGATTTGAGGTTTGGATGGTGAACTTGTATCATGGAAAGGTGTATTTGACCAGAACCGAAACTTGTGGAGATTACTGGAAGTCGTGTTTCAAATTTCTAACAAAGTTTTGCTAAGGTTTTAGTAGGGTTTAAGACCGGTGAATAAATCATCAAACCGGTAATGATTTATATTATGATGATGATCGATGACAAGTCTACATGAAGTTGGAAACATGACACAACCCACGTGAAAGATTTAATTGTTGTTTTGGCATGATTCAAGGAAGAATTTCTTGGGAATCAACGAAACACTTAGTAGAGTGTTTTGAGGGTTTGACTTTAGTATAGATCAGATTTTTGTGATGGGTTACGATCAACCAATGGTTGATATTGCATTGTAATTTGTTGTAATGATCTATATAATGATTTGTATAATGATCTGTGATGATCTCTTATTATTTGAATTATAAATTCAAGATGTAATTAGGGTTTTGTGGTCGACCTAGTTGAGATGGCTATTTAGGATGACATAGTTGATGTTTATGATGTCAGTGGTCTTAGAGAATGTGTTAAGCCATCCAACTAAAGTGTGAGATCTTCCTAAGAGTTGTAGAGTGTTGTGCATAACTGGATCTAATCAAGAAAGTAGAGAAGTGCAAGTAAACATATAATTTTGTTAATGTTGTTCCCTAACAGTTGCAACAGGTTAAATCCCTTAACTGGGTAGGTCCTAACAGGCCTTAAAAATTTAAGTCCCCTAATAGAGCAGCGCACAAAAAAGTGTTAAATCCTCTCATAAGGTTGATCCTAAGAGATCATCAAGCTCCTAGTCGGGATGCTAGGCAAATCCCTTAACCAGGTGACTCCTAACCTGGCGTATTGTAAGCTCCTAACAGGGCATACTTCAAAAGAGTACAAATATTTGTCAGTGCCAACTCCCACTGTGTTTTTTCCCTATTTGAGTTTCCAAGTCAAAAAATGATGGTGTTCATGTATGGAATGTTTTCTATGTGATGTTCTTATTTATGTTTCATTTCATACATTATTTCTGAGACACCGGTTATGACGTTTTATCATAAGTTTATCAAAGGTTATTGGTATTGATAAGGAGTTGTTTGAGAAACTTTTTGATCTGGTTGATAAGGTTAATAGTTAGTAAATGATCAAGTTTATGTGATTGATTTGGTGGTGAAAGTATTGATAGTTGTGGTAAATGATTTGATTAATGTGTTAAGCAAATCTAATAAAGAGGTTGTTAGATCTGATTAAAGAAGTTGAGATATTTGTTAAATGGATTCAAATATAATATAAGTTTCTTCTATTGTTTTCAAAGGTTATACTCAGATTGAAGTCATTGATTTTGATAAGACATTTTCTCTAGTTTCTCATATGGAATCAATTAAGATGTTTTTGGCTTTTGTAGCATTTTAGGATTTCAAAGTTTATCAAATGGATGTGAAATCAACAGTCTTGAATTGACAGTTGAAAGAAGAAGTTTATATTGAACAATCGAAAGGTTTCAAGTTGAAATATGATCTCAATATTGTTTGTAGATTGAAGAAGGCTATGTATGGACCGAAAAAAGCCCCTAGAGCTTGGTATGGAAGGGCTAGACAAGTACTTGATTGATCAAGGATTTCAGAAAGGTTTGGTTAACAGTAATTTATATTTAAAAACTGATTCAAGTAAAATCCTAATTGTTATAGTGTATATTGATGATATAATCTATGCAGGAAATGAAGACATGTGTAGAAGATCTGCTAATGACATGCAGAAGGAATTTGAGATGTCCATGATTGGTGAGTTAAATTTCTTCCTTGCTTTGCAAGTAAATCATAATGATAAAGGAAGTTTCATTTCTCAGTCTAAATATATCAAGGAATTATTGAAAAAGTTTGGATTAGAAAACTCCAAACCGGTGTGTAAACCTATGAGCACTGGATAGAAATTGAGAAAAGATGATAAGCCCCTTAAAGAAAAAGCAAGCTAGTAAAGATTAATGATTGAAGGATTTTTATATTTAACTGCTACTAGATCAGATATCATGTATGTAGTTTTCTTGATAACAAGATTTTAGCAAGAACCAAAAGAGTCTCATGTTGTGGTAGTGAAAAGAACTTTCAGATATCTAAAAGGATCAAAGGAGTTTGGTTTGTGGTACCCTAGAAATTCATATTTCACTCTGACAGCATATACTGATGCAGATTGGGCTGAAAGTGTTGATGACAAAAAAAGTACAAATGGTGGAGCATTCTTTCTCGGCTTCCAGTTAGTGGCTTGGCCAAGTAAGAAGCAAGATTCTATCTCTTTATCTACAGTCGAAGCAAAATATATTTGCATATAGATTTTATGAACGAAGAAAACTTTGAAGGATATTGGAATAACATTCAATGAACCTATCTCTATTATGTGTGATAACACTAGTACAATAAACATTTCTAAAAATATGGCACAACATTCCAAAACAAAGAACATATCCATTTGATATCACTTCTTGAGGGAGAAGGTGTTGGATAATGAAGTAAAGGTTGAGTATGTACTTATAAAGGAGTAGATTGCAGATATCTTCATGAATGCATTGTGTAAAAATACTTTTGAGTATCTCCAGTAGAAGTTAGGGGCATTGCCCCTTCCCAGTTTGACCTAATGTGCATTTGATGTGTATTGTTCCAATGAGCAGCTTGCATATTCTTGTCTGGACTGATGCTTGGGTGCTTCCTCTTAGGGGGAGAAGGAGTAAGTTTCATCGAGGGAGTTATGCCCATCTTTGTCATTGTTGTCAAAGGGGAAGAGATCTTGAGAGTTTCAGATGTAAAGTCGTACACAGAGTGTTTCATGTTTATTGTTGATGGATGTTGTCATCAATGACAAAGGAGGAGATTGTTGCAAATTTGATTGTTGTGGATATGATGGTATTGTTAAGTGGTTGTAATTGATGTCAACATATTGGTTGGCATTGATATCTCTATTATTCTTTATATTGGTGATCTAGAATGTGTGTTCCCGGAATATTTGGTTCTCTAGAAGGTGTGTTGCTGATCTGGATATTTCAAGTTTTTGGATATGGTGTTGATTGATAGTATTCATATGTATCTTTCTCTTTTTCTTATCTTTGTTGCTTTGGGCGATGTTGTTTAGGTCCAAATTAAGTTCAAAATTCAAGGATGAGCAACTTGTCTTGTAGTGTAGTGTGTGTATCATGATTTTTGGGTCCATAATTTGTAATGATTGTAACGTGTTGATCTAATTGTTGATGTGTGTTGTGGTGTGGCCTACTACTCATTCCTTCCCAGCACTGAAATGTTTAGTATTGACACATTTTAGATACATGTCTTGATCGATTTGGAAGTTTATGCTTTTGAGAAGACAATATATATATGAGGATGATCTGATTATGTTATATATAGAAAAAGTGTGACATTGTTTTGAAGATATGCGAGATTGGAAAGGAAAAATCTAATAGTTGGTGATGTGTGCAAGTGTGTTGGTTTTGAGGCACCAAAAGTAGTTTGGTTTTGTAGATTGTGTTATTAGTGGTGGATTATTTCTTTCTTTCTCTCTTTCTTTGGTAGTGAGCCTTTTTCTGGGTAATGAGCCCACCTACAGTAAGAATTCAGGCATTGAGCCACCCTTTATAAAAATCACCTTAACCGATGTTTCATATTGAGAACTCACATTCTCTGTGGTTTTTCCCTTCTTGGGTTTTCCATGTCATATGTGGTGTTCATTGTGTGATCTATTGTATGTTTATATTTCCATGCTATATCAATGATAATTAATTTTGTTAGTTTGGCTCCAGAGGTGAAAAGAATAAAAGAAATTGTTTTAAGTTATCAACTGATTCACCGCCCACCACCCCGCCCCTCTGAGTTGCCCAGATATTCAACATTGTGTACTGCTACACTTCGACCTTTGTGCCAGTTTGGTGGTCAAGATACATAACTAAATTTGGTGATGTTTTTTTGCTAAATCTTTTTTTTTGGCTATTTAGCCATTTTTTGGTGAAGACAAATTAAAATTGGAGTATTTTAATTCTGGTTGATTTTTCTAAACTTATTTGGTAAAAGACCATTGTTGGTGGTTGCTCCAAATTAGAGACAGTTCAAATCTCTTTGGAGGGACTCTATAATTAGCAGGTGTTTATTTATATTTTTGTAGTCTAATTTAAACCTGGTGGATTTTTCATTGTTAGAAGATATTTTCAAAAATTTGGTAGTATTCTAAATCAACTAGTGAGAATACAAAATTTGGTGAAGGTACAAACTGTTTGGAATTCTACATTTGGTAACTACCTAGATTTAGCTAGAGTTTAACCAAATTTGGCAAATGTTATTTTTTCAACCAAGGACTCTTTCATCATACAAAGAAGTTTTGTAACACTATTTTTTTTTAATTGGGGTAGAATTTCATGCCCTTCATAGTGCAGTGATCAATTTTTGCTCAAGTGATCTTGTTTTTTTCTAGAAAATTCAGTTTTCCCATCAGATCTAAAGGACAATCCTTATTTTATCAACTTCAAACGTATGTAACTTCCACATACAACCTCAAATCGAGGTGTCATTTTCTTTAAAGCTGATATTTTTTTTAGCACTACACATTGGTGATGGTTCGAGGTTCTTATATTTAGATATTTTTGTACTTTCAATATTTGAGTCCATTTTGGACGTTGTAAAACTTTTGAAAACAACTCTAGTGTTGTAAATGCACTGTTTTATAAAGTGCCACAATCATTTTTTTGGGGGGGAGGCTTCTTGATTGAGTGAAAGGGGGGTCTCTCTTGGTGATTTTGTTTTTGATCTACTTCCTTGTGCTCTTTCATTTTCAATTATGGTTCTCCTAAATTTCCACTCTTAACTCCACGTAATTATGCAACTTGGAAAGTTAATGCATGGAGTAAACTAATGGGAAAAGGACTAAATCATTCTGTTAATGGCACAATTTCAGAACCATCATATTTTAACGGTCCTAATCTAAAAATTGAATGGCTCATCAAAAGTTCTATGGCTCTTGTAATGTTGAGAAATTATATATCTACTGATCTAATCTTTCACATTGAAAAGTGTAAGACAATAAAGGAAGCTTGGGATAAACTTGGCAAATTATATGGTGAAGTTGATGAGATTAGAGGTTACACAGTTGAAAGTGATCTCCTAAATCTGGATCCTAAGAACTTTGATACAATCCAAGACTATGTCACTAGAGAAAATGAGCTAAGATCACAATGTAAAGAATGTAGCACTGAAAAGAAGGATTTATAGTTGGTTTTCAAAGTTGATCACCATGGGGATATTTAAGGGTAAAAGCACAAAACTATGTCACATTTCAGAACAACTTATCAGCACAAGTGAATTTAAGTAATTTTAACTAAAAATTAATTTCGTCAAAAATATGGTCTATATTGATTCACTATAGATAAGTTATATATGAGCCACAACTTTTCCAATTGGAAATGTCTACTAAACATATATTTTATACCACTTTGGGTCTAATTACCAAAAGAAAATAAAAATTTTAAAAATTCAATGTTTCAACAACCCCTCTTATAAATAATATTTTTTCTGAAATGTAAAAATACCCTTTTATAAATCTATAAGTGAATTTCCCATAATATATATATATCTATATATCTTTTAATATTTTAATTAGTTTTTATATTTTATATTTAATTTTTATTGAAAGTAGGTCATCAACACCAAAATATAAGGTTGATTATCTTGTCAAGGAAAAATACGAAAATTTATTTAAAATTTTTGAAAAAAATATGATGTAGTTTAGAAAAGAATCTATGTCAAGATGATATAATTCTTTTCTAATTTGGATAAATATTTAAGAAAAAAGGTGGCGGCAATTGGAAAGAGTTATATTTCAGCACACACAACTTTTCAAATTTATTAAAAATTATATATTTATAAAAAAATATATCCATGCACTAAAGTTTCAAGTTATCAATATACACAAAAGAATTGAAGAAAAAAGGTAAAATTTACTAAATAAAGTGTGGTGGATTGTGTAACTTCAACTTCAACATTTTATCATCAACTAAATTATAGTGTTTACTTTATAAAAGACTACATTCAAATAATCTTTTTAAATTTTGTTAAAATTACAAACATAAATAGTCAAAAGAATATAAATTTTATTAGTTTACATCATTTCAAAATTCAAAACATATATTTCACTTTCTATTGATTTAATTTAAAAAGACGAATCAGGATTGACCATTTCCTTTATAAAAGTATGACACAACTTTGTACTTTTACTGCTAAGTCATCTAAGTCACATGCTTTTGTAGCTAAACAAGGGAATCAAGGAAAGATGTTCTAACAAGAAGGAAAAGAAATCAAATTCAAAGCCACAAATAGATCAAGCACAAAATAAATCATTTTCAAAAGATGATTCATCTAAGAAGGAGAAGATTACTTGTTTATAATGCAAGAGGAATGGACATGAAGAACATTCTTGTTATAAGAAATATATTGATGAACTAAAACATCTTCTTAAGAAAAACAACATTGAACTTCCTTCTAGAATGTCTGAGTCAACTTCTTCTTCTAATTCAAAACAATTAGAATCTACTAAGGTAAAATGTCATGCAGGAGTTGCTTCTGAAGTAGCTAAAAATAAAGGTAAACATCTTTGTGCTACTAGAAGTTGTGAATCGGGAAGATGGCTCCTAGATTCAGGAGCTTCTCATCATATGGTTTGTGATGGATGAAAATGGAATTGGGTATATTAGGGCCTAATCCCACTTTCATTCATACATTGGAATACAAAAGAACCTAAGGAAGTGACCCCCTTTGATTAATTTGAGTGAAAGAGAGTCAAGGGATACTTTTAGAAATTATATTCCTTCGCTAATATGAAACGGAATGTGTGGAATGTAGGAGAATGCCAAATTAAGCTAATATAATGAACAAAAGCAACTATAATAGAAAAGATAGCAGTTTGATACAAAAACATAACTACGACAGAAATTACAAATTTGAGAATAAGAATATAGTGTGCACCTATGACATAAAACTAAGTTGGATTTGATAGGACCAGGGCATTAAGAGCCTTGGTCTCAGAGATTAGACTATTTTGCAAACAAGAGGGCTAAAACTTGAGGTTGTCTGAGATTTTTTTTGTAGAATTTGAAACTAATTGAGGAGGACCAGGGTGTGGGGCACACTAGTCCATGAGATCCAGGTCTCGAATATAGTGACGAGTTTGTGACTATTTGCTAAGATCTTCTTGAAATTGATCGCTCTGATGAAAACCTATAACTCCACTTGCAAGCTAGAAAATGGTGTGTTTGTGGCTAAATAGGATTTTGCCTTAGTCATACCCCTTGTTTTGGCGATTTCCACCTCCATAAATAACCGATATTGTATTGAAAAGTGTGTGTACCATAGAATCTCATGTGTTTGTTGTAGACACTTAAATATGACTAATTAATTTAATCAAATTGAATTCCCTTGGTCTCTTGTATTAATTAAATAATCCATATTATTTAATTAAATACGACATCTCATCAGACTAAATTAATTTAATTAATAAAGTCATGGTCATTAATTGATTAGCCTTTTAATAATTAATTCTCCTTTAAACCCTTCTACTAAATAAAATAATATAATTATTTTATTTAGTTCATGTCACCATTTTCTTCTTTTATTTGAATTTAATTAATTCAAATAATCCAATTGAGTAACATGTCTCCTAACCTAAACCACCCATCTAACCCTTGTTCTAAGCCTAACCCATGAGTTCTACTTAACCCTATCCACCTAACTAACCTTATCATTTCTAACCTCTCCCTCACATGTGCAAACATTCTTAAATATCTTTAATGTTTAGAAAAGATATTCCAATTTTGGGTGGCCATCTCCCAAATAGACATCGTTGGGGACACATGTCACTCCTCTCCTTGACATTTGTCCTCCTTAAGGACACTTTTCATCCTTGGTTGAGTCAGAGGACAAGTGTGGAATCTCATTCCACATGGCACCTTGAGGCTTGCCACTTGTCCTCTTTAAGGACAAGTCTCATTTTCAAATCCTCTCATCTCTCATCCAGTTTCTATTTAAACCCTCCATTTTCTATAAATTTCATCCACTTTTTCACACTCATACCATCATAATTCCAATCTTTTCACGTCAATCATATCTTGCATCAGTCATCATGGAGAAAAAATGAGCATTTGCAATGCCATGAGCACAAATCAAATCTAAGAACTATCAATTGAAGTGGATTTTGGTTTACATTTGGTTCATTTTATTTGTTATTTCTAATTTCATTTCGATAACATTCTTATCTTGAGTGTTGAATAAAATTGTGTGTTTGCTTTGGTTAATTAGTTCAACTTTTTAATCTCTTTTATTTTGTGCATGATTTTCACTCACACATTTTTGGCACACATAGTGGGACCCACTTCACGGGTCATTTTAATTCTTTTTTGTTATTTTAGTGATTGTTATTTTGCAAGTTTTTATTACTTGGAGGCAAAAATGCAAGTTCAGAGGTCGACATCCTCTTCGATGGGGGTCATTTTGTGACCAAGATGATTTTTGCAGCCCATCAGGTTCGTGGCCAACTATAGCGGGTTCATTACTAACTTCAAAGAGAATGAATTCCCACCATTATATCCGGAGGTATAATTTTTTTGCTATTTTTAATACTCTCATGGGTTTGAAGGCAACTATGGTAGGTTTGAACTGATGACTTAATTTTTGAGTCTTTTTACTCTCGAGCCTGTTCATTTACCATTTTATGATTTTAGCAGTAAGTGGGTTTGCAATTAAGTATAGCGGGTTCATTGTTTGCCCATTCCAACTGTGTTGGGCTCTTAAAATTGTATGTTGCATTTCACACTCTAGCAGGTTTGCATTTAACTATGGTAGATTTTCTCTATTAGGCCTGTGTTATTTTTTTTTATTGTCTGGTTTGTAAAGTAAAGTCATAAACTATAGTGGATTTTCTCCCTACTATAGTGGGTTTGAGGCCTAGTATAGCAGGGTTGTGGTTAACTATGGTCGGTTTTCTATTTGTCTGTGTAGTCCAATAGGTTTGAGCTGGGTTTTAGTGGGTTTGAGGTTTCTATGTTTTACAGTCATTTTTCTTGAATGTTTATTTGATCAAATTGTTGCTAACTTGATAACTTTTGTTGATTGTTTGGATGTGCACTAACGTTTGTGCAACTAATCATGCTTGTTGAAGACCCCATGCTTGCAAACACTAACAGTTTATTGTAGGATCACCAAAGAGGGGTTCATTTTCAAAACATATTTTCCTTGAATGCTTTTTAATTTGCATTGTGTTTTATTGCTTAATCTAGTGGCACACTTCAATTTCATAAAGGAAAAGAACAACTATTTTTCATGTTTAGCACACTTGTCCATGTAGAGTGGAGCTACTACTAACACACACACTATCCTCTCCCCTAGATCTCATGGCCTTGGGTGCAAGAAAAATGTGTTAATGATGCTCAATTTTATCTTTTTAAGGTAGACGACATGCCTCTTGAGTAGCCGATAACGTCGGGTGAAAGGGAATGACCCAAGAGATACTTTCTTTTGGTCCTCTATATAAATATACATGATTTTGGTGAAATCCATAATTAACTAGTGTTGTTGTGTTATACTGATGGTTTCCCTTAGTATCTATATTCAAATACCTTCGTAGTCTTGATGAAAGTCAAAATCCCTTGGTGTTTGTGTGGTAGATGCATAAAAACTTTTGTTATATAGGCTAAGATAACTCTGAAATGAGCTAGTCATTACATGTATAGCCATTAGATTTACCCAAAAATCTCTCCCACTATAAGCCATTTTTTTAGTAGCCCAAAACCATTTTTTACTTGTTGGTGTAGGAGGTTGGACCTTCAAAGCCGCCCCAATTTGTATTGTTCATAGTTGACACAGATGTCCCTTGATTCATAAGATCTTCAGATCTTTAAGGTATGAGATTTTGGTGTGCCTGAGAAGTGTGTGTTGTGGTGGGGGAGCCAGCACCACTAAAATTTCTATCTGTCCATTTTGTTTTATAATTTGGAGAAATCCGAGTGGGGATTTAGTAGGTAGTATCATATTTTCAGCCTAGGACGTATGTTTGATTCTACATTTTTTCTCGTTTATACCAATGGAACATCTTGGGCTAATTTAGGGCCTCTTTATCTTAGTTGTGTCATACATTTTGTTGTTCATGCTTGATGTGTTTGTGTCACAAACAATCTTTTGTCAAAATCAGTTTCAGGACTGTCAAACATCACATTTCACATAATCCTAGATATCCACATCCTTTGAAGTGGGTTTGCTTCTTGGTATAGCAAGAATGCCTCTATTTTTTTAGCTAGATTGGCATACTTAACATAGTTATTGTCATTCCATCTCTCATGAGTTTGCTACTAGAATTCAAAGGTTTTCTCTTTACTATGACACATTTGAGTTGTGTTTTACCCAGTCTTTCAATTGTCTAGTACGAAAGGTTTGCACCCAACTCTAAGGCGTTTGATGTTATTGACACTTATCATTTCACTCTTTGATACTATAGCAGGTTCACACCTAAGTATAGTAGTTTTGACTCTTACAATAGTAGGTTCACCTCTTTCTCTAGTGGGTTCTCTCTTTTGGTCCTTTTATGCTACCAAAATTTGTCTGACGTGGATTTGAACCTTAGTCTGTTGGTTTTGCTCTTAGTTTTGCAAACATGAATTTTTTGGTTTGTTAGTTCATCACCCAATTTCTAATAGTAGTTGTCTTGATCATCATCCCTTATCTCGTGACATCATTATTGATACCCTTGTCTTCATTTGTCTTGTGTCGCTTGGATTTCATCACCATGGCACGTGCTTTCTAAAGTCAAGGATAATATTTTTAATTGAAATCAATCTCTTTTTTCCAGTTGACTTGCATGATTAGTCCACCATTCTCTTCAATTTCATTAATCACTTAATTTTCTCATCTTTCACTTTAATTCACCAATATGAATCTATCCAATCCTTTTGGTCTTAGTTATATCCAATTGCAATATAGTCTACATATTTTTTATGCGACTCGCCAACTCTTTGACTATATTATGTCTAGAGTTTAATCTTTGCTTTCATTATGATCTTATCAGTTCTTCGAGCCAAAGGTCTAACTCACATTGATCTATCTTTTTGCTTGAGTGCATCCTCTTGAGTAACTTTAGTTTCGTATTGCTTCATTCAAACATTATCCAATTGAAATTTGAGTGTCAATTTTCTAGTCAGTCCGTCTTGAAACCTATCATCACTTTCATCCCCATTCCTTCTTTTTTTCAACTGGATCTGACCAAATAGTCAATCCAATCCTTGACTTTAGAGTTGTGTTTTCATCACCTCCTCATTTCATTCCACATTTCATGCCTATCACTACTCGATCTCAATCTTGACAAGCTATGGAACAATAATCTTCTCAATTTGGATTAGGATTCTTGGACCCACAATCAAATCCTGATTCGAGTGTCAACCCTATTATGTCAAGAAATGTGCCTATCAGTTATGACCCACTTAATTCGATTGTCCCTGATGATACTATGGTCAATCAACCTGATGAGACAGTCACACAGATTCACAAATCAATCATGTTGACCAATTCCTATAGAATCCTAACAATACCCAAATAGTAGACAAAATCATAGAGAGCCGCAAGAGTCTCATCTTCGTGAACATGGTTGCACTTGTGATGACTAGTCCACGGGAACCTCCTTGGTAGTAGATTCCCATACATCAACCCTCACTATCATTTTTGATTCAACAACAAACCCAATTACTAGTGGTACCACCACCATAGAGTTCCCAACTTGTATCAATCAGATTACCACCCCTAGGTACCCTTGGACAATATTATCAACCATTTTATCCTAATTTGTTTGCACTTGCACCACCTCTACTCTAAAGTAGGGGTATCTACAATGTGTTGGTTAATGTGTTTTCCACACAACTTATCACATCACTTCCCTTGATGGATCAAATTCTCATGACCTCTAGTGTGGGTCATGTTACACCTTTCGTAAATCCAGTCACTTGACCTATAAACATGCCTTCCACACAAGCGTCGGCTTGGACCATGGGAATGTCAAGCTATCCACCACCATCCACCATGTAGGCTATGACTAGGGGTATGAGTTATATAATGCCATCAACATCCATAGCTACACTAGTGCAGTCCCTACTGCAAATCATCAGTGCCCCACAATATTACCCACAAGTGAATTTACAACCTATCATCTTACAACTGTGATTTAGTTACTTGCAGGCACTATTGTCCTCCTATGTTGTAACAAATGTTTATTAGTTATTAGGTGGCACTAATTCAAATCCCCATCATAAAATGCTCAATCCAATGTGCATCCTAACTACACTAGGGACAGTTATTTGTAAGATGGGACTCCTCAGGTTCAACAATTCTGAAATGTGCAGTAGCAAGAACAACATATTGCTCCGCAACAAAATGTTATGATGTACTCACAACCACCCCAATTTATCAACAATAACCGCTTGTCCAACAACATGCTCCCATATATCAAAACATGACAAGCTATCAAAACTAGTCACAACAATCGAACTATCTTCATTCAAATCAAGTACCGCATTTTTAATCTGCTACACCATCCCTTGATCCTTTTTTGATCAATACTGAATGGCAAGAAATGAAGGCAACTCTTAAGGCCGTACAAGATAACAACTCTTAGCAAGTTTTCAAATTCAACAAGCTTTGTCCTTACCCATTCGACAAGTCCATAATGGCAATGCCTTTCCCCAAACACATTGAGATGCCAAGGTTTGATAAATACAAGGGGAAAGGTGATCCATGCCATCATGTCAAAGAGTTAATTATAGTTTGTTGGGAGGTATCATGGTGCAACAACTATATTATGCAGTTGTTCCCTAAAAGTCTCAACAAACCTTCTTTAGAATGGTTTTCTAAGCTACCATTAAGTGTTATCACAATGTTCACAGACTTATCAGAGCATTTTGTGGCTCACTATCATTACGGTATAGAGAACGATATATATATGCTTGACTTATGTCAAACCAAGCAAAAAGGAGGTGAAATCCTTTTAGACTATATTCAAAGATGGAGAGCCCTCATTGGCCGCCTCCCATGCATAGTGTCAGACACTCAATTGGTCCCAATTTTCATCAAAAAACTCCAGTCAAAGCTTGCATATCATATATGACTAAATTGCATGAGCATATCCAAAGACCATGTCTAAAGGGTCATTGGTAGAACAAGCTTGGATCGATGATGAAATCATCAAACTCTACAAAGAGTATTTTGATAAGCCTAGTCATGACAAGAAAAGGTATTGAAACAAGAACAAGAATGTTGTAAGCAATGGGGTCACTAATTCCAATTTAGTGCAAATGATCATGGTTGTAAAGCCACCACCCCCACAAACATATGTCAATCCTCCACAACAATTTTACGCCAATCCTTCTATGACCATTCATGTCAACTCACCACCTCCATCTTACCAAAATCCATAAGTGTAAACACAAAATGTGAAATCTAATAGGATGAATGCAATCATTGTGTCTCAAGCTCCTCCTTGTCAAACCAATCAATATGGCCCACCACGCTAATTCACGCCCATGGCGGAACCACTAGATGTAATTTTCAAATGCATGGAGAAACATAAGATGGTTGTGTATCCTCAAACACAACCATTTGACAAGTCCAAACCTAAACCTGATTGGTATAAAGATACCAAATATTATGTGTATCACTGCATTAAGGATCATGATACAAACAAATGCATGATGCTCAAACACCTGGTTAAGAATCTCATTGACTAGGGTAAGATTTTCATTAACCCTATCATGGGAAAGTCACCAAATTCTAATCTTGGCATGTATAATAATTTTCTACCCAAACATCAAGGAGAAGCTAGCACATGTAGCATCAATCAGGCTCATATGACCAACAACAATAATGTGCCTTTCAATTATGGTAATACGATAGGTTGAATCACTCAAGTGGAGGTTCATATCAAGATGATTCATGTCAAAGGAGTTGACACTCAGTGTATATTAACCACATGGAGAGATTGCATGTCAGTACTTGGGTCCTCTGTGCCTAACACTACCCTAGCAGCACCCATGTTTATGGAATATAACGTCCTTGAATATCTAGGGAAACCCTCGTACAGATATCCATCCTAGATTTGCTAAAATCCTCAACTACTCACCAGGAGATCCTTACTCAAACATTGCAAGATGCTCATGTCCCCAACACTATAGATCCTACATAGTTCCAAGCCATGGTAGCACACTTGTTGCTCATGTATCACCTCAGTTCCACACAATCCAATGTCATGGTCCTTGATCCCGATCATATTCATCCACTAAATATTGAAGTTATTGTCAAACATTATAAGGTAAAATGAGTATTTATGGATAATGGTTCTACCCTAAACCTCTATACATTGAAGTTTGTTACTCAAGTGGGGTACACTGTTGCAAATATGCACAATCAATGCATCACCATTAAGGCATGTGACAATGCTGAGATAAGTTCAATAGGGATGATTAATATCCTAATTCAAGTAGGCTCAGTAACACAAAGAACATTGTCCCACATCATTGATCTTGACTTGTCATTTAACATCCTCCTTGGTTGTCCATGGATCCATGCCATGTAGGTCATCCCTTCTACTTACCATTAGTGCCTCAAATTCCCATATCAAGGTTGTGAGATGTCTAACCATTCAAGTATTGTCATGTTCTTGAGGCTTCCTCGCCATATCCCCATCATTTCCAAGGAATAAAAATTTGAGCTTCCCAAGCCCCCTCATTATCCTCATATGTTGACCCTAATGTCATACTCGTTGTTTCTAAAGAGAAAACTTCCATCTCATCCTTCTTCTCCCAGCTCAAGATCAATGACGTTGGTTGTGGAAAATACACCTTACAGGTACTTTCATAGTAGGCATCCTACCTCTAGATCCACATGCTCATAGGAAACCTACTAAAGAGCAAAAAAAGAAAGAAATTATGGTCCAAAAATGTGGCTCTGCCACATTCCAATCCCATGTTGAACTCAACCATGAGGACATAGAGGGAGATATTAACAAATGGCTTTTCAAAGATGTCTTTGTAGATAATGATACTTGTCTCAATTAATTCAATGATAAATATCTCATGACTCAAAAATTGGCTGCTCAGAAATGGGATGATCAAGCTGGAGGACTCAGACACGAAGAAAGTGGGATTCAGAGACCTATTGATCCAACTCCCAATGTTCGCTATCAAGGGCTTGGTATTGGACATTCCTCTCATGAAGCCTCAACTTCTGCTTGCACTTTCAGAAAAACTGAAAATATTTTGATCAATATCAAAGACATACCTAAGGAGGTTGTTAAAAAAGTGTACAATAATGTAGATAACTCCTCAAGCTTTGGCACATCTATCATATTTCATGCATTCATCCTCTTAAGTGACCTTCCCCTTTGCCACCCTAAACTCATTGATTAGGGCCAAACTATTGCACACCTAGACACATTCCAAAATGATACAAAACTCCTACAGTTCCTGGGGGCAACCAAGTTTGCACCATACTCTCATCCTAAGTAGAACATAGTATACAAGTTGGATCCTCAAGGTTACTTTGGGGAAGAGGGGATCCTTAACTGCAAAAGTGAAAAAGAATTAAAAAATCAAGTGTTTCTTGGTGAAAACCTTTATAAGGCACCTATAGACCATAAAATAGTAAAAATAAAGGGTGCATCTTTTTGTGACAACCTCTTGGAGGCACTACAAGATGAGGACTCCCCTCTTCCCCTCATTAATGCACGTGTTCCTAAAAGATCACAAATTCTCATAGATTAGACCAAAGAGATAAATTTGGGTACAACAGAAAATCCACACATCACTCATGTAGCTAATTCTTTATCTGAAAATGAATTTCAATTTTTCTCTAAGATTCTTCATAGGTGGCCCATCAACTTCGCATGGTCTTATGCAGACATGCCTAGCCTAGATCCTAAGTTGGTAGTCCATCACTTGGAAGTAGATCTAAATGCCTAGGTAAACAAAAATTCTGCAAGATGCATCCCAGAATTGCACTTCTAGTCAAAGTAGAGTTGGAAAAGATATTAGAGGTCAAATTCATTTGACCCATTGATTAATTGGAGTGGGTCTCCAATATGGTACCCATCTCCAAACCTTTTGGTGCAATCAGAGTATGTACAAAATTTTAGGATCTTAATAAAGTGTGTCCTAAAGATGATTTTCCACTTCCAAATATCAACATTCTTGTTGATTTGACAACAAGGCATGAAATGTCACCTCTTATTGATAGATTTTTTGGATGTAACCAAATGAACATAGAAAAAGAAGATTGGCATAAAACAACATTTATCACTTTGTGGGGAATCTTTTGTTACCAGGTCATGCCTTTTGGTCTCAAGAACACAAATGCCACCTATCAATGTGTAATGATAGTAATTTTACATGATCTCATGTACAAGATACTAGAAGATTATGTGGATGATATACTAGGTTAATCAAAGACGAGTAGAACATCTAGCTATCCTCAAGAAGATATTTGAGCACCTGGCTAAATATAAGTTGCACCTAAACCATAAAAAAGTGTATGTATTGAGTTACATCAAGTAAACTCCTAGGATTCATAGTCTCCTGGTGCAACATTGAAGTTGATCCCAAGAAGATCAAAGAAATTTTAGAGATGCCTCTTCCATGAACATTGAAAAATCTACGTAGCCTACAAGGAAAGTTACAATCCACCATACGCTTTATTTGCCAGCTTGCAAATAAGTGTCAACCATTTACCCATTTCCTCGAAAAAGGTGCAGAATTTAAGTGGGATGCCCAATGCCAACAAGTGTTTGATAAGATAAAATAATATTTGTCTCATCCTCCAGTTTAATTGCACCCATACCCATTCAATATTTGCTTCTATACATCTCAATTAATCCAACTATTGTGGGAGCACTTCTCTCCCAACATGATGAGCAAGAAAAAGAAAGAGCAGTTTACTACATCAGTCGAACCCTAGTAGGCTATGAGATAAATTATTCTCCCATGGAAAAATCATGTCTAGTTGTATTTTTCTTGCAAAATCTTCGACACTACATGTTGAGTAATACTATCAATCTCATCTACAAGATTGATCCCGTGAAGTACTTGTTGTCTGAATCAACACTCACTAGTCATATGGGTAAATGGGTTATGTTGTTGAGTGAATTAAACATTCAATATGTAGACAAAAAGACCATCCAAGGATACGCCATTATAAACCAATTAGCCAACACACCCTTGGTTGATGCTTACCCATTGGTCACAAAATTCCTAGATGAATATGGATGCACTATCACAACACAAGCCCCTAGAAGCTCCACTTTGACGGATCTCACACTCTGAAAGGATCAAGGGCATGTTTCTTGTTTGTTAATCCTCAAGGTGATCTCATCCCCAAGTCATTCAAGTTGTCTTTCCCATGCACCAATAATATTGTTGAATATGAAGGACTCATCATTGATCTCATGAAAACTATTCAGTGGAATATCGTAGATATCCTCATCTATGGAGATTCACAACTAGTTATTAGGTAGGTAAATGATGAGTATCAAACTAAATATGATAAAATCCTTCCTCACAAATGAATGGTTGAAGATATCATACAAATTTTCCAAAACATCATATTTGATTAGATTATCAGGGCACTGAACAAAGTAGTTGATGCAATGGCTACCATTGGGTCTCTCCTCACAATCAAATTAGATATCCCTAAATATGAGTCTTGGTTGAAGAACTCCTCTAGCCAACATTTGAAACATTACACATAGAAATGGTGTGCAACATAATTGGACCCCAATCACCCTAGTACCACGGTATACATGCATACCTTAAAGATGGTACCCTTATACCTAACATATCCCATACATTTGAATGTTGAAACCTCATATATTATTGTGTCTGGTTCATACTTATAGGAGACAATCTATATCGTCACATCTACCATGACATCCTCGCTAGATGTTTAGATTCAAACAAAGCTAATCTTGTGAAGAAAGAAGCGCATGCCAGAACTTGTGGCGCTTATACAAGTGGATATGTTCTTTCTAAACATCTCTTAGAAGTGGGATATTAATAGCCCACCATGAAACGTGATTGTTGTGAATTTTTCAATAAATGTGTGCCCTGTCAGAGGCACAAAGACCTAATCCATGTTCCAATGCAAGATTTGGGATGAATTACAACACCATGGCCTTTTTCTACATGGGGCCTAGACCTCATTGGAAAGATCCATCCCCCTTCCTCGGATGGACACAATTTTATCATTGCAAGTACTAAATATTTGACCAAGTGGGTTGAATCCATCCCTCTCACCCTTATCACTAGTGTCCAAGTGTCCAAGTGTATCCTATATCACATCATTTGCCACTTTGGAATTTCCTCCACCATCATTACTTAAAATGGAAACCCGTTTAAAAACTAACATATATGTGATCTTTGTTCCACATTCCATATATAGCATCGTTGGTATACTCCATATTATCTTCAATAGAATGGCCAAGCCGAGGCAACCAATAAAACCCTACTTTGTACCCTCAAGAAGGTTTTTAATGAAATTGGTCGTGATTAGCACCTCAATCTAAATCTCACTCTTTGGGCTTATCGCACCAGCATTCAAACTTCCACTAGAGCCACCCTATACTCTATTGTCTATGGTGCATCTAAGCGGTATTACTAATCGAGGTTGAGTTGTCATCATTGCATATATCCTTAAGAGAGTTTGTTTCTAATGAAGACTATAGAGTGGAAAGACTATCTCAGTTTGATCTTCTTGACAAACAACATTAGAAGGCATATGACCATTTGCAGATCTATTAGAATAGGCTTAAAATGTAATATCAGAAGAGGGTTCACTCTCGTGAGTTTGAAGAAGGTGATCTAGTCCTCCGAGAAAACTCACAAAATCAACAAGATGGAGAGAAGAAAAGGAAAGTTTGAAACTAACTGGTTAGGTCCATATCTGGTAACAACAAAGTATGGTTTAGGGGCCTATTAGTTATCAACTCCAAAAGGGGACCCACTCAATGACTTCTTAAATATCCTACACCTAAAAAGGTTCTATTCCTAGTTTGTGGAAATGTACCTCATATTCAAAAGTAGAAAAATACAAAAAAAATTGAAAAATATCAAAAACAAAAAAATAAAAAAACTGAAAAATGTCAAAAATGGTAAAGAGAAATAAATTCGTCCTTTGGTGAAAACCACTTATGGTGGCACCTTGGACATGTATGTATGGTGAAAACCTAGCAACAAGTTTTATATGTAAAGAGTACATATATATGTATACATATATACATATATACATATATATGTATATATGTATATATACATATGTATGTATACATCATCTTCGCATCCACCTTTCTGTGATGCAATATCTAATGCTACCCACCCTCATTCGTATCAACATCGTATCCATCATTTTTTTGCACTATATCTCATGTTACCCGCATTCCCTCCATTCATAGCTTGTATCCATTTTCTCCACCTTGTGCTTTTCTTGTCCATAGTCATTTGTAGATATCTTTTCCCACACTTAGTCCTCTATCCATAGTGTCATGCTTGTTCTATACATTCCCTTTGCCTTCTCGTTAGTTTTTGTGTCGGTTGTATATAGGAGTTCCTTGTAAATAGGTGTCATTATACATATGCATGTGTCAATTTTATCCTTTGAGATCATATCCATCAGCTCGTTCTTCAACAAATATGTTGTAGTATCTTTGTCATCATATCCTTATCAGGTCCTTTTTGTTGGTTAGTATCATTGATCTCTCACCTAATCATCAGCCTGTGTAGGATTTATCCTTCCTCTAGTAAGACAACATCATCAATCCACATTTAGGTCCCTTAAAACCTATTTTTCCTTAATCAAAAACATCATCAATCCTCATTTGTCAATCATGTTACTACTCATTAAGTTGCCATTACTTTTATATCCAAAGTCATTCTATATACTCTATTCGGTTACTACTACCGAAACATTCAGTCGATAAGCACAGAACAGATGATTAAAGAAGAAATTATTCATAGAGCCTAGTATACACCGAGCTGTCTACCGAGTAACATTCCATGTCTACCGAGCAGCAACAATGATACACCGAGTGAAACATTTTACCAGATTCATTGAACCTAGACACACATTTGGAAACGTGTTACAAGATCGAGGAACATAGAACCTTTATCACATTGGAAATTGAAGTTAAGGATTGTGTATGATTTTGAGGTCATCTAACCAATGAAATATTTTGTATGGTTATTCATTCAATAAATCATGTTTGTAAGATCGAAGCAATGAATCAGATCACTGACATAAGAGATCTATTTATACAACATGGATTAAGGATAAAAATAGTGACAGAGAGAGAGATACAGAGGTGCATGAAGCAAGACATGTGTGATACATAAGAAAGCACTAAGTGTTATGACTGTTACAGAGACACAGAGGTCACCGGGAAGGATTTCAGAGAACAGTCAAAGAAAAGAGTAAACAGAAGGGTTTATCGAGTTACTTTATGGGTTACCAAGGTATGCTATAAGCTAGGTAATCTCATTTTGAGCACATAGAATCTGCTATAACATTCTAGATGTAAAGTTGCAGATATTTGTAATGATTTATTGTAATATTTTGAAGTTGTAAGAGAAACCTTTAACAAGGTAAAAGACTCTAACAAAGTCTATAAATTGTAAACCCTTTAACCTGGTGCAACATTTAGAATAAGTGTTGTAAAATCCTTTAGCAAGGTAGATCTAACGATCTTGATACTCCTAACAGGGTAAGCTATCAGAAATAGCTGAACATGTAGCTCTAACCAAGTATTCTTTATTATTGCAGTAGTGAAGTTGTGGGTGCCATCCCCACCGCAGTTTTTCTCTCTAACCAAGAGTTTCTGCATAACCAAAATATATGAGTTATGGAGTGAATCATGTATGATTGTTATCTATTTGTTTTAGCTTTATGTTATGTTGCAGCAATTTTTGGTTTATGCATAACAGTAAAGATAATCTTGGAAAAAGGTTTTGAAGTACTGATTCACCCCTCCCCTCTCAGTACATTAGCTTTCCATATTGGGCCTAACAATTGGTATCAGAGCTTCAATCTTGGAAAAGGGTTTAACAACCTAAAGAGAAAGATCTTATCAATGGAAGGCTACAAACAATCTCGGAGAATTGTGTATCTATAAGAAGAGTTGGATCATGCTAATCAAGTGATTGCAGACATGCAAAGACAAATGAAAAAATCATTGAAAGTGAGAAGAAGATTATCTGATGATTTACAGGACTCTCAAGAGCTAGTGGAACAAATTGAAACGTCATCTGAGAACAGTATATCTAAAGAGACTAAAGAGATGATTGGACAACTGAAAGAAAAGAACAAAGCACTGACTGATCAGCTAAAAGAAATGAAAAGAGGACATGAACATTTCAGCACACAGATGACTGAAAATCTTGATGCATTGTGGACAGCCAAGGATAAAGTAAGAGATATAGAAAGAGAAAAACAACAGCTTGAAGCATTAGTATCTGAAAATAATGAAGAAATCACAAGGTTGACTGGAATTCAAAGTAATCTGTCAGATCAATTAGGTTATGTGCATCATAAAGCAAATCTGAAAGATGATGAGAATCAAGCATTGAAACTTGAAGTATCAACGATGAACTTGAAACAGAAAAGAAATCCAAGGAAACACTAAAAAGGAGTTATGAAGCATCAAAGATGTTGGATGAGCAACTGAATACAAGAAGACCCAACAAAGATGCAGGACTTGGTTACAATGGAAAAGACTCTACTGAGAAGGGAATTCATACTATCGAGAGAGGAGAATCATCAAAGAAAGCTGGAAATAAGAAGAATATCAAAGGAAAGAAGCCTATTTCCAACTATTGTGGAAATCAAGGTCATACTACTAACTTGTGCCCAATCAGAAAAGGTAAGCAACCAAATGTCACTAAGTCTAATGGTTATTGTTACAATTGCAATAAATATGGTCACACATCTAATCAATGTAGGACAAAGACTGTTAACAATTATCAGAAGGCAAAATTCAAAGGGTTTTGTAAAAATTGCAATAGATATGGACATAGTACCGAGAAGTGTTGGCTTAAGAAAAAGAACTATATGTGGTCTACACACCGAGCAAATGCTAGAGGTTACTGAACACACACAGATGCTTACCGACAGTATTCTGCAATACCATGGGATTACAATACAATGATATGGTGTGAATGTTGTGGAAGATATGGACATATAAGTGCCAACTGCTTTATAAGGTTTGGAATGAACAACCAAAGATCATGGAGAAATCCTGGTATGGCATGTTTCCATTGTCACAAAATGGGACACTTGGCTAGAGATTGCAGAGATCAACCTAGAGGAGATATTGAAGAAATAAAAGGCAAATTACAGATGATTTTGAAAAAGAAGGAAATTGTGTCAAATGAAGAAAGCACCTTACCTACCAAGTTAGGTGCACCTATTCCAAATTAATCGATAAAGGTATGAAGGGACTACATTCTCTCAAAGGTTAAATCTTAACAATTCCTATTTTATCATGCACTTAATTCAAAATCTGCATAGTTAAAGATACATTAGAAAATTTGAAATTTTATCAAGTCTTTTGGAAGCTTGTCTAGTCGGTGAATACAAGAAGACTAGCTACTCGGTAAAAGCATAAAAAGGAAGTGGTACCGAGTGCATTTAATGTCTTTTGACCTAACTACACGAAGCCTGATAAGGTATATTATGTACTTAAAGCTATTGCGCGGTCATTTTTCACTCACCAAGTTTTCAAGAAAGCAGAGCAAAGCGAATCAAAGGCGATCAAACAACCTCTCGAGCAAATTCAAAGGTATTTACATCAATCACAACGCATTATCAAGATAGTTTACCGATCATATCAAGTTGTTATTATTTGCTAAGTAGAAAGCATCTACCATTTGAAAGTCTTCAAACCCTAAGGATCTTTTGCTAGTATTTATCTTAAATCTGCAGTGGCACCTAAGATCCAGAATCCCGTTGTTGTTGAGAACATCAAAAAGCCCTCACTGAAATACTCTTTAACTCCCAAAATTGCACTGAACCGGATGACAAAATTGCATTTTCACTCATTCCGGATAGAGTTTTATTAGTCGAGGATGTGAGATTCTTCACTAAGTGTCGAGTTGAAGAACTAGGTCATGTTGAGATCAAAGACACATATGATGAATTGTGTACCGATGGTAAAATGGATAGCAAATATGAACACATCAAAATCAAGGGGTTGACCGAAGCCCTAACGTATCCTCGTGTATTCAAACCCCAATGGGTCAAGTTTGTTCTAAGCAGAGTTCATGATGACTTCATGTGGCTAGAAGAGAAACCGTTTAAGATCACCAAGGAAATCATTCATTTGATCACTGGTTACCCTATTTATGATCATGCCCGAGCTCAAAAAATGATATCACAGAAGGAATTGATCAGCTTAACCGGAGTAGAATCTGATTGCAGGGGACTAAAACTGAACAATGTCATAGATGCAGAGCTAAAGTTTTCCATTAGAGTAATAGGTTATTGTTTCTTCCAATCAGCAAGGGAAAATAGTGTACCCTGTGCAGCAGTAGATCTAGCTTACAAAATTGTGAAGAAAGGAATGAAAATTGATTTATGTGAGGTATTTTTGAAAAACCTGTTTGAGAATCTCAATACCATAAGGAAGCCAAAGAAGAACAATTCAGCTAATACACTAAAGTTTGGATTACTGTTAATATGCATGTTTTTCTATTTTGAGAAATTCTTTCCATCAGTCGGTAAAGTAGTTTGGGAGCTACACTGACCAATCACCCATCAAATCAATGACTTCATCAAGAAGCTAGGTGATAATTTTAATGATATTGTGGATGATTACTTTAGCAAGTTTCAGGAAAGGAAGCATAACAGGTACCGAATCCCACCCTAGCTAGTGGAGAAATATAAGGATGACATATGTTTTGAAGTGGACATTGATTACTACTATGTTAATGCTGTAGAACTGAGAACCCAATCTTTACCACCTATGGGTTACGAGATTGATTTTGACATCACACAATAGCAGATAGATGCTTTTCTAACATTACCAAGGCATGCTACCGAGTTGAGGTATGGAACATATGAAGAAGTGAAGGAAAAAGTAAAAATGAGCATTGTAGTACCCAAAGCTAAAAGGAAGGAAACAAAGATGATTAAGACATTAACGGAGAAATTTGGAGAAGGTTCTTCCTCCACACCTATCAAAGGCACTATAGTCATCATCGAAGAGGAATTTGAAGCCCAAGAGGTAGCTATAACACTGAGCACCGAATTGCCTAAGGGAAAAGTGTTGAAAAGAAAGAAACAGGATACATCAAAAGTATCACCGACTCCTCCAGCAAAGCGACCTAACACAAGAGCATCTGCAACATCACTGAGTAAGAAAACAAAGAGTGTTGCCGCACCCAAGGTAACAAAAACTTACAAGAAATCTACTCGGAGACTCATTTTGACCAAAGAGTCTAGTGACACTGAATCTAAAGATGCAAGCAAATTTCAGATTGTCAAGAGCAAAAAGGTAAATGTACATAGTGTTGAAAATTTTTGTGCTAATCTAAAGCAATATGGTGGATTTAGAGCATTCAGATATGTTAAATATGAATCCAGATCTGATGATGAAAAGAGACAAATAGAAGAAGTTGTCATCTACACACTATTGAAATTCTGATTGGCCCCATTGGAATTATCTAAATCTCTTCCAAATGAATTATATTTGCATATTGACAATAGGTGGAAGTATGCCATGAATTTAGAGAAACACGTGAGAGAAAGAAGTCTGGTACATCTATTCCTAGACATGTCGGTAGATGAGATCACCGAACATTTGAAAAACTACCACATAAAATTCCTAGTAAAGAAAAGAGCCTTTAAATTGATGAATGGCCTTTACTTGGATGTAGAGAATGAGACCAAAGAAAAATGGCAGGAAATCTTTCGCATCAAGAATGCAGGTGAACAAGCTAAAGTTGAAATAGTTGATGTCACCGAGTAAGTTCCTGATATCACTGAGCAAGACCCTGCTAACACTATACAAGTAGATGAGGATATCATGGACACCGAGGCACCTGAACAGGAAATGATAGAAGGGAATGCATATGCCAAACTGGTATCTAGTGAGTCAGTTTTGGAGCAAGTTCAGCCCTATCCTCCGGTCACTCAGTCTACTTCAATTGAGGCCCCTCAAGATGCTGAACAAGGGACAAAAGGTCACAAATCTACAGAAGGAGAAACTGCTTCTCAGGCCACTAGGGAACAATCTTCACAAGCTCCTTCTAGCACTGAAAATGTTACATCCAAGACCCCAAGCACTGAAGCACTGAAGGACACAACAAAGGTTACATCAGAGGTTAAAGGAATCGACCAAAGTGTTGCCTCTACCGAGCAACCTACCGAGCGTCATCAAGCCTCACAAGCCATTGTTTTAGTTCAACTGATGAAAGGTAAAGAAAAGAAGATGAAAAAGCATAGTTACAAATTGGATTTGTCAAAACCAATAGTGTTGCCCAATGTTGATATATCCAAATTAAAAGGGCAAGCACTCATTGAATTCAGTGAACTATGCAAAGCCAAAGCCGAATAGGAGAAGCAAATGGCTATTCAAAAGAAAAATAAAGTACTTCAGAAGGTGAAAGCACTCTCAACCGACATGCTACCTGAAGCTACAATAACCAAAGATGCAGCCATCCACATTCAACTGGATGAACTCCTAACCAAGATAAAGACATCTGGAGTAGATGCATCCGAATATTTGAGCAAGTTAAAAGACAAGGAGCTCACTGCAAAAATGATTGAAGAGGTACAAAAAGCTATTGCCATTGGCAAAGTTAAACTTGTCAAATTTATTGCTGAGTTGTCCCCTCAACTCAAGCACATTCTTTATTTATTTCAAAAACTTTTTACATTCTCTCTATTCATTAAGGACATCAAAAATAAAACTGAAGTGATTGAGAAGGAGATCACCGATCTCTCTAATAAGTTGACCACTGAGCCACATTCCATTCAGAATTTTTATACCAAGCTACAACAACTCATGGCTCAACAATTGGAACTAAGGAATGAAGAACACAAGATAAGGATGGACATAATGACACTTCAGACATTATTCCTTCCTCATCTTTCATTCGTCCAAGAGCAGATCAACAAAGCTACCTCCCTATCCACTTAGCAAGAGGGAAGCACCTTAAATGGACTAATTTCACTATTAGGTGACATTATAGCTTAGAATTCACTTATGGAAAGTGTTAAGGATGCCCTCTCTACCACCCTTACTGATGCAAAGACAAAGTACAAATCCATTTTTGACCAGTTGCCACCACTGAATGGTAACTAAGTTTTGATGTTTGTCAAAAATGGGGAGTGAGTATCATATCAAAGTATACAAGGGAATGTAGTATACAGGGGGAGTATATACCAAACAAAATAGAGTATTCAAATGCACAGTTAATTTTGACAAAAGAGCAGTGAACAGAGCAGTGAACCAAGCAGTTATCATAGAACATTGATCACCGAGCATGCAAAATCAGAGTTTTGTACAGCAATTTGATAAGGGGAGTATATCTAAATACTATTTCATTGACTAATGTATATACTGTATGTTTAGTCAAATTTTGCAAGTATATAGATTTTTGAGTTATGACTTTGAAAGTAGTTTTGTCAAACATCTCAACTAATGTCAAAAGGGGAGATTGTTACTACTCATTAAGTTGCCATTACTTTTATATCCAAAGTCATTCTATATACTCTAGTTGGTTACTACTACCAAAACATTCAGTCGGTATGCACAGAACAGTCGGTTAAAGAAGAAAGTATTCACAGAGCCCAGTATACACCGAGATGTCTACCGAGTAAAATTCCATGTCTACCGAGCAGCAACAATGATACACCGAGTTGATATACACCGAGTGAAATGTTTTACCAGATTCATTGAACCTAGACACACATCTGGAAACGTGTTACAAGATCGAGGAACATAGAACCGTTATCACATTGGAAATTGCAGTTAAGGATTGTGTATGATTTTGAGGTCATCTAACCAATGAAATATTTTGTATGGTTATTCATTTGATAAATCATGTTTGTAAGATCAAAGCAATGAATCAGATCACCGACATAAGAGATCTATTTATACAGCATGGATTAAGGATAAAATAGTGACAGAGAGAGAGAGAGAGAGATACAGAGGTGTATGAAGCAAGGCATGTGTGATACATAAGAAAACACTGAGTGTTATGACTGTTACAGAGACACAGAGGTCACTGAGAAGGATTTCAGAGAACAGTCAAAGAACAGAGTAAACATAAGGGTTTACCGAGGTATGCTATAAGCTAGGTAATCTCATTTTGAGCACATAGAATCTGCTATAACATTCCAGATGTAAAGTTGCAGATAATTTGTAATGATTTATTGTAATATTTTGAAGTTGTAAGAGAAACCTTTAACAAGGTAAAAGACTCTAACAAAGTCTATAAATTGTAAAGCCTTTAACCTGGTGCAACATTTAGAATAAGTGTTGTAAAATCCTTTAGCAAGGTAGATCTAACGATCTTGATACTCCTAACAGGGTAAGCTATCAAAAATAGCTGAACATGTAGCTCTAACCAAGCACTCTTTATTATTGCAGTAGTGAAGTTGTGGGTGCCATCCCCATCGCAGTTTTTCTTTCTAACCAAGAGTTTCTGCGTAACCAAAATATATGAGTTATGGAGTGAATCATGTATGATTGTTATCTATTTGTTTTAGCTTTATGTTATGTTGTAGCAGTTTTTGGTTTATGCATAACAGTAAAGATAATCATGGAAAAAGGTTTTTAAGTACTGATTCACCCCTCCCCTCTTAGTACATTAGCTTTCCATATTGGGCCTAACAAATCATCCTTTGGAAAAATATATCTAAGACACTCGTGCTGGTTTTGATTCTTTTTTATTTTTTTTATCATTTCATAGCTCCCTTTATTTTGTTTCCTCTTGGTTGTTATGATCCTTTATATCATGGTGTGCTAGGAGTAACAAAGAAACATGTGTGCATTGTGGTTTTAGTTTTGTGTGGCATGTTTTCTAGATGTGTTCCTTATTGTACCCTCATGGGCTATCTCATGTTACGTTGGGTCATGTCTTTTACTTTTGGTTTTTCTAGCACCATTTCCTATAGTGTTCTTCATGACTTTGTGTGGTGTTGGAATAAGCTTGCATATCTATTCATATGTGTTGGTTCATGATTGTTGGAATAAGCTTGCCAAATCAAATAAGTGCTCTCTACATGTCATCTTGTTTCATGGGTGCTCACGCTCCATGATCATTTCATTTCCATTACATTTGCCCAATCCTTTTTCATTTCTCAGTCTCAACTAAGAATGTGTGCACATCCCTTGGTTCTTCTACCCATCTCGTAATCCTTAACTAATATCCCTAGAGTATTCTATATCTCATTGAATCACACCTTGCATCACACATGGGTTAGTACATAATCCATATATCACATATTATTCATAAGTATCACATAATGTATCATTCATTAATCAGTCCATAATGCATAATCATCCATCATATAAATATTTCATATGCATTGCGCCCATTTCATATTGCATAGCAATAACATAGTTTGCATAGTGTCTCATTTACATCCATTAATTCATAATATCATTAAGCATATATCTATATAATCTCATGAGAATAAATCACATCTCAATTCTCATGTACTCATCGCATCCTACATCACAAGTGGGTTAGCACATAATCCATATCATCACATGAAAATATATATCACATCATAGATCATCACTTTTCCACCTCATCCTACATCAAAAATCCATCAATTCATGTTAGACAATCTCATATCATAAATCACATCATATCACATAATCATCCATGCATACATCACATCTTGCATCACACACATGTTAGTCTCATATCACGTATATCCATCCATCATAAATCATACATTCATATGTCAAAAACATAAAAGTGTTATATATACGGACCACTACAATATTCATCATATATATAACTATCTGAATGTATGACAAAGAGTATACATACAAGTGTATCAATATATACATCATATGGTACATCTTATTTAAAAGAATAAGGTACATACATCAGTAATGAAACAAAGAATGATGATCACATCACATGCTTAAAAAAATATGCATGAGGTCTAATGAATCAATAAAATATCTGAATGAATGGATCTTGTATATGGTACACCAAAAATAATCATCTCATTTGCATTTGCATTGAGTGGTGACAAAATTCTCCAGGGAGACTAGGTCAGTCCCTGATCCTACTGGTGTAGGAGCACGCAAGGCACCATCAGGCCTCTATGAGGCAAATTATAAAGTTTTTGTGTTTTGAAGGATAAAGGTTGTAAATAATGTCTTTTAATACCATATGTGATTTAATAAGGTCATTGAGACCATTGGATGTTAGGTTAAGTCCTATTAGGGTCATATTGTTAATATTGCTCAAGAATTGTCAAGATTGTCAAAATTATCATTTTGTGGAAAATATGTCTTAATAAGATCATATATGTTATTTTATGATTTATGAAGGTATTTTGGTCCTATTTGGACCTATTCATATTTTTTTTGAGTCATAAAAGTCTTGGTTTGAGTCTAGGTTTCTTTTTTGATAAAATTGTCAATGTTGCCAAAATGTTGTCAAGGCAATTTTTGTATTGTAAGATCAATTAGGAGTTGGTTAGTTGAAACAAATACAAAAGGTGATTATATAATTTGCGAGGCCTTGGAGGAATTAAAATAGGTCATCCCCACATTTATTTAGAGGTGGGATGGATGAATGTGGATGTAAACAATGAGCAAATATCAATAAGAGTTTCATTGTTCCCTGCACTTTTTTCTGAGCTCTTCCAACATGACAGTCTGATAACATCCATTTTCCAATAATAAAACTTGTTGAGTTGCATTTTTTATCCATTGGTTAAGAAATAGGAATGAATTCTCTTTGATTTTCCCTTTGTCTCATTTGTTTTGGTTGTGTTTTGAAAAAGTTATCTTAATTTTTGTAAACACTGTCAAAACCCTACTGGGGTAAATAGTGACATTGTAAAATATAATAAACCCTCATTCCATGTTGAACGTAGGCCAATAATTTATGGAATTAAGTTTAATATCATGTATTTCCTTTATATTTTCTTGCAGGGTCCCATGCTCAATTTAGCACATGCAAGATGATGTCAAAACACAGATTTGACAGTGCCATAGTCTGAAAAATACAATATTTTTGTGGAGTTTTGGATGGTATACATGCAAAAAAGGTAATGAATGGTGCTATAAATGAAGGAAGGGTTGTATAAGGAGCCCCTTGGTATGATCCTAGTTCTATATGAACAAGCAAGTCAATCAAACCATGATGATTAATGACTTTCCTAAACCTTGAGTTGACTGTCACAGTTGACAGTGTGTTGGAAATAACTACACTTACATGTTAAGGAGTGGGTTTGGTGTTTATTTGGGTGTTAGAGGTGTAGTAGTGTGGATTCCATTCATCATTATTTACCTTTTGAGGGTTGTTATCAAGGAAAGGCCCATTTAGTTATGACTTTCCCTATCTCTACATGATTGTCCTAAAACAAGTTTTGACTATCCTAAAACAATGAATACTCAATAATCATTGTTATCTCATTTTGGGTGGTTGGGAGGGTAGAGAGAGCCTTTTCTAGGTGTATTGGAAGTATTTGAAGGTTTTTCAAGGAGGATAAGGCTTTGGTGGGAAACCATTACATGTTGGGGTTTGAGTACTAATGGAGTTTGGTATTCCTAATCGGGAAAGGCCTAATATTGTTGGCTATTAAAGAGATCTATGGTGTTTGGTGTTGAAGCTTTTGGTCTAGGGTCTAAACATGTTGGTGAGACCTATTTGGGCATGTTTCCATGATTTTATGGAGGTTGAGAAGTAGGAGTGTGACTTTGGGTTATTGGGGGTAGATTAAGAAACTAGTGGCCTTGTAAGTACTTAGTATGCTTGAGGGGTGTTATCACCCATTTCGAAAGGTGAGTTGGGAGAAGGTATCCCCTAATTGGTTGATTTTGGTGGATTCTCTACATCAAATTGGTATCAGAGCAAGGGATTAGGTTCTTTGAAGTTGATAGAAGGGAGTTTGAGTAGTTGAAGGCAATATGCCTCCAAAAAGTGGATCAGCATTTGCTAGGGAATTGAAAACCCTGAAAGAGAAGGTTGCAGCCTTAGAAGCCAAAGATAGGAAAAAAAGAACCAATTAATTTGAGATTGATCAAGAAGAAGAGAATAAAAATTAAGCCCCTCAAGAGGTAGAGTTGGATCTGGAGGAAGAAAGGACAATTAGGCTCTCGAAGGCAATGAAGACAGGTGATCACAAAGCCAAGGCAGATCTACCAATGTATGGTGGTAAATTGGATGGTGAAGAGCTCATTGATTGGATTGGGGCTCTGAAAAATTACTTTGAATGTGAGGAAGTGGAAGAAAATCATAAGGTTAAGGTTGCCAAATCAAGATTGAAAGTTCATTCTGGTGCAGGAGCACCCCAACAATGAAGCCCCTTTTCCATTTTTCATGTTTGTTGTAACAAAGATCCATTTTTGTAAGACCATTTGTCAAGTGGGTACACCTATAAACCACTTGGTCAAACTTGGTCAACAGATCTATGGTAGACTAGGAAGAGTCATTTTTGTGTGTCTTGTGTGCTTAGGGTTCATTTGGAAACCTTTCGAGTGCAGAAAAATGCATAAATGGTCGATAGACCAAATGTTGCAAAAGGGTGTAAAAGTTGCACTATCAGTGTAACTTATCCTAATAGAGTCGCCTTCTTGAAGAACTGTCATTAGGTATCAGTGTAGCTATTTTGAGCACCACCTGATAACCCGATGGAGCAACGACATTCTGAAGGAGTTTTCATCGAGTATCAGTGTAGCAGTTGTGAACACGACCCGATAACTCGATAGAGTAGCATACGGAAGGAGTCAGCATCGGGGATCAAAAGTCAAGGATCCTAACTTACCCCGATGACCCGATAAGTCAGCACACTTAGATTTTGGCATCAGCCATTGGCAAAGCACACTTGAAGTTATCCCAAAGACTCGATAGGAGCGCACCACTAGTAGAGTTGTGTTCAGACATCAGGAGCACTATTTTTGAGTTAACTCGATGACTTGATAGAACCACATGATTGTAAAACATTTCATCGGGCATCGGAGGTCATGTTTTCGACCTATGCTAATGACTCGATGGAAGTTGACAACTACTAGAAAATGTAACTGAAAAGGAATTCGGTCTCCCAACTCTTTCCAATAGCTAGATCGGTTTGAATTTCAATTGAGGACGTTGGTAGAGACCTATTTGAACAAGTGTGAATCATTTCCAATGGGGGAGGCGGATTGATTCAACAATGTAATTGATCTTTTGGTGAGGACAGAAATACAGTTGCAGGTTTCACAGAACATCTCTTATGTTAAAAAATCAATAAGTTGCATTGATAGGACTTGGCATGGGCATGAAGGTTTAGAATTGTGTAATTCCATTTGTTTTCATTTAGCTTAGGATCTGGGTGCACACATATGAGTCACAAATTCTTCTGTTCTAGTCTGACAACCAGGGTGAAGTGAAATCAGGGTTTCATCTAGCAATGGCTCTAACTTGAGATTCCTGCATTGGACCACAACAGCCATTAGGGGAGTTCAAGTTAGAGCAATGTACATTAGGACACTGGTAGTTGTAGCCTGGGAAGTGTCAGTGCTTAGGTTCCACACCATACCCTAGGCTAAGAATGCCCATGTGCTTGGTCTCAGAATTTAGGAAGTAGGAGTGCAGAAGGACTCCGAGAGTGGACTGAACCAACCCAAGGTTGCACTATGTATGTAGGAGCCTCCTTAGACCTAAACTTAAGGTTTATTTAGGCTTGTGAATTCATTTGTAGTTTGTTGCTTCAGAACCAAACCTAGTTACCCATATTAGGCCTATCTGGCCGAGAGGAGTTCAAAGGTGTGCAAAAGGGATCGAAGCCTATCCTTTTTGGAATCTGGAAGTACTCAATAAAGAGTACTCAAATCTTAAGGTTGTTTTCTTCATCCTTTGGAGGAGTTGAGGCTGGTTTGCACAAAATAGTGTCTGAAGGGCTACAAGTTGAATTCAATCCAACATGACAGTATTGTAACACTTGGGTGTTGTGGGTCTAGGAGCCATTGGGGATCAACTTTGTTGATCAAAAAAAATCTGAAACAAGGTAGGGGAACCTTGTCCACTCCCTAAACCGAAGGGTTCAAGCATTTCCACGTTTTGCTAATTTGGCTTGTCAGCCATTAGCCTTAGCATGCTAAATAAGGAGACATTGTTCACTAGTTCAGAGTGAACAAGAAGGATTGATCATCTACAAAAGGTTGGAGTTAGGGCTCAATTGTGCTTCCCCTGTCGACCTCTGCATCACATTCTTTGTTATGGTGGGATTGTGTGCAAGTTGATAGGTGGAAGAAAGACAAACCAAAGATCACTTCCTAGAACATGATGGTGGAGAAGTTGAAAGGAAAGTTCTTGCTTAATGACTACCATGTTCAGTTATACAAAAGGCTACAAAATCTAAAGCAAAAAGATAGGGATGTGAAAGCTAAGAATACACTGAAGAATTTCATAAGTTGGATATAAGAGCTACACATGAGGAAGAAGATGAAGAGAAGGTGACAAGGTATTTGAATGGGTTGAGGTATAATATTAAGGATGAACTTAGTCTCACAACACCAAGAATGGTAGAGGAATGTTATTAGTTGGCTATGAAGGCTAAGGAGAAGTTGAAAAGAAGAAAAGAGAGACAAGGAAGAGGTAGTGGAAACACCAATAGAGGAAGAGGAACAAGATAAACTCAAGAAGACCAAGGAGACACAAACAAAGGTAAGGAGCAAGTTACCGATTTTAGAGGAGGCTTTAGAGGCACAAGAGGTAGATTTGGAGGAGGTAGAAGTTCCAAAATATTCGCAGGAAGGTGCTACAATTGAAATAAAGTTGGTCATCTAGAACTCAAGTGTCCTAACAAGCAAGTCTCCTCAACCAATGGTGGTTACAGGGAAATCAAAAAGAGGATCCACTATGTGCAAGAAGAGGAAGATGAGAGTGTTAACTCTCCAATCAGATGTGCTACTCCTAAAGTAGGAGAAACTTTGATGGTAAGGAAAAATATGTTGCAGGAACCTAAAGAGAAGAATATGAGCCAAAGGAGGAGTTTGTTCTAAACCACATGAAAGTACAAGAATAAGGTATGTAAGGTTCTAGTTGACTCAGGTTCTACTGAAAATATGGTTTCAAATGAAATGGTTAGTAAGTTAGATTTACAAAGGATTCCTCACAAATTTCCATATAGGGTGTCATGGTAGAATGATAACCACTTTCTTTTGGTTAATGAACAAGCCATTTCTGAGTTTTCTATTGGTTATTATAAGGATAAGGTGCTTTGTGATAGTGTACCTATGGACTATTGTCATTTACTTCTTGGAAGACCCTGGCAGTATGATAGGTGTGCATTCTATGATGGGAAAGAAAATAAATATACCACATGTAAGGAAAGACAAACATATACATTATTTCTACTTCTAGAGGATAATGAGGGTGTGGGTACAAAGACAAAGGTGACAATGTGTGGAAAGAAGGAACTTATACTAGTTAACAAAAAGGATCAGACTGCTATAGCAAATAAATTGAAAACAAATTCAAGTGTAAAGGATCAGTGGGAGGTTGATTGAAAATTTAATGTTTTGATTGGAATGCTAGTGTGCCCCTTGGTAAAGGGTAAGGTAATTAAACCATGTGAAAGTGTAGGTACAGAGGTACAAGGTGTTTTTAAGACAGTAAATTTCCTGACATATGTACAAGGACAACTTGGTCAAGGAGATGAAGAACATAATACAAATGAAGATGCAGTGAAGAAGGAGACAAATTATAGGGTTTCTCATCAAGTTAAGTGTTTGTTTGAGTGTAGGAGGACAACCCCAATGCAATGTCTTATTCCAAGGACAATGGACAACCCTCATTTTGATTTGATCACAAAAGTGTAGTCCCAACAAGGATATGACTCCAAGAAGGAAGCCACAACTTCAAGGCTTGGACCCATCAAGGAGACCTGTAGATGATCATGAACTTAGAAGGAATTATGGATTGGATATCACTCCTTACTCATGGGACATGAGCTCTTTTCTAGGGGGGTTGTATGGTGCAGGAGCACCCAAGGCACCATCAGGCCTCTATGAGGAAGATTATGAAGTTTTTGTGGTTTGAAGGATAAAGGTTTTAAATAAGGTAATTTATGATTTAATAAGGTCATTGAGACTATTTGATGTTAGGTTAACTCCTATTAGGGTCATATTTTTAATATTTCTCAAGAATTGTCAAGATTGTCAAAATTGTCATTTTGTGGAAAATGTGTCTTAATAGGGTCATATATGGTATTTTATGATGTATGAAGTTATTTTAGTCCTATTAATATTGGTTTTGAGTCATAAAAGTCTTTGTTTGAGTCTAGGTTGCATTTTTAATAAAATTGTCAATGTTGCCAAAATGTTGTCAAGGCAATTCGTAAGAGCAATTAGGAGTTGGTTAGTTGAAACAAATCCAAAAGGTGGTCATATCAATTGGGAGGCCTTGGAGGCATTAAAATAGGCCATTTACATTTTTATTTAGAGTTTGGATGCATGGATGTGGATGTAAACAACATGCTAATATCACTAAGAGTTTCATTGTTCCCTGCACTTTTTTTGAGTTCTTCCAACGTGAAAGTCTGATAACAAGCATTTTCCAATAAGAAAACTTATCCACTTGAATTGGCTATCCATTGGAGAATAAAGAGGAATGAATCCTATATTATTTTCCCTTTGTCTCGTTCATTTTGGTTGTGTTTTGAAAAAAGTTATCTTAATTTTTGTAAACACTGTCAAAACCCTACTAGGGTAAATAGTGACATTGTAAAATGTAATAAGCCCTCATTCCATGTTGAGCCTAGGCCAATAATTGGTGGATGAATGGCCATATCATGTATTTAATTTCTCTTTTCTTGTAGGGTCCTATACTCAATTTACCATGTGCAAGATGATGTCAAAATATAGATTTGACAGTGCCATAGTCTGAAAATACAACATTTTCATGGAGTTTTGGATGGTATAGATGCAACAAAGGTGATGAATGGTGTTGTAAAGAAAGGAAGGGTTGTCTAAGGAACCCCTTGGTATGATCCTAGTACTACATGAACAAGTAATTCAATCAAACCATGATGATTTATGACTATCCTAAACCTTGAGTTGATTGTCATAGTTGGCGGTGCATTGGAAATCACTCCATTTACATGTTTAGGAGTGGATTTGGTGTCGATTTGGGTGTTAGAGGTGTATTAGGGTGGATTAAATTAATCATTGTTTACCTTTGGAGGGTTATGAGCAAGGAAAGGCCCATTTAATTATGAATGTCCCTGTCTCTACATGACTGTCCTAAAGCAAGTTTTGACTGTCCTAAAATAGTGAATACTCAATAATCATTGTTATATCATTTTGGGTGGTTGGGAGGGTAGAGAGAACCTTTTATAGGAGTTTTGGAATTATTTTAATATGTATCAAGGAGGATATGACTTTTGTGGGAAACCATTACATGTTGGGGTTTGAGTACTAATGGAGTCTGGGAGTCCTAATTGGGAAAAGGCCTAGTATTGTTGGCTATTAAAGAGATCTATGGTATTTGGTGTTGAATAATTTGGTCTAGGGTCTAAAAAATTTGGTGAGACCTATTTGGGAATGTTTCCATGATTTAATGGAGGTTGAGAAGTAAGAGTGTGTCTTCAGGTTATTGGGGGCAAATTGAGAAACTAGTAGCCTTGTAAGTACTTTGTAGGCTTGAGGGGTGTTATCACCCATTTGGAAAGGTGATTTGGGAGAAGGTCTCCTCTAATTGGTTGAGTTTGGTGGATTCCCAACATCACCTACCCCTGAAATCCCTATGCAGATCATGATGCTAAGCCTGAGCTCTGCCAATTTCCCTATGTGCAGGCCCTCTCACTGGATCCTCGAATACTCTTATTGGACCTCCATGATCCCCCATTGTGGGATGAACTCAATCCTTTATCCCAACGAGGTGGTACATATACTACATTCCTCTCTTGTGGGACATCTCTCTCATACTAGCACCAATACCAACCCACCTGATGCGAGAGTTCCTCTATATCGGCTAGCTATCATTGCATCATACCTTCCAATATCCTCTCTCCACCTCCTCCCCGAGCTTTGAGATGGGCCTCATCTAGCTCCATCTGGTATTTGGCAACTGTATCCTCTATCCTTCATCATGCATTCTCCATGGAAACTATTGTTGCATCCCTCTCTTGTAGGATCCTATCCCTCTCTTCTTATAGTTAGACCCTGGCCTATTTTGTCGTATCCCTCTCTTGGCATAGGCTATCCCTCTCTATAGTCACTTCCTATAGTCTTTGCTCTGCCCTAGTAATGACCTCCTCAAGTGACCAAATCACTGCAACTAGATTTGGAGGTGATGTTGACCCCTCTCCCCTCTCCTCCCTCCTATGCTAGCGAGGTCATATCCGTCTTAGAGAGGTCATGCCCTATCTCTATCCCTATGTAGGTTCCTATGTGGGTACGGATATATCCACATCCATGGTCTCTGCCTCATCTCCTCCATCTCCTCTAGCTCCTCCATCCCCTCCTCCTCCCTCTCATCCTATGGCTTCCCTAGACCTAGTCCTGACTGCTTCCTTTTCCACTCTAGCTGCCCTCCTCTTGGCTAGCTCATATTGTCCAACCTTGCCTCCCCTGGCTCGTACCTACACCCTCTTGACATTATGGGGTTCGAATCTCGCCTTTCCCATAGCCCTTGCCCTATGTTGATCCCATCAATCTCGATATGTAGTTATGACCCTTGTGCATGTTGGTCCTACCCATGGTTCCCATGGTGTTGGAGCCAACCTAGTCTACTCTTGTATCAACCCATCCCTATCGCATGATGATGGCCCAAACTCAGTCACCCTCTCCTAGGTAACTTGCTAGAATTTGTGTGGTGCCTCGAGTACATCTTGTACCTAACCAAACTATCTCTGCACCCAATCTAGCCTATATCTTTCAATGACATACTTTGACCTCCCAATGATGTATCATGTTATAATCATGTTGGGAATATGCCTTGGATCCTTAGGCCATGTTGTTATAGTCAGGTATGGCCTCCATGTGATCGCGCTACCATATATCATGTCCAAGATCAATCTCCAATTATCCATATTGTCCATAGCCTCATAGTGTAGTGGTGCCCCCCAGTTGTGTACCACTGGTTGCGTTGGATCTCAATCTTGTCAACCCACTAGACGTGTGATAGAAATGTGCTTCCACACCCATACCTATTCACATACTTGAATCTCTGCTCTAGGTGATATATAATATCATGGAGCTCCATATATAGCTTTGTTAGTACCAATGTCCCCTAGGCCACCATCAACTGCATCAATAACAACCTAAATCATGCCTAACACTATTGACCTACCTCCTCGGTCTTGGAGGATGTACTCGATAATAAGGGTGTAGACATATAAGTATATCCTCCTCTCTGACGTCCCCTGTGCCAAGGCCTGCTCAAGATATAGTTGTCCATGATGTAACGATGCATCTACACCTACCAGTAGTCTAATTGCATCTGTCTGCTCTATCCTCTGTGCTATGCCCATGTCTCCTCATATTGATAGCCTATAAATTCAATACATGACCTTCATAGTGACTATGATCTCTCTAGTCAGCAAATAGAAATTCATTGTCTTGCTCCTCCATCGCTCAATGAGGGTTGTCAATATAGTCATATGTGATTTGACTTAAGGCATTCGTGCCATAGCCCAATCCAATGGCATCGATCCACACCACTCTACGGTGCTAAGCTTAGCTTCAATCCATAGTACAACTGAGCACCTCTCTTATCTCACCAGCATATCCACACTCCACTACAAGTCATAGAGTATCTTGTCAATTTGCTTGATTTCCATTTTCTTCTATCCAATCCCCTTCACCTCTCAATGAATTTCCCAGTCTCCCTTTTCCCTAAAACCTGCCTTTGTTTCTTCAACAACCTCTTTCCCTTTACCTCGGTCTAGTGGGTTCGTGAACCCACTAAACTTCCTATAGTGGGAATGCATCCCCACGATTTCTTTCTCAATCTTGCTATCACGAGATCACAATCCCACCAATCTAATGCCTTTTTCCTTTTCCTTGCCAATTTTTCATTCTGACTAAGGCAAGAGCGCAAACCTAGGCTCGAGCCCACCCTTCTAGTCCTAGGAAATCCTACGGTCATAGGAACATGTTCCTATGGGACCCCAACACAAACTTTCCAGACACGATCCAGTAGGAATGCATTTTTCTATCCTATATGTGCTAAGAAAATAATCAAAATATAAAGTACAAAGATGTTTTTCGATGCCTACCTTCAAGTCCAGAGCTTGATGTTTCCTGATGCTCCTGCCTATGTCCATCTAGCACCTTAGTCCTCCCTAATCAACCATCTCATCCAAGCACACTAAAATCTCTTGAAATCACTATAAGCTCACAATACTCTCTAGAGCTCCAAATTCTCAATATCTCAATGCGCAAATGAGCTCTAATTTTGCCACTTTTGGCAATATAATGTGCCCAAAATACCCATTTTGATCATCCTAGGCCCTCCCAGAACTTTTTTAGCATATCTTCTTCCTATGATATCCATTTCTAGTGTTGTTTTTACCTCTCAATCCTATTCCTCTCTCCCTTCTTGTCTATTCGGGAAATGTTTCTTTCGAGATGACACCTGAGCCTCCATTTCTCGGGCACCCTCTCGAGGGGAACCCATTCCCTTTTCCTTCATCCACCATCAATCCATTATGGAGGATATTTTTCTTTCTCTCTATTCTTTGAGCTATTGGTGTCTTATTATCTTTGCACCAACGCTATTCTAGCGCCACCGCAAAGAGGGGCAAAATGTAGACACTTAAATTTGACTAATTAATTTAATCAAATTGAATTCCCTCGGTCACTTGTATTAATTAAATATGGCATCCCATATAGCTAAATTAATTTAATTAATAAAGCCATGATCATTAATTGATTAGCATTTTAATTAATTAATTCCCCTTTAAAGCCTTCTTCTACTAAATAAAATAATATAATTATTTTATTTAGTTCATGTCACCTTTTTCTTCTTTTATGTGAATTTAATTAATTCAAATAATCCAATTGAGTCAAATGTCTCCTAACCTAAACCCCCCATCTAACCCTTGTCTTAAGCCTAACTCGTGGGTTCTAACTAACCCTATCCACCTAACCAACCTTATCCTTTCTAACCTCCTCCTCACATGTGTGCATATTCCTAAATATCTTTAATATTTGGAAAAGATATTCCAATTTTACGTGGCCATCTCCCAAATAGACGTATCCTCGAGGACACATGTCACTCCTCTCCTTGACATTTTCCCTCCTTAAGGATACTTTCCATCCTTGGTTGGGCCAAGTGTGGAATCGCATTCCTCATGGCACCTTGAGGCTTGCCAGTGTCTCATTTTCAAATCCTCTCATCTCTCATCCAATTTTTATTTAAACCCTCCATTTTTTATGCATTTTATCCACTTTTTCACTAATATTGTCATAATGCCAAAATAATTCCTCACTTTGTACATCCATTATTCATTTATCATATCTTGCATCAGTCATCATGGAGCAAAATTGAGCATCTGCAACGTCATGAGCACACATCAAATCAAAGAACTATCAAATTGAAGCAAATTTTGGTTTGGATTTGGTTCATTTTATTTTTTGTTTCCATAACATTCTTATATTGAGTGTTTGATGGAATTTTGTGTTTTCTTTGAGTAATTAGTTCAACTTTTTAATCTCTTTTATATCGCGAACAATTTTCACTTGCACATTTATAAAATTCCTACGAGCTAAATGTAAACTAGAGTTCTACCCTATGTTTTAAGTAAAACCCCTAAAATGAATGTAATGTAAACACTTCAAACCACAAATGCAATGTAGATCTAAATCGATAATATAAATCTGAAAATCAATGATGTGTAGATTTGAAACTCAAATAAAGATATGAAAATAACATGAAACCATACCCAATTATAAGGAAGGCGTACATGCCAATCAACAGTCGATGATCTCCTTATTATTCTTCAATATCTCCTAAATATTCCATGAATGATAAAAGTGTTGATGAAGACTTGATTAATGATAGACTTCACATAAAACATTTACTTTCACTTCACAAGGATCTCCTTCAATTGTTGGATTTATATCCCCAAATGAGGGAAAGAAAAGGCTATATATATGAAAGCCTCTTTAATTTTGATAATAGGCCAACTTAAAATTAATAAAAATCGACACAAAGTGGGATTTGAAAATTATAATACTACCAAATTAAGCTCACAAAAATTCGGGGAACAAGTATGAGCCTAGGTAGTATACTACTTGATTTGGCTGACTTTTTTCCAATTTTATGGGGATGTAAGATATCATGATTATAAAGTCAAATCCAATATAGTAGGTCAAGCCAAGATGTGTATATATCCAAAAATGTGCCTCGAAGATTGGAATTAGGACATTATTAGGATTAATTTAAAAGAAAATAAAAAGGGGCGCACCTAGGGTTAAGGTCCCAAATTTATAACATGTGAATTATTGAGAGAGGACTTTAGATTTAATTAAATTAATAATTAAGTACCTAAAGAAGCCCTATAAATTCAATATGCAATGGGATACACTAAGGTAGGTACTAACCTAAGCATGGAATCAGACAACCATAATTAGGGGTGTACAATTTATGACGCTATATTTAGCCCTCACTTTAGCAATAATATGACACTACATGCATATGCAAGCTAAAGTATAGAAAAAGTAAACATTTGTGGGAAAAAATAATATGTTCATAAGATGTTGAACGAAGCCCCCAATGGTATCTGTAGTACAACATTAGGAACTACATCCTACAAAACTACATTATTAGTTGAAATCACAAAATCACCTAAAATGCTTACTAAGAGTGATGAAATTCAAGGGTATCTATATGCCTTCCCTATTTCATATTTCTATTTAGTATGTTCAAATAGGGTATAATGTTTACCACATTGAATTATAAAGAGAATTGATGACAAATGCTTGCAACAAGGTTTGATACAAGACCAAAATAAATTGAAAAACATATGGTAATAAAGAGAACTAAAACACAATTCTAATGCAACCAACGATGCAGAAATTGGAGTCTCCTAGCTCAAGATATGAAATATTAAGTATTAAATACATAATTAGGGTTTAGGAGAGAGTCACCTTAAATAGTGAAAGTGACACTATTCATTTGTCTTATTCACTTTTTGTCTTGTAGTGTAGAGGAGGATCCCACATAGTAGAAAATGTCATACAAACGACCTGAAGTGCCCACCCAAATGGAGATCTTGAGGCAGTTTGTCATCGAGGATGTCTAGCTAGATGAGGTAGGCATACCAAAACTGCACCCTAGTCTTTTGTCACATTCAAATCAGTTGGATAGGTGTCAAAAACCCTAATTTGACAAGGGCCACCCAGAATGGGCACCATGGTTCCCTTAGGACACAATGGTTCCATTTGGGCACCCTAGTCCTCTTAGGGTGTCATGGTCCCATTAGGGTGCCAGAGTCCCCTTGTAATGCCCACCAAAATCTACTAACAAAAAGAGATAATTTTTTTTTAGATAACCATAACAACTACGCTATTGCTAGTATTTATTAATGCAACGTTACTACCATTATTCATCAATGCATTGTTAACTATATGCATGAATACATAAATTTACAAAAACATAACCATAGAATCATATTACACAAGCAGAACATCTATTTAATCATTAACATAACAACATAATAAAACTATATAATGCATCTCCACTCCCTAGGGTATCTCAATGTCACTACTTGTCATTAAACTAACACATCGCACATCCATATAGAACACCATATACTATCATCCAAATAAACATTTACTTCCCATGCAACTATGATAAAACATTAACACATATGTATAACTATATTCCCTTTCATACTCTTTCTAAGGTTCATTTTAAAATACCAATCGAATATTTCTAATACCCGTCTTTACTCATTTGAACACTTAACACATCATGAAACTAAATGCATTTATCCTTCTTTTACTAATGATATTTGATTATTTCCTTAAGCACAACTCATCAATAATATTATCCATAGCCATATGCAAGATCATAGCAGCAAGCACTTATCTACATCCAAATAGGATTCCAATCTACTAAACAGGTTCGAGAGTCATATGATTCTACAAGAATAAATACAATCTAATATTTCAATCCCCTCATTTAAACATATGATTTTATTCTCAACATGATAAACATATCTATAATATGAACCACATACCAATACATCATCTTATAACAATAACAATAGCATAGTTCTTCTATATCAAGTTCATTTACATAAGAGCACATGGAGCAAGCACATAGTCTCTTTGCTACATCCCATCTTAATAATACAAGTTACATAGACACATATTCATATTCCTTATTTACAAGACATTATATTATGGTAACATCTCTAATACATAGAAATCAGCACCAATGGACAACCGCATAATAAAGAGCCATATTTCCATATGGACCACAACTACTCCTTAACTTCCATATCTCAAGATATCTAACATTGGAGATTAACATCTTTCAAATCAAGGCATATATGATAACTAACATAATCACTATTATCCATAAAATTTACTCAAGACATAGCATACATATCTCTAAATCTTTTAATTCCTTTCTAATCAAGAATAACATCTACAATTAGAATATCCATTTACAACACTTATTCAATACATTTCATTCAGAAATCATCTTACTACATGTTCTATAATACATGATCTTAATACATTGATTACATAGTCTTCTTTACATTTCCATCTTTCATAACACATGATATCAATTCTAATTACATAAATATGCTCCAAAAATCCAAGATCACGATGAGATACTATAGATCCAAATCCACGCACACTAACATCCAAGAAGAATATCCCAATGGTAGAAGGCATCAAACCACCCGGCCATGTGGAACCAAAAAGAAACCACCCTCATGCTAGGAGATGACATAATTTTCCAACTCATACTCAAGACCTACACTGACACCTGACAACCATAAGATACAACATGACACTACAAGACTCCAACATAAGAATATAACATCAAAATACATCACATGGCTAAATCAAAGCAATCAACCTCCAGAGGCATAATTCAACAAATCAAGGCTTATGGATAATGGACACATGTGGGGTAGAGTGTTATCACATGCTAACCTCATGTGGCATCCATCTCCACCTTGGAGTCACTCGCGGGAGATTGGGTATACCGCAACGGTCTTCCCAATCTAGGATCCCAAAACCATCTCCTTGGGTTTGTCCAATTGGGGCATACAACATCATATTCTTAATCTTAATTAGGTGAATTCCTAAATACCCAACCCACTAATCAATTATTAATAATGTTATCACTTGCAAATAAAACCATAAACTCTTCATGTGGTTCCATAGGTCTAGACCCCCCTTCCTAGAGATCTAGTGCTTGTAACCTAGGTCCAACACATGAAAGAGCCCACTCTCCCAAACACGGACCAAGACCATAGGGTAAAAAAACATAAAATTATACATCATACAACAACATGAAACTCAACATGGGAAGCATCCAAAAGTCATTACAAAACCGATACAACTGAATCACAAAGATAGCCATCAACATACAACCAAGAGCTACTTAACAAGGACCAAGCCATAAGCTCATAATGCCAAAATGCAATAATAAAGAGAGCCTCAAGAATGTCAAATATACATAAATAGGGGAAATACATGAATCCAATAACATATAGTGATCCTCCACAGTGAGGCACAACATAACCTCTCGCCGGAGCTACAATTAACCATCCTCAACAACAAGGAATCACTCAACTTGCTAGAGCAACATATCAAAACCTCAACGAACAATCACAAAACCTCTTACTGGATCCCAAATGGATTCACACATCACAAATAAATTGTATAGTACCCCAAAACCATCAAATATAACAAAACAAGCCTCTGGAATAAAGACCAAGCAGAGAAATCAACTAAGGGGCTCAAAAACCAACCCAAAAATCTATTGACACTACTTTGGTGCTATTGAAGCCCATAGTAGAACTATTGTAACAAGGGACCAACTCACAAAAAATAAAATACAGAGATAATCAAATTTTCCCATATTCGGGCATGAACGTTACAATGGCATAAATACGACCAAGAAGTCACTTAAAGCCAATAAGAAACCAAAACAAAGCCTTGTTAAGGCCAACAATACAATGCATCCAAGAATTCTAAGTTATACTGACCATAACTTGCACATAAATGATTATAGACATAGCCACTCCATATCTAATCAAACCAAATGGACACAAGACAGGGTATACAACAATAAATAAACCTCACAAAACCAATCATTACCACAATGCATTCATAGGCAAATTATAATCAACATATTAACATACACAAATGCCCTTTTCAGGTAGTACAACACACACAGATTCATAAAATCATATATAAATCTTTTTCCCAAAATATTACTCCCAATTACTAATAATAGAATAATCATTCATTCCCAAATCTCCCCAAACAATCTTTTAGCAGTCACGAAGAAAACAACTCTTTTCAAAAATTAAAATGCAAGAATGGAAAAAAATCTCCAACCTGGAAGTAGAGTGATGGCAATGCATTCGTAGAAGAGCAGAAATCCAAAGCAATAAGCTTTCCAAAATTCAATCCAACCAAGCAATTCTCCCTCCAAACAATTTTAAAATCCAAAAATCGCAGAAAGATATCTAGAAGCACACCCACGATAATGCTCATAAAGCCAATAAATAGAATCTCATTCAAAACGATAGAAGAATACCTGGCAATCAGAATATTCCAATAAATTATATTCTATACCAACCCCCCCCCCCCCACCAATAATTGAGGTAAGAATATAAAATAATATTATTTACTTACCCTCAAATCTCAACCAATAAAATAATAGGGTAAGTATAAACATAATATTTAATTACTCAATTAGTAACAAGAGAATGTAATAATAATAATATAATAAACACTAATAATAAATTAAAGCCCAATAAAATAAATCAAAGGCAATATAAATAAATGCTCCAATTAAATATAAAACCACAATTAACATGAATAAATAAACAAACAAACAAATAAATAATATTATCCTCACAATCACAACTCCCAAGAGGGCCAATCATAACAAGGGGTAGGTGCATGAATAATAGCAAATAAATAAATAATCAAAACAACAAATAAATAATCATTAAAGAAGATAAATGTACAGACAACATAAATACCCATCCAGTAATTAAACAATAATTAAATAAATAAATAATCCAATAAATCAAAAGCTCAAATAATAAATCAAAACCAATATAAATAAATAATACATAACCAATAAATAGATGAGCCAAAAATAAATAAATAGATAAACAATAAACAAATAATTAAATGTACAGATACATATAAATGCTCTAGCCAATATAAGTTAAACTCAATATTATAAATCTCTCCCACATACATATAAAATAATCAAATAAATAAATGGATGTAATGATAAGCATAAATGCTCAACTAATATAATTCCACCAATTAATTATTAATTAATTATAAACTCCCAGAAAATAAATATGTATAAATATATTATATTCGTACTTACCATTATTTAATGATTTACGCCAATGGCTATATGTAGTAATTGATTAATTAATTTTCATAATTCCAAATATAGATCCATAAAATAAACATTAATGAGTAATAATTTTCCAATAATAATAATAATAATCACACATTAATATTAAATATTAATGGCATCCATTGATTTAATTTAATATTTATAAACTATATAAACTATTTAATTATTAAATAAATAATCACAAACTCACAAGGCAACTTGACATAAGGTTGAACAACATACCACATGACGTAGACCAATGACTCAAGCCAAGACACTAATTGACAAGGGTATCAACTTAAGCCTAGAGTATGAGAGGGAAACACATGCCATCTCCAACAACTTGCCATTTGGATAAAGGTACGCTTAGACCTATGGGACCAGGTGGAGTCGATGTCTGGTACCTGCGATCCCGCATCCACCACTAAACACAATACAACATATATACAATACATATACATCATAAATGATCAAGCAAGTGATAGAAAATTGCAACATCATATCATGCTCGCAATGAGTGGTATGACATTGTCTCTAATCATGAAGACAATCACAAATATCGTAACATCAACGCAGTCATCATAATCATAGAGTAGGGTTAGCATAATCATAATGTCATCAAAATCCCATAAGCAATATGATCCATCATGAATAATGATCAAATATAGATCCATCATCATATCCAATACAATCATGAAATAGGGTTAGTACATAACATGATACCATCAAATCATCATAAAGTAGACTAAGCTAGATTAATATATTCCTTTGATGTACAAAAGACAAGATAAATCAGGGAGGGGTACTACACCCCTTTGGGCACCATGGTCCCAAAAAAGGGGCACCAAATGGCACACATAGGGAAAGGATAAATTTATGATGATTTTGATATATTTGATGTTTGAGATTACTGAAACATGATGCTTAATTTTGTAGGAGTTGTTGTACCTACAAGAACATATCGTTGGACTCACATATCACCACCTATGGAGTCAGATTCCTTGTTTGTCACTAGAGGATTGATGACTTCTTTATACAATAGGTTTGTGGTATGTAAGTTGCATGCCCGCCATCAAGTTTCATGGGCCAATATTTGTGGCCTTGATGGAGAGATGGGATCCAAATACATCTACATTATTCCTACCAATTGGGGAGATAACAGTGACGTTAGAGGATGTATACCACATCTTGAGACTATTGCAAATGTGATGTTGATGGTTATCATTAATGATTGTCATTGATGTCAACATATTATTTTTGGATTGGTTCCTTAAGTTGAAATCTGAAAGATGTGTTCCCCGAAAGTTTGGTGCTTCGAAAGATGTGTTACAGTTAATATTTAATACGGTTTGTTCGTGTTGATGGTGATTTGGATTTATCTATTTACTAGATATGGTATTGATTAATTATATTCATGAGTATCTTGGTTCCATTCTTATTTTTTCTTATTTGGGTGGTGTTGTTTTGGGTCTAGTTTGATCCGGAATTAGAGAATGTAACGATATTTGTGTAGCGTATGAGTCACAATTTGGGTTCGATATTTATGATGGATGTAACATGTTGATTTGTCTATTGAAGTGTGTTGTGGTATGGTCTACTTCTCATTCCTTCCCACCACTAGAATGTTTAGTGCTAGCCTATTTCAAATCTCTTTTTTGCCAACTTAGAAGATTATGTTGTCCAGAAACAGCATAAATAGGAGGATAACTTGAACGAATATACGAAATGGATGTATGGAAGATGCACATGTGAATCTAAAAAGGATAAATCCAATTGATGTTGACATGTGAAGTATATTTTTGATGAGAGGCACCAAAAGTAGTTATGTTATTGTAGATTATGTCATAGTGGTGGGTTCTCTTTTTTTTCCTTCTTCCTTTGGTAGTGAGTCTTTCTGAGTAGTGAGCCCTTCGGTAGTGAACCTTTCTAGGCAATGGGCCCTCCTATAATGAGCATTTTGGCAGTGACCTACCCCTTTTGTAAAAATCACCTTAACTTGTGCTATATATTGAGAACTAACATTCTTCGTGGTTTTTCCCTTCTTAGGTTTTCCACATCATATCTAGTGTTCATTATGTAATATGTTTTGTGTATGCGCTTTCATTTTATATATATTTTAATTAATTATGTTGGTTATTCCAAATCTATGAAAGAATTGAAGAAAAAATTTAGTTGTCAACTAATTCACCCCCCCATCTCAGTTGCCCAGATATTTAACAAAGACTACCAGTGAGAGGGAGAACAGTGAGGTATTATTCGGATCGCTCATGAGAAGATATGAGAAGAGAGTAGATAAACTAAATTGGTAGACCCACACATAGAGAGATGAGAGGTTGGATTCTCATCTGATGGCTACTTCATCAATCTAGCATAATTCCACTAGTGAGGAGATTGATGATTGCCATAGTGGCACTATCCAAATGTCCCAATGGGCGAGGTAGTCATATGCCATTTGCAAGATGGAGGATTACTATATTGTGTTTTCTTGGGGATGCAGTATGCTAGCTCATCCCTACCATATCTTGGGAGACTATTCATATGGGGAGGGGAAGAATTTGATGACATGCACACTATTGTATATCTGGATGTTCAAGCATATTTTATTCATGAGGCCAACGAGGTTCCTAGTTGATGTGGATACTAATGAGCCTCGAGCTCATGTGTATCCATACACAAGATCTTGGCAGTGGGGTGATATATTGTATTGAGGGTTGTGACTGATCACTTGCAGTTGGATGACATTGTATGGACACCCTATAGACAGATGGCCATCTGGCCAGGTCAATAAAGATGGCTTGACACATGCAACAAGGATGTCTTCTAGAGGGTCATCATAAATATATTGTCATTCCATTTTATTTTGATAGAGTGATGAGACAATTTGGTTTGGAGAAGGGTTGTCCTTTAGTAGTACTGATCTACATATGACACTCTTGCAATGTCGTGAGACCAGAAGTGATACCCATACCTACTGCAGATGAGATAGTGATTACAAATGAATATGATTATGATGATGAGGGAGACAAATATGTACCCCCACTCCAGGATGATTTTTGTGTTCATCAGAGCTATGTGATATGGTGGGAGAGGAACCCTCTAGGATCCATCTTTCCTTTGGACTACTCGAGAGGAAATCCTAATCCTTGGACAAGAATAGTCAATTCACAAATTGAGGATAGAAGACATGAGGCTTATGAGGAGATGAGTGATGAGGACACTAATATATAAGATCAAGGAGATGAGTATGATGAGGACCAGGAAGATGTTCCCGATCATCCAAGAGATGAGATTGGAGCCATGGACCCTCCACTGTGAGAGGATAGCACACAAAATATAGCAAGATAAGAGGAGGAGATAGCCTTATAGAGACCGAGCTCTAGGTTACACAGGTCATCCCCATTATAGCCACATCTTGAGACACAAAGGTAGTACAAGCATGAAGAGAGTAGTAGGGCAATGCTATAGACTACTTCATCAACTCATCTACCTCCCAATCTCATTGAACATTATTTTGGGAAGGAGGACAAGATGCAAGAGGAGTGACTTGGAGCTACTGCAAGTTCCAAACAAGGACCATTCTCTAATCATGAGTCACTTTGTCTGTCACTAGGATCTATGATTAATGCTTTTGAAAATCATTTAAATAAATCATTGTCAACATCAACAAGCTCATATCCATCATTAGAATCATTATCATTAACATTATTAGCATGAACATTGTTTTCATTCATTTCTTCATCAAAGATCAATAAAAATAGGATCTCTAATACACATAGAACATGAACCATCATCTTTCTTAAGCATTTTTAATCTTGTTGATTTAGGGTGAACTTCCTCCCTAGGGTTAGGCAAAGAAAGTTCTTTTGGGGTCTTTGTGGAGGAAATATGTTAAGAAGAAAGTTCACAAGCCTTACCACTACATCTTTGTCGGTCTTATCTCGCACAATGGTTTCATTTGGTTTTAGCCAAGGGTTGTGAAGGTTTAGGATCAATGGACATAGGATTCTCTTCCTTTAAAGAGGGAGGAATGGGAGAAGGTCTACTAGGTCAAAATATAGGAGATGTCAGGTTATTCCCTTTGTAAGATGTAGGAGGCAGAACTGTGGCATATATAAGAGGAATAGAACGTGTAGTAAGGAGACTAGGTCCATCATGAGGAGGATGAATAGGTCTACGATCTCTAGGAATACTTAAAGATAAGATCATCTCATTCTTCCCCCTGATAAAATTGAAAGAGAGAATCACTTTGAGGCTTAACAGGCTCAAATTGTTTAGGTCAATAGTAATCAAGGTTGACATCTTCACACCTCATCGTGGGTTGATACGTGTTATAATTAATTGTTATGATTTTATAGTTTTGAGGGAATTTTAAAAATTTATGAATAAAAAAAAGGGATTGCTTTCATAGAAGAGAGCCAAGGATGTCCTATCAACTTCACATGAAATTGATCCAATGTAGCAAAGATAGCAAAAATGACATCTAAGCACTTAATACCAATATCAATCGGAAGAGTAATAGAACCAATAGTAGGGAAAGAGAAACTATCACACACCTTGACCACTACATTAGATTTATCATATGTTACCAATTATATTAGGGACCAATTAAATTAAGGATAGGATTTCATACATCTAGTCTTGATAGATCTAGATTTTGATCAGATTCTAGGGGTTTTAGGTGTGCCTCTTATTTTCCTTTAAATTGAATTGATTTAATTAACAATGTTGAAATTATGGTAAATGTGTTGAAATTGAATAAATTATGCATAAACAATGAGCTATAGTTGTCAAATGGAGCCACGAACTTGGATTTGAGCAATATGTGAATGTTCAAATTTGTTCCCAAAAGGTTGATCTGAATTGTTAGGACCAAAATGCTCGTCATTCTGGTCCTCCAAACTTTTTATCATCCAAAAGGGAATATGTTCGTCTCTATGAATATTGACACTCTTAAAAAAGCGTAGCTCTGTACCTATTCCTACACACAATAGAGAAGGGAGAATGGTTGGGAATAGGGGTTTGCCTTAGGTCAAACCCCAATTTTGGAATTAACCATGAAATAGAATTGAAATGTAAATGAATTATTGTAATGGAAATGATTTCCTTTTGAGTAAAATGCTAAAAATTGTTTGAAACATAAATGATATACCTTTTTATGAAGTTTTGTTAAGTCTTCACAAGGAATTAGGGTTTAATGTAGTCTTCATAAAACATAGAACATGAATGTCATCTCCAATGTTTGAATCTTGACTTCACCTCTACTCCAATGCTTGAAAGAAGACTAATTGCTTGCTCACTTGAATTTGAATGAATGCTTGATTGATGAATTCAAATCATGGATGTCAAAATGAGAGGGGTAGACATCCTTTTATACATGCTTGGTTGATTTTTTTTTTAATTTTTTGACATGAGACGACATGGGATCTAAGTTCCCACCCATTTCATGTTACGATTATGAGGCCCCAAAATGGGTCCTAATTGGGAGGACCATGGCATGGGCACTCTAGTCCCTGGGCACCACAATTTGGGTACCTTGGTCTTGGACAATTACGGACCCAGGTTTTTGGGTGAGAAAGTGAAGGTACTAAAAATATTAAGTTCGGTGCATGGTGTGAGTAAAATCAGGGCTCCAATTAGGCCTTGGGGGACGAACACCAAGGTGAGGACCCAAATGAGGACAAAATTATAAGGGAGTACAATTTAGGATATTAGGGTATTTAATATGCTTCCTATTCTAATCTATGAAAATAGAGATGTGAAAGACTAAAATTGATCATATAGTTACAAATAAACAAACACAAAAAAGTAATAGATCATAACATAGTGATTTAAATGAGTATCACCAAAAAGAGATCTAGAGAAATTTATTAACATGGATTTAGTTATAACACTCACTATATAACCTCCATCTCAAGCACCCAATGAATAGGATAGTAAATAAATAAAATAATTTAAAATGGTGATTTGGAAAAAATGAGGTGGAATTGCCCAAAACATAGAGCCCAAATACCTAGTCAAAATCTAACACCAAAATTCTAAGATGAGTCCATAGGATAAAACTAACAAAATAATTACACTTATCAAAAGCTCATCATAATCCATTAACCAACTTGGAGACTCTATTTTGGCTATATTATCTAAGCCATTCAAAAATATCTTATGATATTTCATAGCATGCACAATATCTTGGTCCATAAGTGTAATTCCCTCTTTTAGCTCTATTATGTGTCATATATGCTCTTACATTTTCTACCCGGGAGGCCTAACTTTTGTAAGCCATAAATTTTGATTTGGGAAGTTGATTAAGCTTATTTTCTAAACATTTAAAGGTATTACAAAGATCCATGTCAATGCAAGCAACTTACTTTGGTTGAGGTCCATTTTAGCATTTTTTAAGTCAAACTCATAGAACCCTAAAATATTATATTGTGGTGTTTTGCAACCTAAAATTTGCCTTTTTCAGTTCTTAACATTAAGATGCAAGGTTGAGACATCTTTCTTAAAAATTGTTTCTATCATATTTTGTTAGTTCTAGAAATCTAAATTATTTTTCTACAACTTTTTTTGTTGACACTCCATCATAACATGTAACTTAGAGTATAAATTATATGTTTAACTTAAAAACTTGAGGCAATGGAATGATAAGCTAGAAAGTGATGATACGTAAACAATATAAATTATATTTCAAGTGTGTGAATGATGGTTCATGTTAAATGTGCATTAGAGGTCCTATTTTTATTAATCTTGATGAAGAAATGAATGAAAATGATGTTCATGCTAATAATGTTGATGATAATGCTTCTAATGATGAATATGAGCTTATTGATGTTGGAAATGATTTATCTAAATGATTTTCAAAAGCATTAATCCTAGCACCTATTGATAGACAAAGTGTCTCGTGATTAGAGCATGGTCTTTGTTTGGAACTTGCAGTAGCTCCATCTACCATACTCGAAGTTGCTCCTCTCGCATCTTGTCCACATTCCCAACACAATGTTCAGCAAGATTGGGAGGTAGATGACTTGATTGTGACAAGGTTAGACACCCACTCAAAGTGTCTAATTTCTTTAAATGATTATTCTTTCTTCGTCAACTTCATCATCTCTTTTTAATTTAGGGGGCCAAGGTGGAGGTGATTGGCCTTTGTTTTTACTTGAATGGTTTAGCATTGGGATGGAGTGGAATCTTATGTTGAAACAAATCCTCCCTATAATCTTGAAGGCCCTAATTATACCAAGAAAAGCATCTTTTGAATTTACTTAGTAGGGAAATTATTATTATTATAAACTCTTATTGATTTACATCATCTTACTATTCTAATTTTTCCTAAAGTTCACTCCTTCAACATCATCCTCATAAGGTGATTTTATTTTGTTCTTATATCAAGCTTCACTTTCAAACATTTTTTCCAAGGAAAGTAACAACCCTTGGGAACAATATTTATTTTTAGTTGTACTACTTCATTCTCAAGCAAGGCTTCTTTTCTATTTTCTATTTTACAATCAATTACCAATCAATTAATTAGTTATAAAACTTATCCATACAATTCATAAACCTCTAGATATGTTTCCTATCATACAATTCATAAACCTTCAGATCTGTTAGCTATCCATACATATATTATTTAGAAATAAACATAGGTCTTTCTAGGACTTCAATGATTTTTTGGTACAAGGGAAGATTAGAATCAAAATCATACCTTGACATTCCAACCATGAGAATAATGTTCCATGTTCTCAATCTTGTCAATCCTTTCAATTTGAATGATGCCAATAAATTCAAAGTTATCCCAAACAACATTCCCCTATGACTAAAACTGATTTTTAGTAGTTGAAAATATGTCTTTTACTTATTGCTCTGTCAATTCTAAATTTTCACAAACTTTAAACATCTAATTCCATGTTTATGGGCAATATTTAGCCCCAACAATAAGGTATACATTGGAAGACTATTAAGACTTGTAATTTTTATGGTTTGGAGATATTTGAATAATACTAGCACCATTACGTTCTCTTGAATATGCGCCACTGAAGAACATGGTCCAAATGCCATTACAAAATCATTTATCAATATTTAGTGGATTCGGAACATTCTCTTAAATCTTAGCCTCATCACAACAACTTATCATGTGATAAATAATTGTATCAAATATGTTTACCTTGACAAGTGACCTTATCAATATTTAATATTATCTAGGAACCTTTGTTCCCTACACAAATTCATAGTTTTTCCATATAAAAAAATGGTTACATAAGATAAATCTATTTACATGCTCCCACCAATAGATGCTACCCATTTGTGAGACAACAACATTATCTAATTAGGAGGAAAGTCCACTACTATAATGTCCATTGTGAAATCTTTGTTTCAGTAGGAAGCTAGTTGGAATTCTATATTTCTCACCATCACAACATTCATGAAGCAAACATTATCAAAGAAGTTTTGGAATCTTACTCTAATGCTTCAAGTCAGGTTCTAAACAAAGATAAGACTAATGTTTTCTCTTTTAATACTAAAAAAGTGATCTAGGAAAGAATTAATAAGATTTTGGGATGTGCCATTGCAACTCTTCTTGTCAAGCATCTAGATACCCCTTTATTTTTTGGCATGGGAAGATCATTTCTATGGGAAGAACTGCTAAGCAATTATGAAAATAAGTAGAGCTCCTGGGAAAACAAATGGCTCTCTTGCTTGGTAGGATTTTGATAATTAAAGTGATCTTGCCTACAGTCCCTGCACATGTAATGTCTTATTTTAGACTAACCAATAGAATCATTTCTAGGTTAGAGAGCCAAACGAAGAAATTTTTGTGGGAAGGAACAAAAGAGGACAAGATAATTCTTCTGGTGAGTTGGGACATAGAATGTTTAGATAAGTCTAAAGGAGAGGTGGGGCTCAGAAGAATGGGATGGAAAAATTGTGCTCTTGGCCCCAAGTTAGTTTGGAAAATGTATAGGAATCTCGAAAAGCAATGGTTCTAAATTATGCAAAGTAAAGTAATTGGATTTAGAAGAGGAGAACTAGATTCTCACTGTTGCAAATGTTGAGGGAGGACCTGTAATCTAGAGATTGATTTGGGAATGCAGAAAGTTAATTGTGGAACATTTAACCTAGAAGATAGGTAATAGAAAAAGAGCTCATTTTTGGAGGGATTTATGAAATGGGGAAGAAACTTTGGCACAATTGTTGAGAAACCTGGATTGGATATCGGTAATTTCTCTTGAATATTGGTGCAGGAGCACCCTTCCAAGCTCTTCCTCCTTCTTTGTTTTGTTGGTGTTATGCTTCTTTTAAAGCCATTGTATATGAATAAGAGCCATGAGCTCATTTGTTCTTAACTAGGTCCTAGTTTTAGGTCCTTAGTGTTTTGTTGTGATTTATTGTGCAGGAGAGGTTGAGTGTGCCTTGGATGTGTGTTAGGGATTATTGGCATGTTACTGTCCTTAGGATAGCCCAAAATACGCTTAGGAGTCATGAAAAGCAACAATGGCAAAGTTGCTTAAAAGATGAAAAAGTTGCATGACAACTTTTAAAAGTTGTCAAGCAACTTTTCCACCCAAATGGTCAAAGACCCTTATTGAGTGTGGAGAGCTCTAATTTTGGCACATAAACTAAGGTATGGGTAGTATAAGATGTTTCAAACCCTAAAATATGAGGGAGTTAATCATTGTTGTATGGCCCAAGTAAAGAAAGCTTGACTGTGACTGTTTTGTTGGTTACCAGTCAGTTTGAATGAAGCAACCAAGCAAGTTAATGGATTGATTTTCGTACAAAGCTATCTGGAGTGTCTTGTATGGTGTATCTGCTTTCATTGTGAGCATTTAGAATAGGTTTTTATTTGTAAGTGAGGTGTGTTTGTAAATACTTTTTAAACTGTCTTTTCTCTGTCCAGTTTTGGACTGGTTTGTGCAAATGGAATCATAACTCCATTCCCCATTGTGGAATCACCATGAAACCATGGCGAATGAGAGTAAAGACCCTATACTATAGTTCAATGCAAGTAGGGCCCTTGAAAATGCAGGGAGGCCATCAAAAGACCCAATCCTAGGCGAGACTGAACAGTGCCCGGCTAGGAAGGGTTAAATTTCAGAGGTCTTGGAGAGCAAGGTTGGTCAGAGGAGAGTGCACCCTTTGGAGGAGGTGTAGAGGAGTGTGTGAAGCACCACTGGTGTGAAGGAGGAACCTCCACCAATCTAGACAAGGTGGCTAAAACACAAAACACACACTATGACCCAGGCAGACCATAAAAACCCTCACAAAACCCTTAAAAACCCCAAAATTCGCCCAAGGCACTATACGGCCACTTGGAGGCCCAAAACCAGAGAAATCCTTGATCCCTTGCCAAATGAATGGTAGTCCATTTTGGAAGTTTGGGTTGTTTGTACATCGTTTGTGAGAGGGAGACCTAAAGGACCGGGTAGGAGGCCTAATTAGTCAAAATCCTTGTAGCCCTATTTTGTAGGCAAAAACACAAAACAGTGAAATCGGTAAGGGGTTGAAAGCTTGAAACCTCTTGGGGGCACATGGATGGGTGGAAAAACCTTGTTAGAGACCTGACCTATCCTTGCTAAGACCTAGGAAGCAGTAGGACAAGCTAAGCCCTTATTAGCCATAGTAAGGGTTTTTGAGTCTCATGAGTAGGTGAGACCTTAGGAGCAACATTGTAACTCATTGGTGGGTGGACTGGGCAAGGTCGGGGGATTCCTCAAGAAAGGGAAGTCCTAGAGACCCTAGGGTGTGAAGAGAACACCAGGTGATCCAAGGGGAGGATCCAAGAGCATAGACTAGGCTAGTCTATCCCAAACCCCATCCCATCAAATATGGGGAGTGTGTTGAGGATTATGCTGCAGAGTCAATAGAGGGGGGTGGAGACTCATGGAATTGGCCTTTGTTTGAGGGCCTTGATATTTTAGCAAAAGAAAAAGAGTTGGTATAGTCATCCCTATGAAAGAGGAGAATCTTGCTATCATCAAATGATAATGACATCATTTGGTGTGTTGCCAAATTAGGGGAATATTCAGCATGCCTTAGATATGTGCTACAAAAAAAGGAAATATATAATGGCCAACCAAGTTGCATTTTCATAGTAGTGTTCTATCCAAGGTGGGAACATTTTCATGGATAACTCCACATGGTAGAATATTTATAAGTGATAGATCAAGGATCTTGGGCATCGAGGGACCCAGTTATTGTGTGTTATGCTTTAAGGAAGGGGAGAATGTGGATAATTTGTTACTAAGTTGCCACTTTTCAACCAAATGTTGGGATTGGTTGGCTTCCTCTTTCAAGTCCAAATCTATACAACAATCATCACTATTGAAATTTTTGAGGAGTTGGCTAATATTTGGTAAGGACTCAACTTGGGGTGATATATGGATGACTGATCCATCTAGGGTGGCATGGAAGATCTGGAAAGAGAGGAATGAGAGAATTTTTTTGTAATCAATCTTTGGAGGTAGATGAGTTAATATCCAAAATTGAGGTGGGAATTGTTGAGATGGTTAATACTGTTTATGGTGAAAATGGATAACAATAATAACGATATTGAAAGGCTAAATGAATTCAACCACAAAACCCTAGCCTAACAACAACAAAGATCCACCATAACATATGAAGATTACCTAAGGAAATGCAAATCAAATGAAATCACAAAGATTATACCATTACATGTCCAATAGGGTTTGGATCTCCATTCTTCCTATCTCCATTGATCTTGCTTGATATATTTGCTCTCAGATTTTATGTGTGCACAAGAGCTCAACAAAGAACGGAATGTGGTTGCAAGTAGGATCGTCTATGTTCAAAAGAGTAGTGTAGTCAAGTAGTCAATGGGGGGTTTGATAATGAAGGAAGCATCTCCTTATATAGAAGACACAATATGAAATGGAGAGATAAGATTGAGAGGTGTAAATGGAGGTCGGCTATGATTAGAGGGTAGATAAAAGAAATAATAAAATAATGAAAGGGGTAGGTAGTGTATGAATTAAGAGATGAATGACATGTGTCATGGGTAGAAAAGGTTAATGAATTAATTAAATAAATAAATATTTATTTAATTAATAAGAGTGAGATCAATTAAATAAATAAGATATTTATTTAATTTAGGAAAAGGATAATTTATATAAATAAATGAATTTATTTAAATGAGAAATAAGGCTAGAAGAGGATAAATGAATTAATTAAATAAATAAAGATTTATTTAGTTAATAGAAGAATTAAGCTTAGATAATTAAATAAATAATATTTATTTAATTAGACTTGACAATTTTGGGTGTCTACATTTTGCCCCTCTTTGAGACAATGCGGCTTGTCGTGTTGTTTCAAAGAAGATAAGATGAACTGATATAGAGTTGCCCCAAGATGGGAATGATATGCCCCCTCGAGAGATTGGATGAAAATGCATGAAACGATCATAGACAATCTCTCGATAAGAAAGACAGGATAGAATGGACTGACCGGATAAAGTGATAGAGTCACGGGATAAAGAAGACTGACTCGGGAGACGAGGGCTAGGGCTAGGGTAGTCTAGAAGATAGACCACGAGGGGAAAACATCCTCATTGTCATCCACACATCCAAGAGATCAGAGTGTAGAGAGAGAATAGAGCAGCAGCAGTCAGCAGTGATGGCATTGGTTCACAGATTCGACCGTGTTCGCCAATTCCAGAGGCCAGCAGAGGCAGGAGAGCTAGTAAGTACCACAAAACCTCCTCATACTTTGATACATTTATTGTTGTCATTAATTCATCCTAGATAGGGTAATAAATACGCTTAGAATATGGTCCAAAAAATGTCAAAAATGTCCAGGCGCGTCTGCGTTGGTGCTAGGCGCGTCTATGCTCGCTAGGTGCGTCTGTGTTAGTGCCAGGTGCGTCTGTGCAGGAAAAGGCATCTGTGCAGAATGCGGTCACGTCTGCGCTATGCAGGCACATCTATGTTAGGTAGACATGTTTGTGTCTTCCAGGTGCGTCTATGCAGAGCATAGGCACGTCTATGTGTTTCAGGTGCATCTGTGTAAAACAGGCGCGTTTATGCAGTCTCTAAGCGTGTTTATGTCATGAAGGTGCGTTTATGTCTTCAAGGTCAAATCGGCAGTTCTGTGATGAACATACGCTGTCGATTGGATAAGATACTAAGAGGATACACTCAAGAAAGTCCTCTACGGAAGACTAGAATTGCAAATAGGGCTAGGATTGACAATTCTGTGTAAGAACATACATTGCCAATTAGGAAACTACTCAAGAGGATTCACTCAAGCAGAGGCCCTATGATAGGATAGATCAAGGCACTTTGTGATGAACAGTGAGTACCAAGATATAGTACTTTGTGATGAACAGGGAGTACTAAAATATGAGTAGCACTTTATGATGAACAGTGAGTGCAAATGTGAGCAGCACTTTGTGATGAACAGGGAGTACTAAAATATGAGCAGCACTTTGTGATGAACAGTGAGTGCAAATGTGAGCAGCACTTTGTGATGAATAGGGAGTGCCAAACACGTAGTACTTTGTGATGAACAGGGAGTACCACTAGGATAAAAGCAACACTTTGTGATGAACAGTGAGTGTCACTAGGACTAAGATGATTGATTTGTGTGACTGCAGGAGTATTTGTCTATGCTAGAGTCATGGGAGAGGTTCCCTTTGACTCAAAGTTTGTGAGCAGAGATGACATTCGAGGATAGAGCGACAGTTGAGGCCATGGGCTTGCGATACATTATGTATGTGCCTAAGTTTCAGGCAAACATGGGATTAGAGACATGTACGTTTCATTTGTTGATGGGTGAGATGACAGTCACCTTAGAGGATGTATACAGGATATTGAGGATACCAATTGATGGGGAGTTAGTACCCTACGATCAAGACGGAGGCAGGGATGCACTAAGATGAGTGTTTCAGGATCTAGGACTGAAGATGAGGGTAGGAAATGTGGCATGGGACACCATGACAGTGACAGGACTGGCGCTAGCGGCGGTGCTGGTAGGAGTGATCAATGGGTTCCTCTGTATCAGTTTTGTACCATTTTTTATGATGATGTAGACACCTGCGGGTGATTGTAGCCATATGATTTTGACATCATTGTACCATGACACTTATGATTTTAATATATATATGAGATGATTCATCCTTGCAATAGCTATATGCATGTGTACCTATGTGATGTATGTTTCTATGTGATGCTTATGATATGGATGCAAATATGTACATGAGGAAATGCAATATTTTTGTTCTTTTATGTTTTAAAATGTTATGCCAATTCAAATGTGAATGTATGAAATGCAGATGAATATGATTATGCAAATGACTATTTTCATGATGAAAATGTAAGATTGCTAATATGTGTTGTGTGCAGGATGTGGTGCAATTGTGATATCCATATGTATGTATGAAATGCTAACATGTGATAATGCAGATGCAACTACATTAAATGCAAATATGTTTGGCGTGTCATTATACTCAGTCATGTGATAGCAGGCTACATGGACTCAAGAAGGATGATGGAAGTCAATCAAGAAATGGGGATGGAAGATAGAAAATATGGAAGTTAAAGAGCTTCTTCTGAGTGTGATTTTTCCAATTTGTGAAGTTGTTGTTGTGACCAAATCTGAATTTGTGACTATTTTTTGTGACAAGAGGACACAATGTTGATGAGGACTCTATGTTTTTAAGTGTTTGGACTCAAAATGACTCCAAAGAAAGTGTGTTGTTTGATGTAAAAAGTGTTTTGCATACACTTGAAGACACAAAAGACACAATGTTTTGATGTTTGATCTTGAATGTTTGAATGTTTAAAAGAAGACAAGCACAATTCCTATGGTTGGCCAGGACAATAGTTGTTGATCCCACATGGGGTTTCCCCCAAGGCTACGTTATTCAAAGCGGATACTTAGATGCTTGACCCCACTAGCTCCACCCTCGATACTCACTTCTCTGGGGCAGCCAAGTACCAGTCCCCACGAAAACTCCTTGTGGTGAACTTTGTACCTCTACTAAGAACCGTATGTGTGTGGGCCGCTCCAGAGGTCCGACCTCCTGCCCCAACAACTAGAAGGATTTTGGCTTTCTAAAACAAAAAGGTACTAGTAAGGGCATCCGCTCGTATGGCCATACATGCGGCAGTTTCAAATCTGTAAATATAGAAGGCTCCCAGCCGGTAGGGGTTACACCCTATTACTGATCAAATAAATTTGATCAAACGAGTTTATGGGGAGACAGTGTCGGTATGAACTAATCAGCACACGTTACCCAGGACTTTCACCATGGATACAGTTATTTATAGTGGTTCGGAAGAGGTGGGTTTTCCTCACTACCACTTGGGTCGTTCCCTCCTCACTAGTAGTCCTAATGACCACGCGGGGAGGAAGGCCCTCTAAAGATAAACACAAAAGAGCCTATTGCCCAAGACACAAAAGACATTGGTTCAATTTTAGTGCACCAATTGAAGTGTGTGCTAATCTATAAAAACAAGGCACACAATGAAGATCAAAAGAAAACCCTTGCCAAAATTCTGCAACAAATATTTGTTAGTAGTTTTGCAATAATACCCCTCCTACAAGCACACAAGTTAGGTAAATTTTAGATCCAAAAGACTTTGTGAAATAGGGGCATTCGACAAGACGTTTTTTTGATAGATTCAAAGATTTGATTTTCCATGAGATTTATAATTTGCTCCAAAAATTAATTTTTGAAAAATCACTAAAAAATTCATAGAAAATGCAACATTGATCCACCAAATCTGAAATTTTTACTGGAAACTCCTGATAGCATTCCAAAGCTTCATAAAAAATTCTTACAAAAATTCCAAGCAATTTGTGAGATATGAGCAAAACCATGCAAAACCCTAATTTTTAAAATCTAATTTTTTAGGGAATATTTTGCATTAAAACTAAAATAAAAAGGAACAGATCATGTGTATAATTATGAGAACTTTCCAAAACTGTAAACAAATCCTAAAATTCACTCATTTGCTCTCAAAATTAATTTTTTAACAAAATGCATAAAAAATTCATAGAAAATTCAAATATGCTCCCAAAAATTTGATTTTTTTATTGAGCATGTCGGATACTGTTCTTGACTTGGAACAAAAATGTGATGCGAAAATTCAAAGCAGTTTGTGAGATCTGATCAAAATAATGAAAAACCCTAATTTTTAAAGATCTTATTTTTAAAGAAACATTTTGCATCAAAATTAAAATCACAAAGAACATATCATGTTTATAAATTGGAGAGCTTTCCAAAAATATAAGAAAATCCGAAAAAATTGATCATTTTCTCTCAAAATTAATTTTTTATGAAAATTAATAAAAAAACTCATAGAAAATTAAAATATGCTCCAAAAGATCTGAATTTTTGGTTGAAAGCTCTTGATACCATCCTCAACCTTACAACAAAATTGGGTACAAAAATTCAAAGTAGATTGTGAAATAGGATCAAATCTCTCCAAGATCTTAATTTTGTGTCCAAAACCCTAGCTGCACAAGGTTATTCTCCAAATTGTTTTACAAAACAACAATATAGGTTTAGGAAAACCCACAAAAAAAAACATAGATCTAACAAAAATCCATGTCCCACCAGGCATGCCAAAATGTTTATAGTAAAAAGTGGATAACAACAATATTAAAAGACTAAAATAGATTCAACCACAAAACCCTAGCCTAACAACAACAAAGATCCACCATAACATATGAAAATTACCTAAGACAATGAAAATCAACAAAATCACAAAGATTATACCATCACATGTCCACTAGGGTTTGAATCTCCATTCTTCCTATCTCCATTGATCTTGTTTGATATTTGCTCTCAGATTTTATGTGTGCACAAGAGTTCAACAAAGAACGAAAGTGTGATTGCAAGTAGGCTTGATCGCATATGAAAGTTTGAATGCTAGAATGCTCGGGAGAGGAGGGGATTGATAATAAAGGAAGTATCTATTGGCATTTCAATAGAAGGAGATTGTTGATATTTCTGAAGGCATATATCTGTTGGCATATATTTCTTTGTTATTCATATATATGCATGATCACATTATGCTTGATGCAATAAAGGTATATGAGGAGTAATATGAGACAGTTTGGGATGAAGGTATTGTAATGAAATAAGTAAAGAACAAGGTGGTAAGCCACAGAGCTGAGAAGTTGATCTACTTCACTAGTGCTTTAGAGCAAGCTGACTGCGGAGTTTTTTTTGCAGAGTTTCTTCATCGAATCTACAGCAAAAATTGGTGTGTTGTCTGAGCTTAATGGGGAATTAATCTCGTGCATTTGTAGATGTAAATTTCTTAGTTCTTCACCTTTCTTTCTGGTAGTGAACCATTATAATCTGGGCAGTGATCCTCTTTTTGTACTTCCATATAGCTACTTAAATTATCTCGAGAGTTGACCCTCTCTGTGATTTTTCCCATTTGGGTTTTCCACGTATAAAAATTTGTTGTCTCTCTTATGGTTGTGTATGTTGTGCACTTTGTTTTTATTGTTCACTTCAATTCATGTTAAGTTAAGCATCAGATTATCAAAACAATTTATTGTTGAGGTGTATTATGGAATATTGATTCACCCCCTCTCTCACTATTCTAGTCTATTCAATATTGGGCTACTAGAATAGTGACAAAGAGCCTTTGCAGTGAATGGATCGTGGATCTACTTGCCTTGCCTTCCTTGAGTAACTTTGCGTGAGTACCGTGAATCACTCATTTATACTACAAGGGTGCTATACCATTGAACTACAAACCCAACTGGTGAAAATTTCATACCAAGGAAGCCTTACCTAAGGGGGAGCCTTGGCAAGCTTTGATATAAATGTTTTGCATCAATGACAAAGGGGGAGATTGTTAGATATACTTGCCTTAGTCATCATTGATGTCAAACCAGGTGATCAGGATTGGTCCAGATATGTTGTGGAACAATGCAAGATAGGTATGCATGATGTACAATGGAAGATAGGTGTATATGATGTGTTGCAGAATAGTGGAAAATAGGTATGTATGATGTATAATGGAAGATAGGTATGAATGTTGCAGATGTCAGATTCTAGTTGTTGTCGATGCATTGCAGTTATGTTTATTGCTCTAGTAATATGTATTGTCAGTCTAAGAATATATTTATCTTGGTAAGAAAGATTTTGGTGTTAGTTGTGGCAATTGGTTTTGTGCCCTAATCGTGATGCAGTCCAACGGGATATAATAGGCCTATTCCAAATATGTAGGCTTTTGGATTTGGGTCTTGATGCAGATATTGTAGTACAATTTTTTTATGTGATTGTTGTCATCAGTTGAGATTGTTTTATTCATGGTTTTGTTGCTCCTGAAGTAGATTGATTTATGCAATATATAGCAGATCATCGTGCTTCGGTTTCTTTATTTCTGATAATGATATTTTGATAGTTCATTGTTTATGTCCTTAAATTTTTAATGTTACGTTGGATCATGATCGTTGTGCTCCAGTAGTGTGTTGTTATCAAAAGTCAAAGATATGCTTATTCTGAGTGAGGCCAAACTTAAAAGATTTTGTTTAGCTATGAGGATTGTAGACTGCAAATTGATTGTTGAGATATTTTGAAAATGTTGTCGAGGCTGACTCAATGTATATTTCTTCATGACTCATATATGCATGATCAGATTATGCTTAAGGCAATAAAGGTATGCGAGGAATTGTATGAGACATTTTGGGATGAAGGTATTGCGATGAAATAAGTAAAGATCAAGGTAGTAAGCGAAAGAGCGGAGAAGTTGATCTAGCATGATAGTGCTTTGGAGCAAACAAATGGTGGAGTGATTTTTGCAGAGTTTCTTAACTAGATCTACTGCAAAAATTGATGTGTTGTTTGAACTTAATTGTAACTGATCTCATGCATTTGTAGTTGTAAATTTCTCAGTTCATCCCTTTTCTTTCTGGCAATGAGCCTTTCTGACACTGAGTCGTTGTAATATGGGCAATGAGCCTCTTTCTGTAATTCCATATAACTAGTTATATTATCTCGAGAGTTAACCCTCTCTGTGATTTATCCCATTTGGGTTTTCCACATATAAAAATTGGGCTTCTCTCTTATGGTTGTGTATGTTGTGCACTTAGTTTTTATTGTCCACTTCAATTCATGTTAAGTTAAGCTTCAGGTTATCAAAACAATTTATTTTTAAGGTGTATTGGGGAATATTGATTCACCCCCTCTCTCAGTATTCTAGTCAATTCAATAGTGGGCTGATAAAACAGTGACAAAGAGCCTTTGCAGTGAATTGATCATGGATCTGCTTGCCTAGCCTGTCTTGAGTAACTTTGTGTGAGTACCGTAAACCACTCATTTATACTACAAGGGTGCGATACCATTGAGCTACAAACTCAACAAGTGAAAATCCCATACCAAGGGAGCCTTACCTAAGGGGGAGTCTTGGAAATCTTTGATATAAAGGTTTTTCCATCAATGACAAAGGGGGAGATTGTTAGAAATACTTACCTTAGTCATCATTGATGTCAAATTCGGTGATCCGGATTGGTCTGGATGTGTTGTAGAATAGTGGAAGATAGGTATGTATGATGTACAATGGAAAATAGGTATGGATAATGTGTTGCAAACCAGTGGAAGATAGGTATGAATCTTGTAGATGTCAGATTCTAGTTGTTGCTGATGTATTGCAATTATGTTTATTGCTCTCGTAGTATTTATTATTAGTATAAGAATATATTTATCTTGGTGAGAAAGATTTGGTGTCGATAGTGGCTATTGGTTTTGTGCCCTAATCGTCATGTAGTCCCACATGCTATAACTAGCTTACTCCAGATGTGTAGGCTTTTGGATTTGGGTCTTGATGCAAATATTGTACTAAAGTTTTTTATGTGATTGTTGTCATCAGTTGAGATTGTTGTATTCATGGTTCTGTAGTTGTGGATGTTGCACTTGTGAAGTAGATTTAGTTATGCAGTATTGAGCAGATCATCGTGCTCCGGTTTCTTGATTTGTGATAATTATCTTTTGATGGTTCATTATTTATGTCCTTAAATTTGTAATGTTGAGTTGGATCATGATCGTTGTGCTCTAGCAATCAAAAATAACTCATTATCATAGAGAAATAGAACATGGAAAAATCAGCCACACAAGCCAAAGTTGGGATGGTCACCAAGTGGGTTGATAGCTCAGTGACAAAGGTTGACCTTGTTGCACTGATATCAAAGGAGGGGCAAAGCTTCAAAAGAAAAGGTAGTGAGCTGCTTCAAAGCTTGTAAGATGACATTCATACACAAGCATGCCAGTATTCCAAGAGATACAAGAAGATAAGGGATTGAGGCGTGGAACTTCACTATTTGTAGAGTCAATTGCTATTGTTAAGCATGGAGTTTTCCTGTGGTTTGGAGTTAATTGTTGACTTTAAGTCTAGACACAATTGTTAAGGTATACCTAGTCGATTTAGCATTTGTTGAAGGCAAGAAAAATCTATAGGTTTTGGATGCTATGTAGAGATACTTGAAATAAAGTTAGGTATATATGAAACAAAGTGAGAAAGGAAGCCATGGTCATTGAGGAGAGATTTAATCATGATCAATTATTTAATATCCATGTTTTCTAACCACAACTATTGCTTCAGGGAGGTCGTGAGTCTATTTATTTTGGCACTAAAAGTGATTAATGGTTGTTGTTGAAGTTGGACAATGATGGCATGAGGTAATATGATGCTTAGAGGTGGATAACAACAAGTTAGGGTGTTTTGGGATACAATATCCATTAAATTTACATATTGGGTTGATACGTTCAATTTTATAGACTATTCCTTAGTCATATAGGCTAGTTGTCCCTCTTTGTGAAGACCTAGAAACTCAAAGATTAATGCCAGAGTTAATATACTTTACATTTTGGGCAGAACTTAGCATGTAAGCCAATTCAAACCTCCATTTGTCTCTATTTTCTGATAGTTCAGTTTTCAGATCTATGCAAAGAGTTTAAGACTGTTTGAGTGGGACTTGGGAATGCAAAAGCTTCATATTAAGCATAGACTTCATGTCTGTGAAGCTTAAAAATTTCTCATTCATCTATAGTGGTGCACATATTTGATAAGTCTATGAATAAAGGTCAGAAATTATGTTATATTAAAATATGAGTGTTGTATTTAATTGTGTTGTTATTTCTCAGAAATTTACCTTGTAATCAATCTTTACTATATAAGAAGGTTGTGTTGTGTCACTCTTGTATTTTCATTATCTTAGCAATTACGAAATAATTGAACCACATCTATGCATGTGAAAGACAACCCTACAATTAACTTCCATGCCCTGAAACAAACTGTTTGATGAAATTGCTCCAAGAGAAAGGTGAAAAATTTGGGCAAAAAACCACAGGGGATCTTACAGAGTCTCTGATGGCAAAAGGGGACCTGACAAATCAATTTAAGACATTCTCTATGTCGAGAACTAAGGCTTGTCTAGGAGAGGAGCTGAAACAAACTTGTTACACAACTTATCACACCCCAAACTCAGGAGTTCACCAACATCAACCAAGTGAACAGACCATCCAGACAGATCATCTTGACCATCCCAGGATGATGATCCACTGCAGTGACCAGAGTAGGAGAAAATATTATCACTTGAGCAGTCATCATAGGAAAAGAGGGATAGTCAAATCCAGATCTGTAATCTTGAACCAGAGATCACAGTTACTAGCATTTCCAAATCACTACAGAGCAGCCCTTAGATCATACCCCCGCAACAAGTTACCAGTGGGCAATGGCCTCAATGGTTTCATGCCTCAAGCAAAGGGTGATCACTAGCTCTCTGATATTTCTCTAGAATCTTATGGCTTACTCACCAACTTCTTCCCAGATCACGGATGAATAAAGAGGGTTTAGTAGTCCCTTAAACCTTATATATACCCTACTCACCTTGTATCAGGTGCATAGTTGAATTGTTCAAACTGAGATCTGAGTTATTTAATAGCTAGAAATTGCTACAGGATGTATATATTAGTGTTTGAAATTCCATTGCTGTGAATAGTGTGATTTGTTTAAATTGTTGTTAAGGTTCCTCGGGTTTATTTGCATCAGACTAGTACATAGTTTAAAACCCTGGATGCACTACACTCAGTGATGATGAATATCTCTGCAAATTTGATGTACACTACTAGGAATTAACCATTGAAACATGATCAATAGGAGTGATGATTGTGCATTTATCATTACTCCATTTACTTTTGCAGACCATAAAAAGAATTTGAGTTCAGAATCATGAGAATCTATGAGCATGCAATGCTTTGCATTATTACAAGAGAACTAATAGTTCTCACCTATTTAAGGTTTGTAGGATTCAGCTTTCATTGAAGTCTTTACCTATAATAATTGGAGGCATAGGAACATATTTCATTCCTAATCCTTGAATGGATTCCCCCTCATAGATATTAAGATAAAATTATTTTAGGAATGTCCCCAAATTTTTTGACTAGAAAAATTTAGAATTTGGGGTTCAGCAAACCAAATAGGATATAATAGAGATTGTTACGTGACAAACTGAGCCACTCCTAGATATCTGAAATGGTTTAAAAGGCATTATGCTAATTTCTCTAAGAAAGTTCTGGAGATGGTAACAAAATATTCAATAATTGAAAAGTTAAATACACAACAAAATATGCTAGAAACTTATTTAGTCCCACTGAAGTTTTTTGGTCATTTTTGGATATTAATATGACTTATTTTATCAAGACCACATAGAGAAATTCGATTTGATAACTTTGGAATTTGAAAGAGAAATGTTTGCTCTAGCCTTACCTTATTTTTTAGTCTGTCATCTCTTAATAACTCAAACAATCAATTTGGATAAAAAGGAACCTGTATAGAGGTTGTTGCTCTGAGAATTACACATGTAATATGTCCAAAATTTATTTCTCATCCTCTCAATAAGCTCCATCATGCTCCTGCAGCCGTTGGGCATTGTACAACTATCATTAGCAAGCGAAGAGTGTAAAAAAGCACATGTAAGGTTTCCATCATCAAAAATCCACAACATAAAAAAAAAATCAGTGGGACAACTTTTTCTTCACTTTTTCTGATACTCGTAAGAACTCATAGTGATTCTGAATGGGAGTGTTTGTTGCTGCGAGGAATGCAATCCTTTCACACTGGCACTCTAGAGCTGTACTTGAAAGGCCAACCCTCTATTTGGTACTACACAAAATATCCTATGCACCCCAAAATTATCATGTTCTACATGCTCTACTCATGTAACCTGATTACACATAAGATTGATTTGAATCCATCTTAGCAGATATTAAATTTCTACTCATGTAACCTGATTACACATAAGATTGATTTGAATCCATCTTAGCAGATATTAAATTTCAAAAAACGTTGTCCATGATCTTAACAGTTGTAAGATATGCTAGAGCATTTTTATTTTGATCAGCCAAAAAAATTGTGAATCCATGATATATTTGGTATTTTTTCATGAATTATTGGGGTAATATGTATTTGACCAAGAAACTGAAAAACCACAATTTTTTAAACCACTTAATCATCCTACAAGCCCAAGATTAATAACAATAAATTCATGAGTTTTATTTCTTTATGGGATAAGTTCGAGCAGATTAAAAGAGGAGTTAGACGAGTGGCAAACATGCTGGGACTGAATTCCTAACTAGCTTAGGACAAATGGACAGACTTTGTTATCTAAATGGGTGATGAAGCTATTGTCCTTTACGTTCACAGGCTTGTAACTGGATCAAAATTAATTGATGATGATTCATGTCATAGAGTCCACAACTTTTCCTACTGATTCATATCTCTGTTTCTAAATGGCTTCATAAATGAATGTGTACATTAAAAGTGGATCTCTCTTCTCCTGTCAATTAAAATGCTAATCAAGTATAATACAAGAAACAAGACAATATTGTTTAGACTGGCTCATATGAAGAATTGTATGCTAAACTCTATATTTTTTATGTCCAGACTTGATTCATAAAGTCATGTTTTGCTTCTATGCACCAATTCCAGACCAATTTGGTCTCCTAGTTTTGGCATGGAGGACAACCATACTTTAAGAACATTTGGTAGTTATGGTGTGTGTGGCATTGATATGGAATGATATATTAAAAGCATTTGATACTATATATATGTATAGTGTGAGGCAATACAATTCAACAATGTGAATAATCTATATTATACAACAGATATGGAATCAAGATTAGAACTCTAAACTAATACTCTAATGTACTAATATCAACTAAAACTAAATAAGGCAATAGAAATAATATTAAGAAAATGGATGAAAGATAAGCCGTATAAAGAAGTTTGCACCTAAGAGATGACAAAAGTAATACATTGTGATCAAATGACCAGGTTGAGTTTAGCCTGTAAGGACAGAAACGGATGGGAGAAGTAGACACCACCATACATAGCCAAACGAGTAAATATGACTGTCTCTTGCAATCAATGACATGATGACAAGTACCAGAATCACCTAGATAGTTTGTTCACAAATGTTCTTTTCCCTATAACAAACAAATTACAAAAGACAATATTGACAGGTAAGTGTTGCCAAAATAATTTCCAAGATTCATATTGAAGGCACAACAAAGAGCATCATAATGCTCAGACTAAATATTGCCACAACAAATGATCCTCAACATAGATAGTTGGGGCATGAAGGCATTGTTGTCATAGTTCTGATCAATTACAATCTTTAATGTGACTAACTCTATCTCCTTTGAGTGTAGCATTGCACTTGGTACTTATACAAGATTCTGTAGATAGGGGACATGTCTACCACACAAAATTGGGCACTATAATCACCAGAGTTATTTGTCTTACATAGCTAAAGGACCATGGACTCTATAGTTGAAATGATATAACTATGGAGGGTATACTTATCATTACAGTGCTTACATGAAGAAAATCAGACAACCAAGTTGCTGACTAAAACAATGCAAGACAACTATGGCATAATGCCTAAGCATATCCAAATAGACCTCCCACTCATTTGATCGGGTTGTATCATAAATTATTTCTCATCCTTGAATTCATGATCTTCAGTGTATGCAAATTTTTCTTTGAAACAGAACAAGGGACTCAGCACCATCTAGGTTTCCAGTTACTTTGATTTGCATAAATGACTTTTTGATTTAAAACCAAAACATGTAATATAGAGCACACCCAAAGAAAATAGTCAACAATCACTGACATGAGACAACTGCAACTTGTACTACAAGAAACAGATACAAGAGCACTAAGTGTCAACACCCTAGAGATAGTTGGGGTATGAAGGCACTGTCCTCATAGTTCTAATAAATTATTATCTTTGATGTGACAAACTCTGCCTCCGTTGACTGTAGCATTGCACTTGGTATTTATATGAGATTCTGTAGATAGGGGACATGTCTACCACACAAAACTAGGCATTATAATGTTGTGCTTCACTACAAAATTATTTGTCTTACATAGCTAAACGACCATGGACTCTCCAGTTGAAATGATATAACTATAGAGAGTATTCTAATTTCTTATCATTGTAGTGCTTACTTGAAGAGAATTAGTAGACCAAGTCGTTGACTAAAACAATGCAGGACAAGTAGCGCATGATACTAAGGAGATCTAATTAGACCTCCCACTCATTTGATCCTGTTGTATCATAAATTATTCATCAGCCTTGAATTCATGATCTTCGGGGTTTGCAACTTTTTCTTCTAGACAGAACAAAGGAATTAACACCATCTAAGTTTCCAGTTACTTTGATTTGCATAAGTAAATTTTTGATTTAAACCCAAAACATGTAATGTAGAGCACACCCAAAGAAAATAGTTGAGGGCCACTAACATAGGACAACTGCAAATTATGCTAAAGATAACAGATACAGGAGCATAAGTGTCAACACGTTGGAGAATTTTTTTAATTATACTCATTCATTAGCATTTGAGGCCATTCAAATAGGATTCTAAAAATAATTTATGCATTAGAGATGATCTTGGGGCAGGTCCTTCTAGGGCTCAGACTCCGTTGAGGCCAACCGGCTCTGAGGGAGGGAATTCATCAGAGCCGTAGAGGGCTCCCTATGTATCAGTATTGTACCATTTTTGTATGATGATGTAGACACCTGCGGGTGATTGTAGCCATATGATTTTGACATCATTGTATCATGACACTTTATATATATATATGAGATGATTCATCTTTGTGGCAGTTATATGCATGTGTACCTATATGATGAGATGTTTAATGATGTATGTTTTATGTGATGGTTATGATATGGATGCAAATATGTACATGAAGAAATGCAATATTTTTTTTTGTTCTTTTATGTTTTATATGTGTATGCATGATGCAAATGTGAATGTATGTAATGCAGATGAATATGATAATGCGAATATAAATTGTGCTAACAGGTGTTGTGTGCAGGATGTGATGCAGTTGTGATATCTATATGTATGTATGAAATGCTTAATACGTGGAAATGCAGGTGTAAACTACATGAAATGCAAATGTTTTTGGTGTGTCATTATACTCAGTCATGTGATAGCAGACTACGTGGACTCAAGAAGGATGATGGAAGTCAATCAAGAAAGGGGGATGGAAGACAGAAGATGTGAAAGTGAAAGAGCTTCTTGTGTGTTATCATCATTGAGCTTTATTATGGCAAAATAGGTTATGACAATCAAGGCATATGTTCGACCCAGAAAGTCATTATACCTGTTTGCATGGAGATAAGACAGTCACAAACAAGGAATACCCCAGTTCATACTAGACTCACAGTGTCCTCATATCCTTGGACAAGTCATAGCATTACTAAAAGACAATCCATAGACAACAAATACAAATAGGTGACGATACCCCATCCTCGCCTTTCTAGTCAAAGACATCCTGGAGATAGAATCTCTAGTCAGAAACATCCTGGAAAAGCTAAAAGACATGTCACCAAAAGATAAAATCAAAAGAAAACCAAGACTCGACACCAACATCCACTGTAGTCCTCAAATTTAGTGTCTCTTATCACTTGTATAAGTCTTATTTGATTGTGGTCACAATGTTTACTTTCACAGAAAGGATAGATAGCACTGAATCATATGTTGTCTGAGTCTGTTGAAAGATTTGATTTGTTGAAGCCCATTGTTGCTGCTGTGTCTCATCTGAAACTGACTGAATCCATGAAACGGATACTTTATTGCAAAGAAAACGAAACTTTATTGTGGATTGGCGATGCAAATACTGCTTTATTGCGAATTGTGCGTGGATAGACTAAAGAAAACTGGAAGAAACTGTAATCCTCGAAACATGTAATGTTCTCAATTCCACACCCATTACTAGACGTAGGATTTGCCTTAGCCATAGCTAGGAGCTGATTTATTATGGATGGAAAGGGATGAAAATGAAGGTTATTATGAATGGCTAACCAATCTTGGGTAGATCAATAACGAGCCATGATGGGAATGGGTAAGTTTATTATGAACGAATAGGTTGTGAGTGTGTGCAAAGTGACAGGATGAAAATGAATCCTGAAGGAGGGAGGAGCAATGTCTCTACACATGGCGCTGGTGACCCAGTTTTCACCATGGTACTTGCCCAGGACGCCACCGAAGTGGTTTTCACCATTGGGCGAAATTATTTCTCTTTACTTTTTTCAATTTTTCAATGTTTTTTGTGTCACAAGGCGTCTATTTGCCAGGTTTTCACCAAGTAACAATTTTTTTGTTTTATAATTTTTTTTGTATTTTTTTAAAAAAAATTTGAATTTTTTTGTATTTTTTGAATTGGGATACTCTGAAGAGCTATGTGTAAAACCTACAAAGGTGCATGTTGTTGATAGGATCCTCCAAAGGTTCACCCTCTATAGTTGAGAGCCGATATGCACCAGATCCATATGCTGCTGTAATGATGTAAGGACCAAGCCAGTTTGGTTCAAACTTGTCCTTCTTCTCTTTGTCTTGCTGATTTTTAGGATTTTCTCTGAGAACTAAGTCACCCACCTCGAATGTGCGAGGCTTGACCTTATGATTGTAACTACATTGTTCCTTGACTAAATGATGTGTAGCTCGAGTGATTGTCTTCCTTGATGAAGAAACTGAGATAGAATTACTAGTGTGTGGACTATGTAGGCACATATGCGTGTCACCTAAAGAAGTTTGGGCATCCCTGATAACAAAGTCCTTTGAGGAAGCTCCATTAAAGGTCCATGATGTATCGCCAGAAGGGAATGGATGTGTGGAACAAGTGGATGATTGATGAAGGCCTATGATTATGAAAAGAAGTGAAAGTAGGATAGCATGATGGAGACTTAGGATCAACAAGTATGCTTTTTGACTTGAAATTTTAGAACTTTTGCCCCCAGTTATTTTGATATTAGGGGAGATCAACTCTTTCTCTTTTTGGTTCATAGGATTTTTATCCTTGACCTTGATTTTTGCAGAGTCCAATAGCTTTTGATTTTCATTTGGACTAAAGGACTTTTCTTTATTATTGACTTTTAGATTTTTCTTTTCAAAGCGTGATTTTTGATCCCCAATTAGTAAGGGCTTTTGTAATTCTTGTTGATCCAAGTCTAGGAGTGGAGTGAAAATGGAATGAGTGGATGAAATGGTAAGGCTATGTGAGTTCTCAAGAGGGTTGGTGATACACTCAATAAATTCTTTGTTGGAACTACTCTTAGAACTATTGATATCAAGGGTTGCTTGCACCACTAGAGGAGATTTGCATTCAGACTTAGTAGCCACAACACTAGGTGGTTCACACCCAATTCCTTGATATTGCAATTTTTTTGTAGATTGTTCCTGTTGACTGAATACCTTAGGAGATAGTGGGAGTTGATCAACATGAAAGATATACTCACCACATCCAAGGTCTTTAATCTTGATCTTTTCTTTCAGCTCTGATTGTTTGGATGTATAAACTTTCAAGGATTTTGGATCCACATATGTTGAAGAAGGAATAGCTTCTCGATTGACTGGGATTGTTATTTCTGATCTAGGTCACAGATTGTTGCAATATATGAATGGATTTGGGTCAGCTTTGATGGTCACTTCAACTCCATTGTTAGGAAACTTAATGCATTGGTGATATGTAGATGGGACTGCCCTCATTTCATGAATCCAAGGACATCCTAGTAATATATTGTATGTGAGATCTAGATCTAGGACTTGACAAATCACATCTTTTGTAACTAGCCCAACTCTGAGAGGTAAGGTGACTGTACCCTTGGATGAACGCTCTTCATCATCATATGCTTTGATAGTAATTTTGTTTGTAGAATTCACAGCTTTGTCGGAATATCCCAATTGTTTAATAGTGCTCAATGTACAAATGTTTAGACTTGCTCCTCCATCTATTAGGACTCGTTTGATTCTATGTTTGTGTATGAAGGCTTCAATGTGTAAAGGTGCATTATGTGGCTGACTTACGGAGGCATCATCGACTTCTATGAATGTAAGGGAGTGTGGAACAGAAAGGTATCCCACCATGGCTTGAAACTAGTCCATGTTTAGATCAGTGGGGACAAAAGTGTCTCTTAAAGTTTTATCAAGAATGGCTTTATGTGCGGGGGATATGCGTAAGAGCTCAAGGATGGAGATGAGCGCAGGTGTCTTCCCTAACTATTCTACAAGATCATACTTAGGCTTAGTTGATGAAGAAGTGGTGTTTTGAGTTGGAGCATCTTGCAAAGTGAATTTACCTCGATGGGCTGTAACATGACATTCAGAGGTAGGTTCGGAAGAAGATCCAATTCCTTTCAGGACGATCTTGGGTCCCTAGGTAGAATTCTCAAGGGTTTTGTCCTTGATGATAATGGTCGAGACATAATTGTCCATCGAGATGTGATTGATGGTTGAATCATAGTTATAAGATGCTCTGGTATAGTTGGCTTGGTCATCTATGGCTACAACTTTTCCCTTGTCATGCTTTGGGAATGGTTCCTTAAACATTTCATGTTCTTGATTGGATGAGTGTCCTTCAATCTCAATGTCACCTCTATCAATGAGAGCTTGTATGATGTTCTTCAGTCGATGACAATTTCCTATCTTATGACCCTTGCTCTTATGAAATTCACAATATTCATCATCATTCCACCAATTTGGTTTAACCTTTGGTTCATATGGAGGAAAATTTGGAATAGTGATTACCTTGTTTGCCACTAGCTTTTTGAAAACAGACTCAAGTGGTTCTCCCAATGGAGTGTACTTTCTTCATGATTTAGAAGTTGTTTGAGCATTCACCTGATTTGATCTAGAAAAAATGAATTTGGGTCACACTGTATTGGCATCAACAACACCATCATTGACTGTGTTCTTGTTTTTATTCCAAAATCTTGGCTTGTCTTTTCCTTTAAAGTCATCTTTGTTTTCCTTGAATATCTTAATGACTCCTTGTTCAATTAGGACCTTCTCTATTGCTAAGCCTTTTTCAATGACGTCCTTGAAGGTGGACAAACAAGCTTTCCTTAAGTCATAACCAATCTCTTTGTTAACATTTTGGGTGAACATTTCTACCATTTGTTTTTGTGGAATTTCACAAGAGCATCTGCTAGCTAGATTCCTCCATCTTTGTAAAAATGATGCAAAAGACTCTCCCTCTTTTTGCTTGGTGTTGCACAAAGTAGTGACTGATATGTCTGTCTCTATATTGTAGGAGAAATGTTGAATAAATGTCTCTACTAAGTCACCCCATGACTTAATACCAAGTGGAAGTTGGGAGAACCATTCCATAGCTTGATCACCTAGGCTTTGTGGGAATAATCTCATCAAATATGTCTCTTTAGAAGCTACCTCAATGCAAGCTGTGAAAAATTGTCTTATGTGTGCCTTAGGATCCCCTTTTCCTCTATACTTATCAAACTTAGGTGTCACAAAGTATGTAAGAAAAGGAGGCATTGGAATGCTCTTGTCAAATGGATAAGGACATATGTCTCTCATTGTGTATGTTGGCTTCGGTGTATTTATGTCCTCCATTTTCTTTTGTAAGTCCCTAATTTGTTGTTCCAAATTGTTCTTAGGTGGAGATCGACTTCTTGGACCATACCCTATGCTTGAGGCACTAATTAGAGGAGGAGCATGTTGCATATATGGATGATATTGATCATACACATGTTCATATGGAGGAGGTCTATAGTGATGCTGCATATATGGACCACTTGGTATAGATTCATGTTGAGGAATGAAATATCTATTTTGTCCATGTATACTATACTCTACAGGCATGTCATGTTCTAATGTGTTGCCCCCAAATTTGACACGGGGTTTCCTTGTGTCCAAATTTTGAGCATGCCTTTGAATATCCAATTGCTTTGGTGGTTGATCCGTAGCATTGATATGTGATTGAGCATATTTCTCTGCATAAGACTTTCATAATGGTCTGTGAAGGTGAGTATCATATGCTTGACCATGTGTATGTGGGACCTCTGGTTTTTGAAACAAAGATGATGGTGATTCAGGCACAAGATGTGGTCTTCTATTGCCTCGACTATTAGGCCTCCTTTGATCCATGTTGGAGTGAGGTTGTTGCAAAGGTCAATTTTCCATTATTTGAGATATGTCAAAATCATGAGGTATCTTGGCTCCACTTTGTGTCATCATTTGTAAGAAGTATTGTCTATCCCTCCTCATTATTTTCTCAACCAATCGATTGAAACGGGGATCCATAATGGATTCTTCCACATCTGCTGAATGTACTGAAAAGTTGTCCATATCATCATTGTGTGTATCATTGTTGTTTGTAGTGTCCATGTTCTCAACATTTGGAATGTTTCTATAGGTATCCATTTCAGGTAATGTAGTATGATCAGAATTGAAAAAGATATCATTGTCATACTCATAAGAACTCATGTTGGCGGACTCTTGAGCCTCTTTAGCTTCTCTCCTAGATTTTTGAAGACGGGTTTCAACCATGAACTAGGCATTGACCAAGATGTGTGAGACTAGATGAAAAATGGAAAGAGTATGGAAGACCAAGGGTTGGATGGAATGTAAATGAATCTGAAGTGTACTTGCAATGTCCAAAGTGTAAGACCAAGTATGTATGTAGTAGAGTAGGTGTGACTTCCAAAGAGAGGATAGTTTCTCTTGATGAGGTAAGTTGACCTTGACTCTAAGTAAGACCAAATGAGACCCAAAGGTGATAGACCTTGATGAGGGACCACTTAGCAAAATGTTGTTGTATGTAGTGTGTTGACAAAGTATGATGAGGACAAGCAAGTGACCTTTTGACTCAAGTTTAGACAAATGTAAATTTAATGCAAGATTTAAAGCAATGATGGACTTTGTGAGACCCAAAGACAAGTTGAATGCTAGATGAAAATCTGGAGAAACAACCTAGGAAGCTCAAGAATTCTTAAATTGATTGCTCTTGTTTGCTGGACTGTAAAATTTTTCCAATTTGTGAAGTTGTTGGTTGTGGCCAAATCTGAATGTTTGACTGTTTTTCGTGACAAGAGGACTCAATGTTTGCAAGTGTTTAGACTCAAAATGACTCCAAGAAAAGTGTGTCGTTTGATGTAAAAATGTTTTGCATACACTTGAAGACACAAAAGACACAATGTTTTGATGTTTGGTCTTGAATGTTTGATTGTTCAAAATAAGTCAAGCACAATTCTTATGGTTGGCCAAGACAATAGTTGTTGATCCCACATGTAGTTTTACCCCCGAGGCTACGCTATTCAAAGCGGATACTTAGATGTTTGACCTCACTGGCTCCACCCTCGGCACTCACTTCTCAAGTCAGCCAAGCATCAGTCCCCATGAAAACTCCCTGTGGCAAACTTTGTATCTCTACTAAGAACTGTATGTGTGTGGGCCGCCACCAGAGGTCCGACCTCCTGCTTCAACAACTAGAAGGATTTTGGCTTCTAAAACAAAAAGGTGCTAGTAAGGGCATCTGCTCGTGTGGCCATACATGCGGCACTTTCAGCTTTGTAAATATAGAAGGCTCCCAGCCGGTAGGGGTTACGCCCTACAACTGATCAAATAAATTTGATCAAACGGGTTTATGGGGAGACATAGTGTTGGTATGAACTTGTAGACACCCAAAATTGTCCAGTTTAAATAAATAAATTTTATTTATTTAATTATCTAAGCTTAATTCTTCTATTAATTAAATAAATCTTTATTTATTTAATTAATTCATTTATCCTCTTCTAGCCTTATTTCTCATTTAAATAAATAAATTTATTTATTTAAATTACCCTTTTTCTAAATTAAATCAATATTTTATTTATTTAAGTGATCCCACTTCTTCTATTAATTAAATAGATCTTTATTTAATTAATTAATTCATTAACCTTTTCTACCCATGACACATGTCATTCATCTCTTAATTCATACACTACCTACCCCTTTCATTATTTTATTATTTCTTTTATCTACCCTCTAATCATAGCCGACCTCCTTTTACACCTCTCAATCTTATCCCTCCATTTCATATTGTGTCTTCTATATAAGGAGATGCTTCCTTCATTATCAAACCCTAATCAATCATTCTAACTAGCTAATCAATCTATGCACTTGACTACACTACGATCCTACTTGCAACCACATTCCGTTCATTGTTGCGCTCTTGTGCACATAAAATCTGAGAGCAAATATATCAAGCAAGATCAATGGAGATAGGAAGAATGAAGATCAAAACCCTATTGGACATGTGATGGTATGATCTTTGTGATTTCGTTTGGTTTACATTGTCTTAGGTAATCTTCATATGTTATGGTGGATCATTGTTGTTGTTAGGCTAGGGTTTTGTGGTTGAATTCATTTAGCCTTTCAATATTGTTATTATTGTTATCCATTTTCACCATATACATTTTGGCACGCCTGGTGGGACTCTTGTCCCTTTTTGCATTTAACATCTTTGTTGCAGATTTTGTGTTTTTGAAGTTGCAGATCTGACATTTTCGGTAGCATTTTGATATTTTCGCGTCTGTGAACTTTCGAATCGCGTTTTTGGCTTTTTGCCGCATTTGTGAACTTTCAGATCGCGTCTGGGTTCCCGAATCGCGTCTTTGACATCTGGAATCGCGTCTATGTTATTAGCAATATTTTATTTTGTAGGTTTCGGAAATCGCGTTTATGTTCTAAAGTCGCGTTTGCGGTGTTTTTAGCCGCGTTTGTGTTCATTAGCCGCGTCTATGTTTTCAAGCCGCGTCTGTGCCTCACAAAACCGTGTCTGCATCAGTAAACAGCATCTGTGTTGAGGGTAATCATGTCTGTGTTCACCAATTTCAAATTTTGGGTTTATTGATTCAGTTTTGAGTTTTGCATTTAGGGTTTCAGATCTGGTCTATTTTGAGCTAACATTTTTAGATCTAGCTAAGGAAATTGGTGCAGCTTGTCTTGAAAGCAAAATTGTTTGGTTGAAGGCCCCTATTTTCACAAAGTCTTTTGGGTTTAAAATTTACCTAACTTGTGTGCTTGCAGGAAGGGGTGATTATTTGAAACAACCCAAACTACTAACAACTTTTTGTTGCAGGTCCTTGGCAAGGGTTTTTGGATTTTTATTGTGTGCCTTGTTTTCATAGACTAGCAAACACTTCAATTGGTGCACTAAAATTGAATCATTATCTTTTGTGCCTTGAGCAATAGGCTCTTTTTATTTAATCTTTAGAGGGTCTGTCTTCCCGTGTGGTCATTAGGACTACTAGTGAGAAGAGAATGACCCAAGTGGTAGCGAGGAAAACCCACCTCTTCCGAACCACTATAAATAATTGTATTCATGGTGAAAACTATGAATAACGTGTGTTGATTAGTTAATACTGACACTATGTTCCCCATAAACCCGTTTGATCAAATTTATTTGATCAGTTGTAGAACGTAACCCCTACCGGTTGGGAGCCTTCTGTATTTACAGAGCTGAAAGTGTCGCATGTATGGCCACACGAGTGGATGCCCTTACTAGCACCTTTTTGTTTTAGAAGCCCAAATCCTTCTAGTTGTTGGGGCAGGAGGTCAGACCTCTAGTAGCGGCCCACACACATACAGTTCTTAGTAGAGATATAAAGTTCACCACAGGGAGTTTTCGTGGGGACTGATGCTTGGCTGACCCAAGAAGTGAGTGCCGAGGGTGGAGCCAGTGAGGTCAAGCATCTAAGTATCCGCTATGAATAGCGTAGCCTTGGGGGTAAAACCTCATGTGGGATCAACAACTATTGTCTTGGCCAGCCATAAGAATTGTGCTTGACTTATTTTAAACATTCAAAACATTCAAGACCAAATAGCAAAACATTGTGTCTTTTGTGTCTTCAAGTGTATGCAAAACATTTTTACATCCAACAACACACTTTTTATTGGAGTCATTTTGAGTCTAAACACTTGCAAACATAGAGTCCTCTTGTCACGAAAAACAGTCAAACATTCAGATTTGGTCACAACCAACAACTTCACAAATTGGAAAAATTTTATAGTCTAGCAAACAAGAGCAATTAGTTTCGGAATTCTTGAGCTTCCTAGGTTTTTTCTCCAGGTTTTCATCTAGCATTCAACTTGTCTTTGGGTCTCACAAAATCCATCATTGCTTTACACCTTACATTACATTCACATTTGTCTAAACTTGAGTCAAAAGGTCACTTGCTTGTCCTCAATATACTTTGTCAACACACTACATACAACAACATTTTGCTAAGTGGTCCCTCATCAAGGTCTATCACCTTTGGGTCTCATTTGGTCTTACTTAGAGTCAAGGTCAACTTACCTCATCAAGAGAAACTATCCTCTTTTTGGAAGTCACACCTACTCTACTACATACATATTTGGTCTTACACTTTGGACATTGCAAGTACACCTCAGATTCATTTACATTCCATCCAACTCTTGGTCTTCCATACTTTTTCCATTTTCATCTAGTCTCACACATCTTGGTCAATACCTAGTTCATGGTTGAAACCTGTCTTCAAAAATCTAGGAGAGAAACTAAAGAGGCTCAAGAGTCCGCAAACATGAGTGTTTATGAGTATGACAATGATGTCTTTTTCAATACTGATCATAACACATTACCTGACATGGATGTCTATAGAAACATTCCAAATGTTGAGAACATGGGCACTACAAATAACAATGATACCCACAATGACAATATGGACATCTTTTCAGTACATTCAGCCGATGTGGAAGAATCCATTATGAATCCCCATTTCAATCGGTTGGTTGAGGAAATAATGAGGAGGGATAGACAATATTTCTTACAAATGATGGCACAAAGTGGAGCCAAGATACCTCATGATTTTGACATGTCTCAAATAATGGAAAATCGACCTTTGCAACAACCTCACTCCAACATGGATCAAAGGAGGCCTAATAGTGGAGGAAATAGAGGACCATATATGGTACCTGAATCACCATCATCTTTGCTTCAAAAACCAGAGGTCCCACATACACATGGTCAAGCATATGATACTCACCTTCGCAGACCATTATGGAAGTCTTATGCAGAAAGATATGCTCAATCCCATATCAATGCTAAGGATCAACCACCAAAGCAATTGGATATTCAAAGGAATGCTCAAAGTTTGGACACAAGGAAACCCTGTGTCAAATTTGGGGGCAACACATTAGAACATGACATGCCTATAGAGTATGGTATACATGCACAAAATAGATATGGTGTTCCTCAACATGAATCTATACCAAGTGGTCCATATATGTAGCATCACTATAGACCTCCTCCATATGAACATGTGTATGATCAATATCATCCATATATGCAACATGCTCCTCCTCCAATTGGTGCCTCAAACATGGGGTATGGTTCAAGAAGTCGATCTCCACCCAAGAGCAATTTGGAGCAACAAATCAGGGACTTACAAAAGAAAATGGAGGACATAAATGCACCGAAGCCAACATATACAATGAGAGACATATATCCTTATCCATTCGACAAGAGCATTCCAATGCCTCCATTTCCTACACACTTTGTGATGCCTAAATTTGATAAGTATAGAGGAAAAGGGGATCCTAAGGCACACATAAGATAGTTTTTCACAACTTGCATTGAGGTAGCTTCAGAAGAGACATATTTGATGAGGTTATTCCCACAAAGCTTAGGTGATCAAGCTATGGAATGGTTCTCCCAACTCCCACCTGGTATTAAGTCATGGGGTGACTTAGCAGAGGCATTTATTCAAAATTTCTCCTACAATATAGAGACAGACATATCAGTCACTACTTTGTGCAACACCAAGCAAAAAGAGGGAGATTCTTTTGCATCATTTTAACAAAGATGGAGGAATCTAGCTAGCAGATGCTCTTGTGAAATTCCACAAAAATAAACGGTAGAAATGTTCACTCAAAATGTTAATAAAGACATTGGCTATGATCTAAGGAAAGCTTGTTTGTCCACCTTCAAGGACGTCATTGAAAAAGACTTAACAATAGAAAAGCTCCTAATTGAGCAAGGAGTCATTAAGATATTCAAGGAAAACAAAGATGACTTTAAAGGAAAAGACAAGCCAAGATTTTGGAATAAAAACAAGAACACAGTCAATGATGGTGTTGTTGATGCCAATACAGTGCGACCCAAATTCATCTTTTCAGGATCAAGTTCTACAAACAATCAAGTGAATACTCAAACAACTTCCAGATCATGAAGGAAGTACAGCCCATTGGGAGAACCACTTGAGTCAGTCTTCAAAAAGCTAGTGGCAAACAAGGTAATCACAGTTCCATATTTTCCTCCATATGAACCAAAGGTTAAACCAAATTGGTGGAATGATGATGAGTATTGTGAATTTCATAAGAGCAAGGGTCATAAGATAGGAAATTGTCATCGACTGAAGAACATCGTACAAGATCTCATTGATAGAGGTGACATTGAGATAGAGGGACACTCATCCAACCAAGAACATGAGATGTTTAAGGAACCATTCCCAAAGCATGACAAGGGAAAAGCTAAAGCCACAAATGATCAAACCAACTACACCAGAGCATCTTACAACTATGATTCAACCATCAATCACATCTCGATGGACAATTATGTCTCTACTATTATCATCAAGGACAAAAACCTTGAGAATCCTACTCAGAGACCCAAGATTGTCCTAAAAGGTGTTGGATCTTCTTCCGAACCTACCTCTGAATGTCATGTTACAACTCATCGAGGTAAAATCACTTTGCCAGGTGCTTCAACTAAAAACATTGCTTCTTCATCAACCAAACCTGAGTATGACCTTGTAGAATAGTTAGGGAAGACACCCACGCTCATCTCCATCCTTAAGCTCTTACGCATATCCCCCGCTCATAAAGCTATTCTTGACAAAATCTTGAGAGACACCACCATTCCTACTGATCTGAACATGGACTAGTTTCAAGCCATGGTGGGACACCTTTCCATTCCACATTCCCTTACCTTCACAAAAGCTGATGACGCCTCCGTAAGTCATCCACATAATGCACCACTACACATTGAAGCCTTCATACACAAACATCGAATAAAACGAGTCCTTATAGATGGAGGAGTTGGTCTAAACATTTGTACATTGAGCACAATTAAACAATTGGGATATTCTAATAAAGCTGTGAATTCTACAAATCAAATCACCATCAAGGCATATGATGATGAAGAACATTCGTCCAAGGGCACAATCACCTTGCCTCTCAGAGTTGGGCCAGTTACAAAGGATGTGGTTTGTCAAGTCCTAGATCTAGATCTCACTTATAACATATTGTTAGGATGTCCTTGGATTCATGAAATGAGGGTAGTCCCATCGACATATCACCAATGCATTAAGTTTCCCCACAATGGAGTTGAGGTAACAGTTAACGGTGATCCTAATCCGTTCATATATTGCAATAACCTGAGATCACAAACTGAGACCATCATTCCCAGTAATCGTGAAGTTGTTCCTTCTTTGGCATACATTGATCCTGAGTCATTGAAACCTTCGACATCAAAACAAGGTGAGCTTAAAGGCAGATTTCAGGACAAAGGCATGGGGGAATACACTTTAAATCAGACCATGTACTTACGACAAGTCATGAGTACTCAAATGGGACCCTACTACCTTTCAAAGATGGGGCGAACTAGAAGAGGAAGACTTATACAAAATGCTTTACAAAGACATTGAATATGACACACAAGATCACATCAATCTACCATGTGAGAAATATGGCAAGGGCTTCAAGATTCTACAAAAATTCGGGTATGATGGAAAAAGCCCTCTTGGGTTACAAAAGGAAGGCATCATTGAACCTTTACAACCCAGATTGACATTCAAAAAGGAATGCTCGAAGGGACTTGGTTTCCTGACTTCCAAGGTCCACACTAAAAGGACAGAAGAAGCCTTACAAATCAAAGCTCCCAAAATTCAACAAGAGGATCGCTATTCCACAAACTCCAACCAATGGGAATGGGGTTCAGACAAATCCTCCAGTGACTATGAGCTCACCGAGACATTTAGAGAGCCAGATGAACCCACAAAAGAAGAGGAATTTTATAAAAAGTTCAGAGTTGATCAAGAAACAACCCACGAAAATTCCACACAGTCCTTGTCTCAAGGTTCTAGGTTGAAATCACATAGGATGAGAACAACTGTCCCAAAATGCGCTACTAGTGATGATAATTTGGATTCGCTCGTGATCGAGACTGATGAGGAGAGTGCCATCGATGACCTCGATAATTACCTTGACATACCCGAGTATAACTGCATCTTCACTCTTAGCCCCACTCACTTCAAAGACATTAAAGGCCTTCCCCTTGTTCACCATCAACTCATTGACTGGGATCATGAAGGACCAGCACAGTTTGACACATTCCAAAATGATGAGGCTGTTATTGACTATCTTGGCATACAAGACGATCTTCCCCCTGGGGACCATAAAGCGGGATACACTATAGAACTCAACAGTGTGGCATATTTTGGTGAGGGTGTCGGACCTTCCAGTCGCTAAAATGTGAAAATAAGAACAAACCAAGGGTCTTATGGCAAAAACCACACTATGGCGCTATCTGACCCCAAAAAAGTAAAAAGAAAGGACGTATCTGAGGGCAAAAACCTCTCTGAGGCACTCGAAGATGGAAGGCTCGACATTCTCCCAGCATCATATGAGGAAAAGTCATCCATGTTGGTAGAAGAGACTATCAAAACAAACATTGGTACAGAAGAGGTTCCACACAACATATTCCTGGCTCGATCGTTGACAGAGTCCGAAAGGCCAAAATTCATAAGTTTCTTCAAAGAACGACAAATCAACTTTGCATGGTCATACGCTGATATACTTGGATTAGATCTGGATTTGGTAATGTATCATTTGACATTCAAACTAGGGGCAAAGCCAGTGAAACAGAAATTAAGAAAAATGCATCCACAAGTGGCATTACTAGTCAAAGCAAAACTTGAGAAATTATTGGATGTCGGATTCATACGCCCAATTGACTATCTTGAATGGATCTCCAATTTAGTGCCTGTTAGTAAACCAGATCGCAACATCAGAATATGTACAGATTTCAGAGACATCAACAAAGCTTGTCCAAAGGATGACTTCCCATTACCAAATATTGACTTGATTGTTGATCTCACAGCAGGTCATGAAATGTTATCATTGATGCATGGATTTTCTGGTTATAATCAAATAAGGATTGCGCCCAAGGATCAACACAAAACATCATTCACTTGTCCTTGGGGAACTTTCTGCTGGAATGTCATGCCCTTCAGGCTAAAAAATGCAGGTGCTACATATCAAAGAGCCATGACTACTATCTTTCATGATCTCATGCACGTAGCTGTGGAAGATTATGTCGATGACCTCTTGGGCAAATCAATAGACAGAAATACACATTTGGACATACTTTCAGTCGTCTTTTATCGGTTGGAAAAATACAAAGTAAGATTAAACCCCAAGAAATGTGTCTTGGAGTAACCTCCGGGAAGCTTCTAGGATTCATTATGTCCACAAGAGGAATCGAAGCTGATTCAGCAAAAGTCAAGGCCATCTTGGAAATGCCACCACCAAGAAATATCAGTCAACTTCGATCCTTACAGGGAAGACTCCAATCCATACGAAGATTCATAGCACAATTTGCAGATAAGTGTAATCCTTTTCAGCACCTGCTACATAAAAACATCAAATTCAAATGGGATGATAATTGTCAACAGGCTTTCTAGACGCTCAAAGATTATCTTCTGAATCCTCTGGTTTTGATGCCACCAGTTCCAGATCAGCCTTTGTTACTATACATATCAGCTACTCCAACAGCACTAGGGGCACTCTTAGCACAACAAATTGTTGAGGGCAAGGAAAAGGCAGTATACTATATCAGTCGCACATTGATGGGATATGAGCTAAACTACACACCAATCAAGCATGCATGTCTCGCCATGGTCTTTGCTTCATAGAAATTACAACATTACATGCTCACTCATAAGACTAAGTTGGTTGCAAGAATCGATCCGTTGAAATACCTTCTCAATAAAGCAACACTCACTGGGTGATTAGCCAAGTGGGTAATGATCCTGAGTGAATTTGACATCGAGTATGTGGACAAAAAAGCAATAAAAGGACAAGCCATCGCAGATCAATTAGCAGATGCCCCCATGATTGATGATGTTCCTCTAAGTTCAAAATTTCCAGATGAATCCATTTTAACAATGTCACATGCAAAGCCATGGCAACTGTACTTCGACGGCTCATACACACAGCATGGGGTGGGAGCTAGCATCCTCTTTATAACTCCTCAAGGGGATTCTATACCAAAATCATACCACTTATCATTTCCTTGCACTAACAATATAGCGGAATATGAGGCATTAACAACTGGATTATGAATCGCAGTTTAGTGGAAGATCCAGGAACTTCATGTTTTTGGGGACTCTCAACTTGTCATCTGTCAAGCAACTGATGATTACCAAACAAAAGATGAAAAATTAATGCCTTACAAACAAATGGTGGATGACCTGAAACAACACTTCACAAAGATAGATTTTGAGCAGATACCAAGAGAGCAGAATCGCGTTGCATATGCCATGGCTACAATTGCTTCACTGATCGATCTACCTCCAAATGAAACCTGCTATGAGTTCTTGGTGGATAACCTTTTGGTTCCTTCATATGAGATCATTTCTACTAAGACGATATGTGTTGTCGGTCTCGAGTCCCAGTTATATGGTTCCATTTTCACATACCTTCGCGACAATACCCTACCTCCCGATCTATCAAATAACCAACGTCACACCTTCATTTGCCAATCCTCTCGATATGTCATTTTAGCTAATATCCTATACCGGCAAAGTCTAGATGGCACTCTCCTTAGATGTTTAGAAAGTGACGAAGCTCAGATTGCGTTACGTGAAGTACATGAAGGGGATATGTGGTCCACATGCTAGTGGTCCTAACTTGGCCAAGAAACTCATCAGGACTGGATATTACTGGCCCAATATGGAAAAGGACTCATATTAGTTTGTCAAGAAATGTAAGCAATGTTAAATTCATGGAGACCTCATACATGTGCTAGCACAAGAACTACAACCACTTGCGTCTCCTTGGCCCTTTTGTCAGTGGGGACTCAATCTCATAGGCAAGATTCACCCTCCTTCTTCCAATGGTCATAAATTCATTATCGCTGCCATAGAATATTTCATAAAATGGATTGAAGCCGTGTCTCTCACACAAGTCATTGGAAAACAGATTGCCACGTTCATCCTCAACTATATCATTTGTCGATACAGTATTCCTGTTTCCATTATCACTGATAACGGGCGTCCCTTCAAAAATCAGGATGTTTGTGAACTCTGTGACCGCTTCCATATTTCCCATCGTTTCTCCATGCCATATTACCCCCAAGGTAATGGCCAAGCTGAGGCGTCTAATAAGACAATCCTTAAAATCCTTAAGAAGACAGTCGATGACGCTGGCTGCAATTGGCATATCCAACTTAATCCTGCACGTTGGGCTTACCGCACAAGTGTCCGCAGACCTACAGGAGCTACACCCTATTCACTTTTCTACGGCACTGAAGCCATCTTGCCTATTGAGGTCGAGTTACCCTTTTTACGGGTCTCCTTGCAAAATATCATCAGTGATGAAGACTATAGGGTCTCTCGCTTACAAGAGCTTGAACTACTGGATGAACGAAGACAAACTGCTTTTAATCATCTCAAGGCTTACCAACAACGAATGAGTCGCAGCTACAATCACAAGGTCAAGCCTCATACATTTGAGGTAGGTGACTTGGTTCTCAGAGAAAACCCCAAGAATCAGCAAGACAAAGAAAAGAAGGGCAAGTTCGAACCAAATTGGCCTGGTCCTTACATCATTACAGTAGCATATGGATCTGGGGCATATCAGCTCTCAACTACAGAAGGTGGACCTTTAGAGGATCCTATCAATAGCATGCACCTTCACAGGTTCTACACATAGCTCTTTGGAATATCCTAATTCAAAAAAATACAAAAAAATCATAAAAACATAAAAATCGTTACTTGGTGAAAACCTGGCAAATAGGCGCCTTGTGACACAAAAAACATTGAAAAATCAAAAAAAGTAAAGAAAAATATTTTGTCCAATGGTGAAAACCACTTCGGTGGCGCCATGGGCAAGTACCATGGTGAAAACTGGGTCACCAGCGCCATGCGTAGAGACATTGCTCTTCCCTCCTTCAGGATTCACTTTCATCCTTTCACTTTGCACACACTCACAACCTATTCGTTTATAATAAACTTACCCATTCCCATCATGGCTTGTTATTGATCTACCCAAGATTGGTTAGCCATTCATAATAAACCTCCCTTTTCACCTCCCTTTCCATCCATAATAAATCAGATCCTATCTGTGGCTAAGGCAAATCCTACGTCTAGTGATGGGTGTGGAACTGAGAACATCACATGTTTTGAGGAGTACAGTTTCTTCCCGCTTCTTACAGTCTGTCCGCACACAATCCGCAATAAAGCAACATTTGCATCACCATTCCGCAATAAAGTTTTTTTTTCTTCGCAATAAAGTATCAGTTTCATGGATTCAGTCAGTTTCAGATGAGACACAGCAGTAACAATGGGCTTCAACAAAATCAAATCTTTCAATAGACTCAGACAACATATGGTTCAGTGCTATCTATCCTTTCTGTGAAAGTAAACATTGTGACCACAATCAAATAAGACTTATACAAGTGACAAGAGACACTAAACTTGAGGACTACAATGGATGTTGGTGTCGAGTCTTGGTTTTCTTTTGATTTCATCTTTTTTGGTGACATGTCTTTTAGCTTTTCCGGGATGTCTCTAACTAGAGATTTTATCTCCAAGATGTCTTTGACTAGAAAGATGAGGATGGGATATCGTCACCTATTTTCCTTTGTTGTCTGTGGATTGTCTCCTAGTAATGCTATGACTTGTCCAAGGATATGAGGACACTGTGAGTCTAGTATGAACTGGGGCATTCCTTGTTTGTGACTGTCTTATCTCCATACAAACGGGTACAATGATTTTTTGGGTCGAACATATGCCTCGATTGTCATAACCTACTTGCCATAATAAAGCTCAATGATGATAATGCACAAGAAGCTCTTTCAATTTCATATCTTCTGTCTTTCATCCCCCTTTCTTGATTGACTTCCATCGTCCTTTTCGAGTCCGCATAGCCTGCTCGAGTCCGCATAGCCTGCTATCACATGACTGAGTATAATGACACACCAAAAACATTTGCAATTTTATGTAGTTGCATCTGCATTACCACATATTAAGCATTTCATACATACATATAGATATCACAACTGCATCACATCTTGCACACAACACCTGTTAGCACAATTTACATTTGCATTATCATATTCATCTGCATTCCATACATTCACATTTGCATCATGCATACACATATAAAACATAAAAGAACAAAAATATTGTATTGCATCATATACATATTTGCATCCATATCATAAGCATTACATAAAGAACATCTCATCACATAGGTACACATGCATATAGCTGCCACAAAGAAAAATCATCTCATATATATATAAAGTGTCATGATACAATGATGTCAAAATACATATGGCTATAATCATCCGAAGGTGTCTACATCATCATACAAAAATGATACAATACTGATACATAGGGAGCCCTCTACGGCTATGATGAACTCTCTCCTTCGGAGTCGCTTGGCCTCGACGAAATATGAGCCCCCAAGGACCCGCCCTAGAATCATCCCTCCTGTCCCTATCTGGTGGTGGTGGAGGACCCATAACCCCACCACTAGATGCATGTCTCCTCCGGCTCCCTCCCGTAGCTGTCGTTGTCCGCGATGGTCTATGAAAGCTCCTCGCCTGCCGATCCGCTAGCACTGCACCATAATAGAGGTCCCGCCAGTAGGCAATCTCCTCCCCTGCCTGCAGGACATAGGCATATCCGGCTCCTGTATCCTCTGCTGCCTGTCTCCCAACCCTCAGTGTTGTCTCAACCTCTGTGTAGCGCTGAATGGCCTGATCCCGCTCCCGCTCAGTATCTCTGAGCCACCTCTTGAGCCTATCCCTCTCCCTCTCCAGGTCCTGGATCTCATCTACCTATCCTTGGCAAATCTCTCTCAGCTCAGTCAGCTCATCCTCCTCTGCCTTAGCCCCCTGTGGCTCCCCCTATATAGGTTCCTGCCCCTGTGCCTGTACCTGTACTGGTGCCTGTACTGGTACCTGTCCCTGTACTGGTACCTGTCTGGGACCCTGTGCTGCTGGTACTTGTAGCAATAATCTACCGCGACCTCTCACCACCCGAGCCTGCCTCTCCTCTCCACCCTCCCTCTGCGGTGCAACCCTCCTCTCTCCAACTGCCCCCCTCCTCCTCCGTCGGCCTCTGCCCCCATTGGCTCCATCATCATCATCATCCCCACCACCATCTCCCTCAAATAACTCTCCTGGATCCGTCAGGCGTGGGAATGGATGCTCGGTCCAGTAGGCTGTGTACTCGGCATCCATGTCGGCATCCTCAATCTCTGGCCACATGTCCCAGGGTAGGGGTATCTCCTCTACTAGCTGTGTCACAGCCTGATCATATGATAGCAAGGGTCCAAACTGTGCCTGATCCCTGACTGTCCATGCATACATACCTAAGCCCCGTGGTAGCCAAACTGCCTGCCAACCCTGTTTACTAGCTGCCTCTCCAGCACATAGGGCGTCCGCCCAATCAAGTACCTGCTCCGGAAGGTGTAGGGAAGCTCTACCGCATCATCCTCCCACTACTCGCATCCCAGGTATGGCCTCCATATGGCCACATCAATATCATCTATCACCCGCCGCCAGTGCTCTAACTTGTCAATTCGTGGCTACGACATGATCATATCATACAAGTGAACAAAACTGTGCCCATGACCTCTACCTCTAAAATGTATCGGTCTCGTCACTAGCAGATGCTCATAAGCCCACACCTGCAACAATGTCACCCCGCAGCCCAATCCCACTGACCCGTGGTATACAAACTGATGCAGCTCATAGTACAGGTGTGCCAGCACACACGGTCCCTAGGCATATCTAGTGTGTTGTGTCACCAGTGTCTCCAATACTCCTCCCCAGCCCACAGCCAACCCCTGTGTCACTCTATCAGGATATAGGAACCCACTGATCGCTCCTCCTATCACTGCTGGCAGCGCCAATCCTGTCGCAGTCATAGTGTCCCAAGCCACATGCCCTGCCCTCATCTCCAATCCTAGGTCCTGGAACACTCATCTTAGGGCCTCCCTATCTCCATCTCGATCATAGGAAATCAGCTCCCCATTGATCGGTACCCTCAAGGTCCTGTATACATCCTCCAGGATGACTATCATCTCACCCATCGATAAATGGAAAGTACATGTCTTGGAGTGCCACCTCTCCGCTAGTGCAGTCAGCAGTCCCATGTTCGCCCGAAACTCAGGCACATACAGAACATGTCTCAATCTCATAGCCTCGATCGTAGCTCGATCCTCAAGTGTCAACTTAGGTCGCAATCTCTGTGTCGATGGGAATCTCTCTCGTGACTCCAACATCGGCAAATACTCCTGCAGTCAAGCAAATCAATCATGTCAGTCATAGTGGCATTCATTGTTCATCACAAAATGCTACTTTTTATCTAAGTGCATATGGCACTCTATCCTAGTGACACTCACTGTTCATCACAAAGTGTTGTTATCTATCCTAGTGACACTCACTGTTCATCACAAAGTGTTGCTATCTATCCTAGTGACACTCACTGTTCATCACAAAGTGTTGCTTCTATCCTAGTGGTACTCCCTATTCATCACAAAGTACTACGTGTTTGGCACTCCCTATTCATCACAAAGTGTTACTCACATTTGCACTCCCTGTTCATCACAAAGTGCTGCTCATATTTTAGTACTCCTTGTTCATCACAAAGTACTCTATCTTGGTACTCACTGTTCATCACAAAGTGCCTTGATCTATCCTAGTCTTCCCTAGAGGACCTGCTTGAGTGTATCTTCTCAGCAGCTTATCCAATCGACAGCGTATGTTCATCATAGAACTGCCGATTTGACCTAGAAGAATGAAATTCACATTTTTTTGACACAAACGCGCTTTCCTGACATATATGCGCTTAAATACTGCATAAACGCGCCTGTTTTACACAAACGCGCCTAAAAGACACAGATGTGCCTATGCTCTGCACAGACGTGCCTGGGCTACATAGACGCGCTTGCACCTCACAAACACGGCCGCATTCGACGCAGATGTGTTTTCCGACACAGACACGCCTAGCACAAACCCAGACATGCCTAGCGAGCACAGACGTGTCTAAGCATTTTTTGACATTTTTGGACCCTAACCTAATGCGCATTTATTGCTTTATCTACCATGCATTAATGACAATAATAAATGCATCGAAGTACGAGGCATTTTTACGATACTTACTGGCTCTCTTGCCTTTGCTGGCCTCTGGAATCGGCGAACGCGGTCGAATCTGTGAACGAAAGCCATCGTTGCTGACTGCTGCTGCTCTATTTTCGCTCTGCACTCTGCTCTCGTGGATGTGTGGATAACAATGAGGATGTATTTTGCCCATGGTCTATCTTATAGCCTACCCTCGTCCTAGCCCTCGTTTCCTGAGTCAGTCTTCATTATCCCGTGACTTTGTCACTTTATCCAGTCAGTCCATTCTATCCCGTCTTTCTTATCGAGAGATTGTCTGCGATCTTTTTCAGACATTTTCATCCAATCTCTCGAGGGGGCATATCATTCTCATCTTGGGGCAACTCTGTATCAGTTCATCTTATCTTCTTTGAAACAACACGACAAGCCACATTGTCTCAAAGAGGGGCAAAATGTAGACACCCAAAATTGTCCAGTTTAAATAAATAAATTTTATTTATTTAATTATCTAAGCTTAATTCTTCTATTAATTAAATAAATCTTTATTTATTTAATTAATTCATTTATCTTCTTCTAACCTTATTTCTCATTTAAATAAATACATTTATTTATTTAAATTACCTTTTTTCTAAATTAAATAAATATTTTATTTATTTAATTGATCCCACTTCTTCTATTAATTAAATAGATCTTTATTTATTTAATTAATTCATTAACCTTTTCTACCCATGACACATGTCATTCATCTCTTAATTCATACACTACCTACCCCTTTCATTATTTTATTATTTCTTTTATCTACCCTCTAATCATAGTCGACCTCCTTTTACACCTCTTAATCTTATCCCTCCATTTCATATTGTGTCTTCTATATAAGGAGATGTTTCCTTCATTATCAAACCCTAATCAATCATTCTAACTAGCTAATCAATCTATGCACTTGACTACACTACGATCCTACTTGCAACCACATTTCGTTCTTTGTTGAGCTCTTGTGCACACATAAAATTTGAGAGCAAATATATCAAGCAAGATCAATGGAGATAGGAAGAATGGAGATCAAAACCCTATTGGACATGTGATGGTATGATCTTTGTGATTTCGTTTGGTTTACATTGTTTTAGGTAATCTTCATATGTTATGGTGGATCATTGTTGTTGTTAGGCTAGGGTTTTGTGGTTGAATTCATTTAGCCTTTCAATATTGTTATTATTGTTATCCATTTTCACCATATACAAAACTAATCAGCACACGTTATCCATAGTTTTCACAATGAATACAGTTGTTTATAGTGGTTTGGAAGAGGTGGGTTTTCCTCGCTACCACTTGGGTTGTTCTCTTCTCACTAGTAGTCTTAATGACCACACGGGAAGATAGACCCTCTAAAGATTAAACAAAAAGAGCCTATTGCTCAAGACACAAAAAACAATGATTCAATTTTAGTGCACCAATTGAAGTGTTTGCTAGTCTATGAAAACAAGGCACACAATAAAAATCCAAAAACCCTTGCCAAGGACCTGCAACAAAGATTTATTAGTAGTTTGGATTGTTTGAAATAATCATCCCTTCCTACAAGCACACAAGTTAGGTAAATTTTAGATCCAAAAGACTTTGTGAAATAGGGGCCTTCAACAATGCATTTTGTTGATCAATTCAAAGATCTGATTCATCATAAAAAAAAAAGACCACCTGTAAAATTTCAAGAGATTTCCAGAAATGTAAGAAAATCCAAAAAATTTGCTAATTTGCTCCAAAAATTAATTTTTTATGAAAAATCATAAAAAATTCATATAAAATGCAAAATCAATCCAAAAAATCTGAAATTTTTACTGGAGAGTATTGATGATCTTCCAAACTTGCATAAAAAAAATTTTGCAACAAATCCAAGCAGTTTGTGAGATATGAGTAAAATAATGCAAAACCCTAATTTTCAAAGATCTAATTTTTTAGGAATGATTTTGCATCAAATTTAAAATCACAAAGAACAGATCCTATGTATAATTCTGAGATATTTTCAAAAATGTAAGAAAATCCAAAAAATTTGCCAATTTGCTCTCAAAATTAATTTTTTATGAAAATTCATATAAATTGAAAAAGTGATCCAAAAAATCTGAAATTTTTACTAAATCTTTCTGATATTTTTCCTGACTTGCACAAAAACTTTGATTCCAAAATTCGAAGCCATTTGTGAGATCTGATCAAAATAAGGAAAACCCCTAATTTTTAAAGATCCAATTTTTAGGGAAATATTTTGCATCAAAATTAAAATCACAAAGAACATATCCTATGTATAATTCTGAGTGATTTCCAAAAATGTAAGAAAATCTAAAAAATTCTCTCATTTGCTCTCAAAATTAATTTTTTATGAAAAATCATAAAAAATTCATAGAAAATGAAAATGTGCTCCAAAAATTCTAAATTTTGTATTAAGAGCTCCTAATACTTTCTTAAACTTGCAAAAAAAATTTGGTGCAAAATTTCCAAGCCATTTGTGAGATATGATCAAATCTCTCTAAGATCTTGATTTTGTGTCCAAAACCCTAGCTACACAAGGTTATTCTCCAAATTGTTTTACAAAACAGCAATATAGGATTAAAAAAATCTACAAAAAAACACAAATCTAACAAAAATCCATGTCCCACCGGACGTGCCAAAATGTATATGGTGAAAATGGATAACAATAATAACGATATTGAAAGGCTAAATGAATTCAACCACAAAACCCTAGCCTAACAACAACAAAGATCCACCATAACATATGAAGATTACCTAAGACAATGCAAATCAAATGAAATCACAAAGATTATACCATCACATGTCCAATAGGGTTTGGATCTCCATTCTTCCTATCTCCATTGATCTTGCTTGATATATTTGCTCTCAGATTTTATGTGCATAAGAGCTCAACAAAGAACGGAATGTGGTTGCAAGTAGGATCGTCTATGTTCAAAAGCGTAGTGTAATCAAGTAGTCAACGGGGGGTTTGATAATGAAGGAAGCATCTCCTTATATAGAAGACACTATATGAAATGGAGGGATAAGATTGAGAGGTGTAAAAGGAGGTCGGCTATGATTAGAGGGTAGGTAAAAGAAATAATAAAATAATGAAAGGGGTAGGTAGTGTATGAATTAAGAGATGAATGACATGTGTCATGGGTAGAAAAGGTTAATAAATTAATTAAATTAATAAAGATTTATTTAATTAATAGAAGGAGTGAGATCAATTAAATAAATAAGATATTTATTTAATTTAGGAAAAGAATAATTTAAATAAATAAATGTATTTATTTAAATGAGAAATAAGGCTAGAAGAGGATAAATGAATTAATTAAATAAATAAAGATTTATTTAGTTAATAGAAGAATTAAGTTTAGATAATTAAATAAATAAAATATTTATTTAATTAGACTGGACAATTTTGGGTGTTTACAGCGCCAATGTGAAGGCAATCACTTAATTTTCATGGGCATAAGCACATCGGGTAATCCTTATGCTCGACCTTTAAAATAGACACAAGTGCAGAGCGCCATGATATATAACAAGTGGCTCTAAGCATTGATTCTACTATCTGCCTCCGAGCTAAGAAACACCAAATGGCCTTTTTTGTGACTTGTCTGACCATAGGTTGACAGAGGTGTTTAAGACACGAACAGGATTGGTTTTGCATGCAATTATAATGGTTCTCAATAATAGATATTAGAGTAGTGATAGGTAGTAATGAGTGCATTCCAACCTTTCCATGATGTTTTTGGTGATACTACTGGATTCTAGTGAATTAAAACGCATAGTGGAGAAAATCATGCATAAGTTAGTCTAGTCGAAATGGTTCCATGGGTTGAGAGACTATCTAGAAAAGGTAGTTTGGGGCATGCTTTGTTTATGGATGGGAGGAGGAGAGTGAATATGGGCAACAAGGATGAGAACCCTCTGCAAGTTCTATTCATGTGCAGAGTGTGCATGAGAGTGGCAAAAAGGAGTAAGGTGTGGGTTGGGATTAACTTTCCCAAAGGTTGTGTCAAAGGAGTAGAGGCAAGTTTACGTAAATGGGACTTTGTGCTAGTGGAGAAGGATGAGGATGCAAACTCAAAGGTAGAAGAAAGCAAGAAAGAGGACGCGTGAGCAAGGAGGTCGCTCTAGGTTGTGATGGTGCCTACCCATGGTGCTAGATTTTGTTTTTGGTCTATTGTTGATCTTTGGTTCTATTTGACTATGTAATGTAGGGTTATACATTTTATATTATGAAAATGAAGTATATAGCAGCAATGGGCCAATTTTGTAGTATGTACACCTTATAGTTTGTTTTGTAATTGATCTCTAGTTTGAAAGCAGAATAAAGGTAGTCTGGTGTGAATTGTAAAAAGTGTTTGAAATTTATGCCCATGTAAGGTCTCTAGATGTACTTAGACTTTTTGATATATAAAAATATGGGTGTGGCCTTGATAGTGCTACATTAATTGATAAAAGAAAAAAGATGTATTTATATAATTAGAAAAGTGAAAATTATTGTACTTAAAATTAAATTTGAAATAATTTATTAATTCTTAGTTGGGGTTTTTATGATTCTAAAAGTGAAAATTAATTTGAACAATATTTATAAAAATATTTATAAGATTTATTTTATACAATTGTACAAGTGAAAAGTATTGTGTTTTAATAATAATTTTATGCTTATATATAAATGAAAAGTTATTTCATTATTTTTATTTTTTTTAAATTATATTTTGTATATAAGAGATTTTCTTTACTTAAGAAATATATTTTTACTTTAAGAATTATTTTCTTTTTATGCACATTATGTATTATATTATATTTATTTCATTTATTAATAATTTATTTTGGATTATAAATCATATAGTGGTCATAAAATTTATAATTTTAACAAATAAAAAATGTTTGACATTAATATAATGAATTTGACAATCTTATGATTGATAATTTAAGAAAAATAAATATCTTAAATATGTCTATCTAAACAAAGAACTTTGGTTATATATAAGATTTATATTTTATTGGGTTGGGGTTTGGCTCGATTAGCAAAAGCTTCTCGTGGTAGGCACGTGGTCATGAGATTTAGTCTCCCCCACAACCCATGTGGTGACACATTGCAGTTTATAGGGGGGGTTGTGTAGTACCCCTGCCCTAATCAGATTTTTAAACCTGGTTTGACCTTGGTTGACTTTTTAAGTGGCCTTCTTGGATGGTTGATTTACCATGTTGTGATGTTGTAGTCAAGTATTATGCTTAATGTGTGTACCTGTAAATGTTGATTTCGCATCAATTCTTATATAAGATTAATTGTTCTTCTGATTCATGTTATTAATCTCGGGCTAACACTTTCATTCAATATATATGTAGGCATGTGAGGTTCATTGTTGTAGGAGATTGTAGGTACAGTACCGCATAGGTACGAGGTTCATCTCCACCTGGCTTCGCAGGTTTGAGTGTACCTCATTGGTCCTAAGGAATTGGATTAGGTAGACGTAAGACCCTACCTTGTACCCTAGTCATGCTCAAGTGAGCGTCGTCAGTCGTCCGTCAGTTTTCCCTTTTGATTGGGTATGCGGGTCGTGTATTGGTTTGGCTTCTTGAGTTGTGTGTTGGGCATTTGGTAAAAATTGATTATTAAATTCTAAGTATTTAATTAGATTAATTATATTTTTACGCATTCGTAAATTAAAGGGACTAAATTAAATATGACCCCTTTGTGTGATTAATCAATAATCAGATTGCTAAATTCATGTTTGTAGCAAGTTTGGTTAAATGGTTATTTTTAAATGATGAATAAATTAAGTATATGTATTTTGAAAGAAAGGTTAATTACAAATTGGAAAATAGAAATATCTTACCCTCATAAGCATTTTGAAATAGAAATGTTAGTTTTTATTTAATTGAGAAAATCAATTTTGGAAGAAAAGCAATTTTTGCATATTCAATTGTTGAGAAATAATTTTATTTGGTTAAAAATAATTTCAACCAAAAAATGGACTTTTGGTCAAAAACTTCCCTTTTAACCTAGGTTTTGAAAAATATTTGGGGAAAGTTGTTTTTGGAATGGAAATTTTGGGCATTTGGGGGAGAAGAAATTCTTGGGCTTGGAGGTTGGGCTCTTCATCAAATCATTTCCAGGATTGCTGATAGAGGTTGTATTCTTGTTTATCTCTTTGGTTTTTTTTTGTTTAAAAGATATTGATTTGATTTGGAAGAAATCTGAGTGTGCTTGTATGAAAATCTCATAAATTTGTGGAATAAGGAAGAGTTGTAGTTAAATCTTGAATTTGAATCCTCCTTGCTTTCATTTCCAACTTCCAAACCAATTCTTGTTTGTTCAAATTGATTTTTATACTGAAAATGGGTGTAGTTGTTCTTAATAGGTTTTGTAAGAAATTTTCAATTTGAATCTCCTATTTTAGTTCATAAATTGTGGAATTAGTTTGTGTTTGGCAAAATTAGTTGGATGAATGTGTTTAAATTGATTCCATTTGCCCAAATGTGGAATTTTGTTGGAGAAATTTTCCCAATTTTAGCTTTCTGGGATTGGTTTTTCAAAAAATAATAATAATGATATATGGAAATCATTGTTATTTTGGTAATTTATTTCTATTTTATCTCAGTCTGAGACTATGCAGTATTGGGAGTGTTTTAATTTTTATTTTAAAAAAAAAATTATAAACAAAATAAATAAATAAATTTTGTTTGGGCGTGGGGAGCCATTGCTCGACCCACGACCCACTATGGTGTTCACAGCCTGTGGCACCACGGTTGTGGCAACCATAGGTCGTGGTTCTCCACGACTGTGGAGGCCACAGTCTGTGGAGACCATGGTTTGTGGTTCTCCACAGCTATGGTAACCACATATGTGGGGGCCATCGCTTGTGGCTAAAAAAAGAAAAGTTATATATATATATATACACAAAGTTATATTAAATTTGTATTTCTTTAAATATAAGTCGTTAAGTAAATTATTATATGTTATGGGTAAATTTTAGAAGTCAAATAACATATGTTTTTGGTAATTTTTGAAAGTGAAATTAATATATATTATTTGGAAATCTTGGAAAAAGAAATATTATATTAATTGTTAATTCTTGGAAATTAAACAATATATTAGTTGGAAATTTTTGAAATTAAATAATATAGTATTTGAAAATTGGAAAAATAAATATTATATTATTTGTTAACTCTTGGAAATTAAAACAATATTTTAGTTGGAAATTTCTGAAATTAAATAATATGTCATTTGGGAAATTTGAAGATGGATAGATATAGTTAGAAAATTGATGACATTTTCTCTTAATGAAATATGGATATTAGATGAGAAAATACATTTATTAATGTTTTGTTTTTATTTATTGGAATATAGGCACGATCATATGATTGCAATTTTCGTATTGAAATTATTATGTAATGGTGATTTTGTCTAAATATTGTTTTTTGGAAATTTAGATCAATTAGAAAACTTGATCGATTTGTATTTTAAATGATACGGAAAAAGATTGTCATTTCAGATTTATGTCATTGCGTGTTTAATTTTTGGTATTCGCAATTGATTAAAAAAAATGGCAAGATCTTGATCTCGAGTATTGACTGTTTTCATGTGATTGTTTTGCATTTGGTCATGTCCTTGATTGCAAGTGTGGAATGTTGATATGTGGTTGACTGTAGTTGGTCATGTCTCTAGTCAGAGAATCATCAGTTAGTGCACCTCATGTGAGGACTTGTTTGACCAAGTGGGTATTCGTACCGTATTGAACTCTGTAAACTAGTCCTCGTGTATACCTTGGTTTTAGGAGTTTTGTTTGATTGCAGTTTAGTGTCATATGGGAGAGTGGCTTTCAAGTGGGGGTCACGCCCAAAGTGGTAGTAGGGTAACTCATCGAAAGTATGTCTAAATAAGTGATAACTTAATAGTTTATTAGAAAGTTTAGTAGATAAAAACACTAAGATAATTGTGCCTCACGCATGGCATGAGTGCTAGTACAGACTCGAAATGTAGTGAGAAGGCCTGAAATGGCAAACCAACAACCTATCTTCACGAAAGGATGTGTTGGGTCCACATGAGACTTGGATGGGTCGGAGGTTCGGGAAAGGTTGCAAGGGTAACCGAGTAGACGGGGTTGGGACCTATGGAGGTCGGCCAAGGTAACCATACCAAGTTATGTGATGACACTCATCCCTGATGTTTGCTAGTGTGCAATTTGTGTTGTCTTTGCTAGGAGTACTATTATGGAGTCATATCTGGTTTTTTATGCCCTTGTGAGTACCTGATATTTATGTTAGACCATGGGTTGCTTATGATGGGTTGTGAGGACTTAGTTTCGCGGGTGCTCCAGTTGTTCTTTTGTATTTACTTCTTATCATGTTTCAGATGGATCCTTTTCCTTCTTTTGGGATCATTCATGTATCTTTTGACCGATGTGGTCATATGTATTATTTGTTTATGTATGCCTTATTGGCAGGTTGTAATGGATGTGAACCTTATGTATTCTTCACCCTACTATTTATTAGAGGGGTCTTGCAGTTGAGTAGACCCGAAGATGTAGCCCATTAGGGGTGAACTCCAATATCAATTTGGTGTTAAGTGGTGTTTGTGTTCATCTATTTCCTTTTTATTTTGCATGTATGGATGGCATTATGGTTAAAATGTATAATGTGGTTTAGAGGATATTAATCTTAAATGTATGCATGAAGTTATTAAATGCAGTAATATGGATCATGTAGCATGTAGATTAGTGTAATTGAAAGTATTCATTAGTTTTTAATGCAATTAAAGTGAGTATGGAAATTAGATGCATGACATATGTTTTAATGTAAGATTGGATGTAATATATGGTTAAATTATAATGGATGAACTTAATCATGCTATCTATATTTTAACCTACCGAATGAACTTAACCATTGTTTAAGTATAATCATGTCATTAAGCTTAATCAACTTAATTGGATTAATTAGCGTGAGTTGAGTTAGTGATGAATCAAGTAATCACGTTGGGAAACCCTTTAGGTGTTAGTTAAGTCTTCTGTTGTGTAATTAGGACTTAATGTTAACTCATTATATCATTATTCTATTTTAACGTTAAAAAAAATTAAAAAATTGCACTCTATTCTTGTGTTTTAGTGTAATCCCTTTGGGGTTTCCTGGTGGGGCATTACAAGCTGCCTGATTCCTACAATCTTTAAAAATATTATATTTATTTAATTTTGTATAAATGTCATAAAATAATATTTTGTTAATTATCATTTAATTATTAATCAACATGATGTAAAATTTAACTTTTAATTTTTTATACATTTGATTAATCTCTTGAATTCTTAATCTCTCGATTATGCACCTACATTTATATTATATGTTATTTTATGTGCACCTTTCTTCTATATTCTTAATTATTCTCAAAAGTGTTGCTCAAAATACCTATGCGCACTAAAAATAGCATATTAATTGTTGTGGGTGATGATCTACCAATTTGAATTGTTATAAATCTACTCAAGTACTCTTCCTTACGTAGTATATCCATTATATGTATTCTTGGAGGTGAAGGTGAACCATTTTTTAAAGAAATGATCAACAAGAAATTTAAACTTTAAAATTTAAAGGCTACACAAAATGTATGCAATTTTTTATTGTTGGCCATGATGCCCCTAGGTGAACCCACAATAGTGGGTTACACTTTTTTGTCAACTTTAACATTGCAATATTCATTTTCAAGAAAAAAATAAAAAATAAAAAATAAATAAATAAATAAATATTACTTCTAAATAGTAAGGAATTTGTAGATGATGTGAACTAGTGATTTGTGTCATTTTGTATGTAAATTCTAAAAATATTTTTTTGATAATTTTTGGAATCATTTTTCTTCCGTTTTTCTATCTCCCTTGAAAACTAGTTTTTTTTCAAAAAACAACATTTTAAAAAAGTGATACTCACTCTGTATAGCATAACTTTTTTTCTATAATAGATATGAACGTGATTCTTTCAAATTTGGTTTTTTAACATCGATATCTAGTGTTTGAAATTGGTTTTGTAGTATTATCTTCAATATTTCATATTTTATTAATATTTGAAGTCAAGTTAACTGTAATTTTGACATATGTGTATTTGATATTACATAACTTGTTGTATATGTAATGAAAATCAATTTTTTTTTATTTTGTTGGAAAGAGGACTTCAATACCTAGTGCATAAATATTTTTCAAAATTTTTTGGGTGATGTTTACTATTTCCATAAGCATTGAACAAAGAAGTTCATGTTCGATGAAAACCCTACATTCATAAGAAATAAAATAAAAATATATTAATGAAATTAAATATATTAAAAATTATAGTATTTGGAAAGCTTATAATAAGGGATAAATAATTAAAAAAACAAAACTTCTAAATGAATTCATTTGACCCCCGAAAAGCTAATGTAAAATTGTTTTTTTATCGGCATTTGATAGACACAAAGGAGACTGCATTGCAAATATGATTTAGAAGTAGAGAGCTTCTATCCAAGAAATTTTGATCTAAGAGTCTTTGATCTAACTCTCTTCAATTAATTACTTCAAATTGGACCTCTTAAAGCTTAAATCATTCTATTTTTAAAAAAATGTATGATTTCAGCAAAAAATAGGATGTACGAAAAAGTGGGAACCAACATTGTGAGTTCACCCCCCTATACCTATTTTGTTTGCTAGGGTAAAAGGTTTGATTCTATTTTATATACTCATAATTAATTTTAGGGGAAAACAAACTAAAATTAAGGGGACTATCCATTAAGATGAAGTTGTCCCTAGCTTTACTAGTTAAATCGTGCAATAAACTATATACATTAACACTTTTAAACTAAAAAATATTCAACATTTCCTCATAGTGTTGATTATTTTTTTATTTTTAAATGATATTGTAGTAGAATTCAATAATTATGGACTTTATTCAGGAGCTCTCTTGAAAGGTTTCTCTCTTTAATATTGAAATGGTTTAACATATGTCAAATCTTGGACTTGAATGTCACTGGTCGTAGATAAACTTGCTCGGGCCAATTAATAACACTATTCTATGCATATCCTGAAATCATCTCATTCCATGAGACCATATTTTTCTCGACAATATTATCAAACACCTCATGTGCCATATGTATTCTCCCAAATTTTTCATATATGTCTACCAATGCATTCACAACTACTAAATCTGACAAAATCCCCCTTTCCATTATGCTTTGATGGATATCCAGACCTTGGTCCAAAGCTCCTATTTTAGCAGAGGCTGGGAGTATGCTAGCAAAGGCGAACTGGTCAAGTTTAACATTTTCTCTCTGTATTTTAGGAAATAGTGCCAATGCCTCATAATTGAGTGTAACTCCATGACAAAAAATGAATCAATGGGATTCATTCCTCGTGTGTGTGTGTAGTTTAGTGCACACCCTTTGTTTAGTTGTAGGTACTATATTGGTCACTTCGGACCTTGAATTGGTTGGTGACACGATATAAGTGTACTATCATGCTTCTCCCTAGTCAACATTGTGGGGGGTATATATTGTTTGTACCAATTCTTCCATGGTTTCACTTGAAGGGAGTCGACACACTCATGCATTCCTATTTTATGGAGGCAATCATCCTCAATTGATCTTGGAAATTTATACTATTGCACCTTTCATCTTGTATTTGTTAAGTCGTGATGATGGGATCACTTAGGCAACTTCATTGGTTGCATAGTGATTTTAAGTTCACTCATGCATATTTATGTGTTATCTATATTTTTTGACAGATATTATTCCCATTATTTTCATCTTATCATTATTTCCGTATTGTCATTTGGGCCACTCATGCAAATTGTTGTCTTCATGATCTTGATCATCATCTTTTTCAAAGGATGTCGAGAGATATCAATTTTTTTTTAAAATTTAGTATTCATAAATATAAGCAAATGACAAGATTTACTATTTATAACAATTAAAACAAATATAAAACCCATATTGCATTGACATTGCGGGCATATTTACAAGATAGATATACATGCAAGACCAAATGAACTTTCAAATCTTATTGACAATCCACTCCCTAAGCAAGGTCAAGATATCCTTTCCATTATTTCTAATGATCTTGTTGAAAGCCAAGAGCAAAACACTTTTAAAGATAAATCCAACGATCTTCCTCCTTGTCAATATCAAATTGTCCTTTCAGATTCATGTCCACCACAAGATCCTATGATCCCTTTAGATCCTTCGCAAGATTCCTTTGTTCCTCCATCTTCATGTCCTAATCCTCCATATATAGCCAAAGATCTCATTTATTTTGATGATCCCATTATTCCTCCCACTCAATCTCATGAAGAGCCTATCATTGATCCATGTCCCCCTCATGATCTTAGTCCCCCTGATGATTCTAACATGTTTGTGCAAGATGTTCATGAAAACCCTACTTGCACAATGGGTTCCTCCACTTTGGTACAGTCTGATTCACTTCATGATCCTATCATTTCTTCCATCATATCATGTCCACCTTATAATGGACTCACATCTTCTTCGTGAAGCAAAGAGTATCCTACAAGTCAAAATATTCATAAAGGCAAAGGGGTAAACCTTCACGAGAAAGAATCCCTCCATATTGAAGAAAATATTAATGTTCATGAATGCATAGCTCACTCTCAAGACATTGGTATCCCTACCAAACCCAAATACAAACATACGCCTTCCCCTTCATCTCTTCCATCCATCTTAGGTCCCTATATCCCTTCATCCCTATTCAAGTTTAGAAAAGGCACACATCCTTGAGAATATTCCATCCATCTAAAAGACCTTCATATCATTCCTGTCCATCCATGCATTCCTTTCCTCCTCCAAGTGATTTGGATGCCAAGCACAAAAGTCATAAGTCTAAAAAACCACATGTATTTAAGGATCAACATGTCCAATCTAATCGACATGTCAAAGCAAAGAAAAATATGCATCCAAAAAGAAAAAGAAGAATATAAAATCCCACAAATGCCCAATGCTCAAAAATAAAAGTCAAAATGTATATTGTTCCTAAATCCCTTATGCAAGCAATGCATTCTAAGGAACCACAAAAGCATGAAAAATTTAAAAAACCACGTGGATTCTTAAACGACTCCTTGAAGCACAACATTCTCAAGAGAAATACAACTTGGCATCCAAAATTTCTATTCATCCATCCAAACCTTTCAAATCTATTCCTCCATCACTTCATCCATTTTTGATCCTTATGTCCCCAAATCTCTAGCCTTTCCTCCATCCAAATCTCAAAATTTGGGATCTACTATTCCTCCATCAGTTCACCACCCCTCAAGGTGTGTGCCAATGTTGATTTTACCAACATTTCCATCCTCTCAAGCCCAAATCTTCCAATACCCTATCGATTATCCAATGCATATTTTTCATCCTTTCGTCCCTTTGGTATCATATTTTTCATAAATTTTGGCCTTAGTCCCATCTCATTTCCATGTCATGATCCTACCAATGTCTTTGAGTATAATTTTAATAGTAATAGTCCATTTTTCAAGGCTACTCTTCGAACAATAAGGTTCTTGAGTTCTTCCATCCCCTGTCATGCGTCCATTTTCGGCAAAAGGAGAGAATACAAAAAAATTATAAAAAAAAAAGAAAAAAGAAAAATAGTAAATAAAAATAATCCATCCTCTCATGAAAACCTAACAAACAGGTGCCCTAGGCAAGTACCATGGTGAAAACCTGGCAAGCAAGCATCATGTGTAATCTATGAGCTTATTGCATTCCACACTTGGGGGCAGGTTTTGTTTATGTTATCCTATCATGTCCCATTATAATTCATTATCCTTTCACCCTTCATTATCTTATCATACCTTGTCATACCCTCCATTATCTTATCATCCCTCATGTCCATATCCCCTTTTCCACCTTTGATCTTGACAAGGCTGAGGATCTTCATGAATTTCATGCATTCTATTCACAACTTTTAGTCTATCACAACTTTTGGTCTTTATCCATTGGCTTATTACAACCTTTCGTCCATATCTCTTGGCTTATCGCAACCTTTTTTCCCTATCAATTAGCCTATCACAATCTTCAGTCCATATCCCTTATCCATTTTTTTATCTTTCGTATCTGTATGTGGGAAAAGTGGGTTGTTAGAAATAAAATGTGAAAAATATGTAAAATACCAATCCACACACACACACAGGACTTCTTGATGCAAGCTATGGAGTAACGATGCGTTACTCAGCTTCCCAAGGAGGGTCCCATGGTTCTCTATCTCACAATGTCCCTCAAACCAATGTTTTGCTCTCAGATTACTGAGCAAAATGGTCTAGGGATGGCAAATATGAGAACGAGAGAGATTTTTAACTGATCTTAGTATGAGATGCGTTATAAGCTAGATGAGATGCTAGATATGCAACAAACTAAATGATAAGATGACAAGGTTAGTATGAAGATTATCCTAGCATACTATATTTAATCTATGATTGAGCTAAAATGATAATGAACTTATTCTAAACATGCATATTCATGATTAATTCTGATCTAAAGAGAGGCTAAATGATGAGCATATATGAAATGAGAAAGCTTGACAGAATTTGAGCATAAGTATGATGCTTCAAATTTGAAAGATGATTGTCTAGAATGGAGGAATGAGAGCTCTATTTATAGCACAAACAGGGCAATGGATGGTCAAGATTGAAAGGTTTAATCAAGGGCCAGGTTTGAAAGTTGGGGATCCATGTGCACAATTGGCACCAATGAAATGGTGACAAGTGTCAACACAGGATTGGGTTGAAAGAAGAGGTTGGAGGCATTAAAGGCCTGAGGAGACCTCATGGTTATCTAAAGGCTAAGGGTCAAGTCTAAGTTAGGTTTACCCACTGAATTAGGATCTAATCCAAGGATAAACCTTTGTGCAAATGATTAAGAGATAATCATGGTCAAAGCATTAATAACCTGATGAGACCCTTGGGTTGGATAGAGGTTGAGTCAAAACAAATGTTTTAACCATGTGGGAGGGTTTGAAATAACCATTAATGGTTATTGGAGACTTTGGGGATTAAGTGGTTGAAGGTTGGAAGCCTTCAATGGTTTTCAAAGACTTTAGGGTTTTTGGTGGTTGAAGGTTGAAAACCTTCAATGGTTATCCAAGACTTTGGGCCATTTGAGAAGTGACCTCCCTTTGCTTAGGGATGTGACAAAGTTTAGAGGGGGTTTAGGTTAATTAGAATTGGTTAGAAGATTCTAGAAGGGATTAGGAAGGGGTTTGGGATTTTGCAAGTGGATGGGGGATAATAGGATTTAATTGAATTATTTGATTTTCATTCAATTTGGTTGTAATTAAATAAATTTGATTTATTCAATTTAGGATAACTATTTAATTAAATTTGAATTTAATTAAAAATGGCTAGGGGGATTTAATTGAATAAAATGATTTATTCATTAAATGGTATAGTGAATTTAATCAAGTGATTTACTTAATTAAATAGAAGAATGTGGATAATTTAATTAAATTGGATTTAATCAAATAGAAAAATGAACATAAAATATTCATTTAGGAATGTGGTCATTTTTATACGTCTACAGTATCCTATCCATATCATATCCTAGTCCATACACTCTTTTCCTTCCCTTGATCTTGATCTAAAATAAGGACGTAAAATACAAAACATTGTTTCAAAAAAACCTCTTGACATGTCCCTCATGCCATGCCATTTTCTTTATATTGTCATATCTAGTCCCTTCTCCCATTGCGCGATAGCCCTTAGCAAATTGAATCTTATTTGTCTACATCATAAATAGCCTTTGTCTTCCCTCTGTCCACCAATTTTTTAGAAAGCTTATTCATCCATTTGCCATATTCCTTGCCTTGCTAGACACTGGTGGCAAAATTGTAAAAATCCCAAAAAACCAAATAAAGTCCTGAAAAAATCACAAAAAAAATTTGAAAAACATCCTGAAATAATCAGTAAAAATCAAATAATGTCCTAATAAAAAAATCCCTAAAAATCAAATAAAGTCTTGAAAAAATTCAAAAAAATCGAAAAATGTCCTGAAAAAATCCAAAAAAATAAAAAGATGTCCTAAAATAAAATAAAAAATCATAAAATATCCTGAAAAAAATTCACAAAAAACCCTAAAAATTTCAAAACATAAAAATCCAAAAATAATCATTTTCATTCCATCGATAAATTGGCTCTTTTGTACATAGAAAGGCATTTGAGCAAACGTCAAACATAAACACATTAAACACTGCACTTAACAAATTATGCATTAACAGATGATATTTTCAAGCAACCAAGCATTCAAACTGATCAAACTTGTCTTATCAATCAACATCAATATTATCAATCTTTTTTCAACATTATCATGGGTCTTATACAAAGTGTGGTATACTCGAAACTATAGTGTGTCCTGTCTTAGACGGGGTACTACATTCCCTTAAACCAAACTGCATGATTGTCCTCTTACCACAACATTATAACTTTTGACAATGAAGATCAGAATGCTTGTTTGACTTAGGATGAAGAAGGGGGAATATCGTGAATGAGAGAAAGATGGGTTTGATCTCTACAACTAGGGTTCGAGCTAGGGTACCCACACCCTAGTTTGTGGACGTGTTTCCTTGTTTAATGCACTGCATGGGGAGTTTCTGTTGTGTTAAGGGGATCAGGTTTTTTATTCTTTCTTCTACTTCACCTTCTTTGTGCTTTGTTCATTGTGTTATGGTTGGTATCGCTTTGGGTGTGGTGGGGTATGGCTTTTTTTGTGGTGTTTCCTTGGTTTCAGATGCTATAGCCGGTGAGGGTTGCATCTTGTTCAGCTGTGAGGGTTTTGTGTAGCGGTGGTGTGGTTTCAACTTTGTTGGGCTTCTCTTTCATGTCGACGGTAGGGTACTTGCTTGGTGGTGAGGGTGTGAGGAGGTTGGGTGGGGCCAGCGGGGGTGCTCGCCCTTCATCTCGTTTGGGGTTTTGTTCTGCATGCAAGATGGGAGGACTTTAATGGCCATGGCTCATGGCAATCCATCATGAGCTTCTTCGAACCTAGACTTATGTGCAACGACTATTTTGAAGTTTCCTAATCAAAGCACTAAGGTGTTTGTCAACAGTCTTTTCGCTTCGAGTGAAGGTAATGCAGATGTCGACTCGTTAGGTGGCGCTTGAATCATTAAGATTAATGGGTGTTTGGAGAAGTGTAAAGAGAGACCAAAATTGGTGATTTCATCGGAAATGATTGTTGAGGATGTGGAATATTATTCAAAGCATTCTTAGCTGCAAGTTTTGGGTATGAGGATCCCTTTGCAGTTCTTGGAGGTTTGAGCCCAATGGACTTCAGCACCTGAGGGTGAGATGGAGATTATGGTGTTAGCCAATAATTTTTTCATGGTTACTTTCAGCTGTATGATGGATCATAATAGGGTCTTTGAAGGAGGCCCTTACTTTCATAAACAGGTCATTTTGTTCATTAAACCCTGGCATGCAAGTTTCAACCCATCTGAGAAGCTGTCGAACTGCGTCCCAGTTTGGGTTCGTTTGCTGGGTTTTCTAATGGAATGTTGTCGGGAAGATGTTTTGCACTTACTTTCATTATTGTTTGGCAAACCAGTGGGCTCATCAACTCAAACTCTAGGTAAGAAGGTTATGAATTTTGCGCGAATTTTTGTTGAGATTGACTTGAATAAACCTTTTCCAGATGCGGTGGATATGTGTGTGGGCTCTTATTCTTGGGTACAACCTTTGGATTATGAGACTCTTCCCTTTCGTTGTCATCTGTGTCATGAATATGGGCACTTACAACGTAGATTCCCTCAATCTAAATTGATGGATGTTTAGCCCTCTATGCCTACTCGCAACCCACCTGGGGTGGATAAGGAGAAGGGTCATGTTTCGAGTGATGTGGTCGGCTCTAAGGGTTTTATGCATGTCAAACCTCGCAATAGGAACAAGGGTCAAAAGAGGACTTGGAGAAAGCATCAAGATGAGGATACTTTCAATAGGTTTGAAGTTTTGGATGATCTAAGTCAACAAGAGGTGAATCCAGGTTTGATGATTTTGGATCAGGATGTTGGAGGTGCGGTCCAGGAAGATCCTAGTCTGGGGGCTCGTGTAGCCCCGCAAGTTGATGATACTTTACACATGGATATAGACCTACAGATGGTGGCTTAGAGGGAGGTTGATCTTGCTACTAAAGCATTGAAGGGGGACAGGGAACCTCATCTCCCTTTGCAAAAATCAGGTGCAGAAGTGGGTAAAAGTAGTAAGTTGTCTCCTCAGTTGGGCCTTATGTAGAAAGACTTTAAGAAAGGAGGGATGAACAAAACTTCTAAGATCGACAAGAAGAAAGATGTAGAGAAGATTAAATTGACAGGGGAGACTTTGGTTGATTCAGGGTCTATCAAGACTTTAGATTCTCATTTCTCAACTCCCTTGAAATGATTGTCCCTTCATGGAATGTCAGGGGCTTGAACAGTGGCCCTCGACAAAAAGTTGTTTAGGATTTGATTAGATGTCATTCTCTTGATGTCCTTTTTCTACAGGAGACCAAGTTATATGTTGAGAATATGATTGGACGAGCTCCCAATATTTGGAGAAATGGTGATTGCCATTGTGTTGGTGCTATGGGGTCCTTTGGAGGGGTTGCCTGCTTATGGAACCCCCGAAAGATTTGCCCCCAGTGGTGGGTGTCTTTTAGGTCTTCTATTTCCATGGTGGCTTCTTGTTTTGAGACAGGATAATTAGTTCTTCTTACCAATGTGTATGCTCTTGTCGAGCTACAGGGAAAGCAACTAATGTGGTTTAATATCCATTTGATCTATAATATGATGCCTTTCCACCCTTGGATTATTGCGAGAGATTTCAATGCTATTACTAAGATTTCTGAGAAACGAGGTGGCACAGCTAGACTAGAGCCCTCTGCGTTGCTGCTTCAGGATAATATCTCAGAGCTAAATCTTGTTAATATCAAGCCCCACAACAGTCATTTTACTTGGAGCAATAGGAGAGTTGGGGATAATTGCATAATTGAAAGACTGGACCATTTCTTAGTTTCTTGCTTCTGGGTTGGTGGTTTGTGGTCCTCTTGTTTCAGATATTTAGATTGGAGGGGTTCAGACCATTGGCCTATTAAGCTCTTTGTTTTGTCTGCTTGGATTCCTTGGACTCTTCACTTTAAGTTTCAGATCATGTGGTTGCGGGATCCTGATCTCTGTGATTATGTTGCTCAATGGTGGAGGTATGGTAGACTCTCTCATGGTACTACAATGTATGTCTTTACGGAGCTTCTTTAATTTGTTAAGTATCAGGTTAAGCGTTGGAACCAACAGTGTTTTAGAAATAGTTTCCATGAGAAGTCTGTTGCACAGGCTGAATTGGACAGCATTACGAGGTCAATCAGAGAAGGGGTGTGACTATGGAGCTTTTGCAGGAAGAATCTAAGGCCTTGAAGGTTTTGGAGGAATGGGAGATGTGGGAGGAAGTGTTTTGGAAACAAAAGGCTCATATAGAGTGTCTTCAGGAGGGCAATAGGAATACTCCATTCTTTTTCAACTTCGTTAAGGCCAGGCGTCATGGTGACTCCATTCCTCATTTGATTAATGATAGGGGGGAAACTCTCTATTCTCTTCATGATATTTCTAATGAAGTTGTGTAGTATTTTACTTCTTTATTTAGAGATGATTTGCAAGGGAATTTAGCTAAGGAAGCTTGGGTTCTTTCTTGCATCTCATCTTTGGTTACTTTGGATATGCGAGATCATTTTATTGGTGAGATTTCTTTGGAATGACTTGAGGGGATTGTGTTTAAGATGAAGAAGGGTAAGGCCCATAGCCCAGATGGCTTCTCGATTGAGTTTTTTCAAGAATTTTCAGACATTATTAAGTTTGATCTTCTGGCAGTGGTTCAAGAGTCTCAAAGGAGTAAACAGATGTTGAGGGATCTGAATACTACCTTACTCACTCTCATTCACAAATGTGAGGGGGCTGATAGACTGAGTCACTTTTGTCCCATCTCCTTTTGTAATGTGGTTTTTAAAATTATCTCCAAGTTGATAGCTAATAGGCTAAAAAAGTGGCTTAAGGTGTTAATCTCTGAGGAACAGACTAGTTTTGTGGCAGGAAGACAGATTTTGGATAGGGTTGTCATTGCAACAGGAACTATACATTCTATGGCCAACTCCAAGGATAAGGATATGTTTATCAAGCTGGACATGGCTAAAGCTTATGACTGCTTGATGGTCCTTCCTTCGTAAGATTCTAGCTACCTTTGGTTTTTGAGAGGAGTGGATTCAATGGGTTATGAGTTGTGTTACGTCGGTCTCTTTCTCTGTCTTAATTAATGGGGAGCATTTTGAGCTTTTTGGTGCCTCTCACGGCCTGCAGCAGGGGGAACCTCTCTCTCCTTACTTGTTTCTTCTTTTTGTGGAAGGTTTGGGTCATTTGTTAAGAAGACATGTTGTTTTGGGCGTTAATCAGGGGTGGAAGTGGGGAGGTGATTTACCCCCTCAGTCTCATTTGTAGTTTGTGGACGACACTGCTTTGATGGGTATGGCTACCATTCATGAGGATGTGAATATGCATAGGGTTCTAGATATTTATCTGATGGCCTCGAGGCAATTGATTAATGAAGACAAGTCTTCCATTTTTTTCTTCAACACTCTAGAGGTTATTCAGAGGAGGATTTCTCACATTCTTTGTTTTCAGATTGGGCTCCTTCCCCTATCTTATCTTGGGATTTCTATATCTGGTGGTTGGTTACCTAGGGAAATGTGGCTGCCTATTTTAGATAAATTTCAAGTGAGAGTTTCCGATTGGACTCACCGATAGTTATCCTTTGCAAGGTGCAGAGTCCAGTTGCTTAAATATGTAGTTTAGGCTTTACCCATTTATAGGTGCATGATTCAGCTGGCTCCGCTAAGTTTTGTTAGGGAGTTGGATTCCTAAGCAAGACAATTTTTATGGGTTGGTAGCCTATTGTCGTCTAAATGGAGCTTGGTCAAATAGGATATTATGTGTTGCCCAAAGTAGTATGGTGGTTAGGGACTTCAACAGTCGGTGTTGTCTGGTATGGCTTTGGCTGCTAAATTATATTGGCGGTGGTGTGTTGAGCGAGATCGATGTTGGGTATTCCTCATAAAGAAATTCCCCGCTATCCTTTGGCGGGGAAAGGTTCAAAAATTTGGACAACTCTCAATAAGGGAGCCACTCTTGTTAAGGAGGGTTTATTTTGGATATGTAAATAGGGGATCGAGATCTAGTTTTGGTTTGATTCTTGGGATGGCCATCCCCCTATTGTCTCCCAGTTTCCTCATTTGCAAAATTTGTGCCAGATATTTTGTTATGCGGGTTGGTGGAGGGTTAGTGATTTTATTTTCAGGGACAGTTAGTCTATGCTAGGTGGAAGACTCCTGAAGAGTGGCCTGTGCGGGATACGGTGTAGGATTCTGAGGAGTTGTATAATATTCTTTCTGGTAGGTGTTGTTGTTTTCTCATGAAGGAGGATGTCCTCTCATGGGCTCCTAACCCAAAGGGCTCTTATACTGTTGCTTTCGAATACCAGAGGCTTCTTTCTCAAAGGTTCGAGGGGGTGGAAGTTTAGTGGCGGAAGTGGGTGTGGAACAAGTTTTGTTGGCCAAAGTGTAATTGCTTCATTTGGACTTTGACTTGGAATAGGTGCTTTACATGGAATAATATTTAGAAAAGGGGCTTCCAAGGCCCCTCTATGTGTGTTCTTTGTGGGTGTGGGGAGGAGGATTCTTCTCACCTATTTTTTTGGTGTTCATTTTCTTTACAGCTCTGGCACTTTTGGTGGGGTCTTTGGAATTGTCCCTGTATTCATGCTCACTCTCTCATGGACATTTGGGTTATAATCGGAAGCCCCCCCTCAGTTTCTACCTTTCTTCAACATGCATGGTATGTTGGGCCTATCTTCTTGTTGTGGTAAGTATGGCTGGAGAGGAATAGAAGGATTTTTAAAGGTGAAGAATTACAGGTCCATCTGGTGTGGTATAGAGTTTTAAGTATGCTTCATGAGACTATTGAGGCTAAGGGGGAGGTGGTGCTTCCATTAGAGAAGTGGGATGTTGTTATGTTGGATAGGTTGGGTATCCATGGGTGGTCGTTGGGTTTTGCATGATGTAGGAGAAGGCCGCAGGTTAGGAAAAGAGTTTAGAGGATGGGGAGATGGTAGCCCCCTCCTACTGACACTATGAAGATTACTACTGATGGTTCTTCCAGGGGTAATCCTGGGGCTGCTGGTATTGGTGGTGTTTGTCGGGACTCTTATGGTTAGGCGGTGTTCCTTTTTTCAGTCCATAAAAGTGATCAAACTATCAATCATATGGAAGGTTTGGTGATCATCAATGCTTTGGAGCAGGCATATGCTCAAGTGCAACTTAGGATTATATGTGAGTCAGATTCTCAAGTTTTGATTGACTTGCTTAATAGACAAAAGGTGTTTGATGTTAGTTAGCAACTGGTTGTGCTGGTGGAGCATATTTTGCAGCTTTGTTCATTGTTGGAGACGGTTTCCTTTGTCCATAAACCTAGGGAATGGAATGGGGTTGCCGACTATTTGGCTAAATGGGCCTTTGATCACTTGGACAAATGGAAGATTGATGAATGGTCTCATATCCCTTATGAGTTGCGTATGGATTTGGAGAGGGTGATTTCTAAGGATAGAGATGGTGATGGCGCTAGATGATGGTGTTATTTTCTTGGTGGGCCTTTTGTGATTTCCTAGTTTCTTTCCCTTTGTTTGATTGTAATGCTTTCTTCTTATTAATAAAGCTTTTACCCCTTTTTCTCAAAAAAAAAATGGTTGTTGACTTGTTTGAATTTGCGATTTATCTTCGACCATGTTCCTATGTTTCTCAATGATGTCACTGAGTGATTTAGAGTAGTCGGGATGGGTCATGGTCCTTTTTGTTTTGTCTTCTGTTTACGGAGTGTTTCTAGCATTACGGGGCAAGTATGTTTTTGGTGTCTGTGATAAGTACGTTTGCTTTGTGAACGTCACTCATACCTCGACCCTTGACACATGTAACATCTTAGGTTGTTTTTGACTCATTCCTTATCTGCAATGTGTTTGTTTTATGCAAAGGGATTGCATTATCACCCTGGACTTCATTGCCATGGTATGTTGCATTTGTTTTGCCATATTAAATAAAGGCTCTCACCTATATTTGTGCATTTGTGAAAGCACGTTTTCTTTGCCACTAACTTTTCTTCATCTAATTTTTACTTACTAACATTTTTTTTGTCAATCCTTGAAGTCATCTTGGTCTAATCTTGGCAAATTTTTTGACAAATTGACCTCTTTTCTAGATTTTTCTGGCCAATTCCTCGAGGGGGCATACATATATCCTGTTATCATTTGGGACATATTTCTTAATTGTTCTTTAAAACAAAACTCATAATCACATTGAAGAGGGGCAAAATGTAGGCATCTAAAAACGGTCAACGCTTGTGGCGTCATACCCTAACATGTCTCTGTTACCTTCTTTTAGGGTTTCCGCATCTTATTAACATTTATTCTATGTCGTGCACTTGATATTTATCAGTTGTCAACATCTTGGTGTACTCATGCTTGAATGTCATGTGTTATTAAGATAATCAGCAAATAAGAATGAATCACCAATTCTCAACTAATTAACAAACATCAAACATAATTAATGAAAATCAATACAAGAAATGAGAAATGAATTCAAATAAAAACTCCCTCATTCTGAATCTTTACTTCCATTGTTCTTCTCCAATTTGCATGGTTGATGGCTCTTAGGTATTGCACCAATTTCCTACATACAAATATTTTGAAGACTATGATTCTCAAAATTCTCAAAATCTAGATTGAAATGAGAAAATGATGTTGAATTTATAGATTTTCAACACAAAGGAGGTGAGAATTTGAACTCAAGTGTTGATTGATAGACAACTGAAATTGATTGATCAATGAACTCAATTGATTGGTCTGTTAACAAATTGATTGGAGAGTGAATTCAATTGATTGACCAGTAGACTGAATAGACTAGCTAGTTGACTAGATTGATTGATTGATTAGAAGACTGAATTGATTGGAGAGATAAGTGGATTGATTGACCAGTAGATTGAATAGATGGATTAGTCAGAAAAAGGTGATTGAGAATTAAAAAGGATGATTGATGAGTTAACTGAGTTAATTGATTAGACAATTGATTTGATCAATCAATTCTGATTTAGCATGTGTTGTAGGAATTTGAAATTGAATTTGATTTTCATTTTAAATTTGGATTTGAATTTGGTCTTTCAAATGTTGAAATGCACATGGAATTAATCGAAATTCAGATTTGGGGAAAATGTGAAATTAATTGAAATGAAGTGAAATTCAAATTTGGGGAAATATGAAATGAAATTAGATGGAATTAATTGGAATTATAATTTGGGGAATTGGAGGAATAAGTTAATCAATTTAAATAATTTAAATGAAATTATTTAAACTTAGGAAATAGAATTCATTAAATAATAAAAATTATTTAAGGAATTAATCGTAATTAATTAAATAATTGATATTTAATTAATAAATGCTTAACTGATTGAAATGATTTGAGAATAGAAATAGAATAATTAGAAGTGTTGAAGGGCAATGATTAGAAGAAATAGTTAGTTTAATCAAATAATTAAAGAATCACTTAATTAAATAGAGGAATAATTAGTGTAGAATTAATGAGACATTTTTAGGTGTCTACATTTGCCCCTCTTTGAGACAATGTCGAAACGACGTTGTTTCAAATAAAATGAAAAAGTTATGCCCCGGTGACACCAGGGTATAATGCCCCCTCGAGAGATTGTTTGTGCTTTGAAGGCATGGATGATCTCTCGAAAGAAGAAGAATGTTAGATGAGAGATGGAAGAATGGTTAACTTGATGATAGGAATGAGTTTTATTATAGAAAAGAAATGGTTGAAGTGATTTGTATATTGATTGATTTGACAAGATTGGATTGATAAAGATAAAGTCTGGTTTAAGGAAGGATGGGTCTTGTATAAGACAAAATGATCAAAACGTCTGGTTTCAGGAAGGATACATCTTGTATAAAACTGATCTCTCTGGTTTCAGGAAGGATACATCTTGTATAAGACAAATAATAGATCAAAAATGTCTGATTTCAGGAAGGATACATCCTGTATAAGACGAAGATAAATAAAAATTGGATGAATGATAAAATATGATGAAGGTGAGGAATAATTGATCGATAGATAGAATAGTTGATATGATAAAATGATAGAATTATAGATGAAAAGATTGAAATTAAGTGATGAGAGAGATCATGTTAGATGAAAGAATGATCAAGCAGAAAAATGCTTGATGAGAGAATGATATGAAGAGCCAATCAATATGATGAGATTAGAAAAATAAAATGATATAATTGATGATGAATAGTCTTCTTGTCTTTATTCATAGTGCAATACATTTTCATCATTGAGCCTTACTATGTAATAATGAAACTTTGTACACCAAGGTATAAGGAACCAATATGCATAGATATCTCATTGCAAATAAACAATCACATAGCAGACAAGGAATGAACCCTCCATTTTGAGAATTACACTAGGGGTCGAGGTATGTGTGGCATTCACAAGCTGAATGCTCCTATCACAAACACCCACTAGAGCAATTGCCCCAGAACTTCATTGGTTCAAACCACAAACAACAAACAAATAAAATGATCATGCCCATCACGACTCCTCTAGTCACTTTTTGGACATCCTTGAGTAGCTAAAAGCAATGATCTTCGCCAATTTGATAAAAGATAAAACCAACTAGAACAAAATACAACAACCATATTGATTTTTGTCTTTGTGTGATTGCTCGATGTGATTTTGATAATGTCTAGTTTTAGAAGTTTTGGACCCCGTATAAGATTGATCTGTTTGGTTTCGAGTGTACCAATTTTGTTTAAGACAAGATGTTGATCACGTTGATAGTTTGATAGTGATTCGATAGATTAGACAATTGATCAGGTTGATTGCAGATGTTTTGACAAGATAGTTGTATCCTTTGTTTAACTTCATGTGAAGTATTTGTTGGATATCTGCTAGGGTGTTGGATTCTTGCGATACAATCTATTGCTAATTTTTTTTATGTTTTTTGGATTTTTAGTTTGTTTTTTATTTGTTCATGACTTTTTCTGAATGTTTTTGGTATTTTTATGAAATTCATTTTTTTATTATTATTGATGAAACATGACCTGCCATTAATTGATAAAGATAAGACTAACTTGGACAAAATTCAGAAGTCATACTAATCTATGTCATTGTTTTGATTTGTGTGATCATTGATAGGAATGTCTAGTTTCAAAGAGTGAGTACCTCGTATAAGATTGATTTGTCTAGTTTCGAGTATACCCTTCCTTATATAAGACATGTTGATGCTTGATAGACTTTAATTAATTAACAGGACATGCGATCAGTTTGATTGTAGACTTTGAGAGTTTGCTTGTTGTTGATTTTATTTGATGGATGGCCCATGCTTTCTTGCTTTCAACTCAAGTGTTGATTGATAGACAACTGAAACTCATTGATCAGTGAACTCAATTGATTGGTCTATTAACATAATTGATTGGAGAGTGAACTCAATTGATTGACCAGTAGATTGAATAGACTAGCTAGTTGACTAGATTGATTGATTAGAAGACTGAATTGATTGGAGAGATAAGTGGATTGATTGACCAGTAGACTGAATAGATGGATTAGTCAGAAAAAGGTGATTGAGAGTTAAAAAGGATGATTGATGAGTTAACTGAGTTAATTGATTAGACAACTAATTTGATCGATCAATTCGGATTTAGCATGTGTTGTAGGAATTTGAAATTGAATTTGATTTTCATTCTCAATTTGAATTTGAATTTGGTCTTTCAAATGCTAAAATGCACATGAAATTAACTTAAATTTAGATTTGGGGAAAATGTGAATTTAGAAATGTGAAATTAATTGAAATGAAGTGAAATTCGAATTTGGGGAAATATGAAATGAAATTAGATGGAATTAATTGGAATTATAATTTGGGGAATTGGAGGAATAAGTTAATCAATTTAAATAATTTAAATGAAATTATTTAAACTTAGGAAATAGAATTAATTAAACAATTAAAATTATTTAATTAAGGAATTAATCGTAATTAATTAAATAATTGATATTTAATTAATAATTGAGATATGGTTAACTGATCAAAATGATTTGAGAATATAAATAGAATAATTAGAAGTTGAAGGGTGATTATTAGAAGAAACAGTTAGTTTAATCAAATAATTAAAGAATTACCTAATTAAATAGATGAATAATCATGGTATAATTAATGAGACATTTTTAGGTGTCTACACTTGGCATTATTTGCATTTTCTTTCCCCTTCAATTGCATTTCTGAAATTTTCAATTAGGTCTTGTCAACATCATCTTCGACTTGTAATCTTTGGTCGTAATCATCTTATCATGTCAATTCAACATTGTTAATCCTAATTGATGTTCAATTATGGTTTTGTCCTAGACCTTTATCATTTTCAATCATCTTTGATCAATTGTCATCATTTTTTATCCTTTTGGATCCCTTGTCAATTGTCAATTGCCGATCCCTTATCAATTATTGATCAATTTGTCATTGATCTTTGTCAATCAATATCGACTCTTTATCAATCATCAAGTCTTCATCATTTAATCATGATCGACCCTATATCAATTCCTTTAGTCTTGTCATGGCCTAATTGATATCCTTTCATTTCTAATTTATCTCCCAGGGTTTTGTGATTTAATCATTTAATCTTAATTAACATTCCCCTCTAGGTTCAATAAATCAATTTATTTATCCTAAGTCTCTCTTGTAACAATTAAATATTAAATTTAATTGGCTAATTATGTCCCTTTGCAAATTTTGAATAAATGAGAATTTATTAATTAATGTCACCTATTTTCCTAATTTCCTCGTTTCTATTTTTCTAATTCACTAATTTCTCTTTTTCCACCTATATACTAATTAGTTTCAAATCTAATTTCCACCTAATTATCCCTCTCTAGTTTCCCCTATTTTTTTCCTTCCTTTGTCATAAGATGGAAGCACGATTCTCTCATTCATCATAAGTGTTGACATAGCAACATGTCATAGCTCTTGGCATAGCAACTTGTCCTCACACCTTGCATGGGAAATTCATCATAGTCATGACATAGAAGGTATCATAACCCTTCCTTTTTCGAATCATTGTGCCAATTTCAGACAAAATTGCTTTTCTCATCCTATATCATGCTAATTTCATGGTTTCTTCGATTTGTCTATAATTTGGACTCTCTCATCATTGATTTTCAAACCACATTTCGAGTAACCTTATGCTATGATTTTCATCTCTCATTTCACTTTCTCTTCACTTGCATTTGCATTTTGTAGGTGAGATCTACATCAAATTTGAAGGTGAAAGAAGGACAATGGAATCACATGGAGGAGATTCTACAGTTTGGTTTGCATTTTATTTTTAGAATCTTGTCTTCATGCTTTCATTGATTGAATTAGTAGTTTTTATCATAGCTAATTAGGTTTGTGGTTGCCTAACTATGTGCTTTCGATACTCATTTCTAAATTCCTAGTTACATTTTCTGGTGAACCCGACGTGAACATGCTTGGATCTAATATTTTTTTGAAGGTTTTGTGAAGTTTTAGATTTTTCGTGGAGAAATTGCATTTTTTTCTTCTAAAACAGTCCTAATCATTTGGTCACACGATTATTTACGTGCAAAATTAAATCGAACGATTTTTGGGTTTATTAAATCTTGTTCTTACCTTTCCAGATCATTTTAGGGTTTGTAATTTGGATACGACTTGAGGAAGTTATGGTATTTTTTATTCTATTGTTGTAAAAAGACAAAAAATTCAAAAACATTCATGCAACTTTCACATAGCTTAATCTAGGATGGTGGATTGATCATGCATTCATGCAACTTTCACATAGATTAATCTAGCATGGTGAATTACTCATGCAATCATCCAACTTTCACATGGATTAATTTAGGTTGGTAAATTAATCTTGCATACATGCAACATTCATTTAGACTAATCTAGGATGGTGAATTAATCATGCATTCATGCAACTTTCACATAGATTAATTTAGGTTGGTGAATTAATCATGCATTAACGCAACTTTCATTTAGAATAATCTAGGATGGTAAATTAATCATGCATTCATGCAATCTTGATCTAGATTAATTTAGAGTGGTAAATTAATCTTGCATTCATGAAAATTTCATCTAGATTAATCTAGGGTGGTAAATTGGACAAGTTTCGCATAGATTAATCTAAGAGGTCAAAGAATCACAATTTTGGTGGATTAATTTTTATGGTGATTTATGGTTCTTGAGTCTCTAACATTGTTGGTATCTTTGTAGCAAATGCAAGTCAAAGTATAAAGTGCAAACTATTAACACATTTGGTGCAAAACGTGGTCAAAGAATTATACTCAAAACAAAGTGTTTGTGATTTTTAGCTTAGTGCACATTTCATGTTCCTAAAGGTTAAAGAACATGTTTTCTATGTGTTTTTTTTTTTTGTGTGTGTGTGTTATTTTACCTCTAGAGGGCTTGCCTCTTGATTTGCCTGTCACTTCGCATAAGCATTGGTGAGAGGGAACGACCCAAGTGGTAGTGGGCTAAGGTCAAGCTCTTCTGAACCATTATAAATAAATGTGTTTGTGACAAAAGTTGCAAGCAATAGGTGTCGATGTGTCATACTGACATAAGTCTCCCTCGGTGCTCATGTGGCATGTGGAATGTTGTAGAGCACAATCTCTACAAGCTGGGAGGCCTCCTTAACAGAGTGAAATGCCACATGTATGGCCACCCGAATGGATGCGTTGACTAAAAACCTTTGTTCTTAGAGACCAAAAACCTTCTATTTGTTGGTACAAGAGGTTGGACCTCTGATGACATCTCACGTTCTTACGACTCTTAGCAGAGATACAAAGTTCGTCATGAGAAGTTTTCATGGGAACTGATGCTTGGCTACCCTGGAGAAGTGAGTTTTGTGGAGTGGAGCCGGTGGGGTCAAGCATCTAAGTATCAACTTTGAGTAAGCGTAGTTGGGAAACCAAGTGAGATCCAACAACTATTGTCCTTGCTAGCCTTAAGATTTGTTGTCGAAGGTGCATGAATATCTTGTGTCAAAGTGAAACAAACATTTTGTCTTCCATGCTTGTTAAAAGTTGAATAAAAAACAATTCTCACAAGTGGTCATAAACAACCTTGGTTATCAAAGTTCAAACAAATTCCAACAAATCAAACACAAGTTTCAAATCAAACAAAGTCCAAAAAAAGGTCCAAATTTTGTCCAAGTATTCATCCAAGATTTGAACATGGCTTGTCAAAACATTGGAAATCTTTGTTTCAAGATTCATGTCACTTATGTTAGGTTTTGCATAGTTAAAACCATAGATTTTTGGTCACATAGACATTACCTTTCATTTTAGCATCTTCATTTTTCATTTAGGTTTAAAATCATTTCCCTAGTTCTTCATTGCATTGTCATACCCAAGCTAAGCTTTCACATAGGTGACATTTTTGCATTATCATTGCAATACTAAAATTAGGTCTTTGCCTAGGTTGCATTTTGCATTTCCAAAGTCATTGGTCCTCACATATCCATATCACATTGGCTTTATCATTGTATAGTCCAAACCCTAGTCTTGTCTTAGCTTGATCTTGTCATATCATTTCATATCTCCAAGTCATAACAAATCTCCACATCATTTTCATATCATATTTTGGGTTCATACCCTAGGTCACTGTCATTATCATTATCCTTTTGCATAATAGTCTCAAAATTTGGGTTTGCCAAACTTGCAAAATCAAAACTTTAGATCAAACCCCAAGTCATTGTTAGGGAGTCTTGACCTTGTCCAACATTTGTCCTTTTTTCATCAACATAATTTTTTCAAACTTAGCTTAGTATCCAAGCGTATAGGTGAGACATTGTCATTTTGTCCTTTATCCTCTTAAGGTCTTGACTTCATTTCAATTTCCTAAGGGTCACATCTTTAGGGTTGCAGTTTAAAGTTTATCCAAATATTCAAAAACAACAAAAACATAGGTTACATTCTTACCCTGAGTTGCATTTTCATATCCCAAAGTCACACTTAGTTGCATACCATTGTCATTCCAAAAAACCAAAAAGACCAAAAACATAAATTGCATTATCAATCATCTAGGTTGCATTTAGGTGTGAGATATAGCAATTGAAAGATTTTGGGTAACAAGACTTGATAATGAAACTTCTACTCAACCATGGATAAAGCTTAATCACAAGGTGATATTGAAGATGAATGACTAAAGACCTCTTAAAGACTTCATGAAGAAGTATCTAGGAAACAAGTCAATCTTCGTTCCTTTCAGTGTAGACAGGTGAATGACTCAGACAATCATCATGTTTTTATTGACGCAACTATATGAGAAAGCAATAATGATATGCAACTATATGTTGTGCAATGGTGATATGCAAGCAACTATGATGTACTCTAAAATGAAGATATGCAATGCAGTAAAGAAATATGCAAATGCAGTTCTGAAAATTCAAATGAACCCACCCTTAGATGTAATATCTTTTTAGGTGCATGTTGTTATTGAGTTGGTATGAACTTTGTGTAGATAATTCATTGGTCTTTGTTTGAAGAGTTGGATGAACCTGTCTTTTTCAATAGGATATGCGGTTGGGAGTCTTTCATGTACACTTTTTTCTATAGCCCCCTTATTTTCAAACTAATTCAGTTGTGGTAGACCTTCTTGACCCCAACCTTTCAAGTGTGGGTGTATGAGGAAAATAGATTTTGGTTTCGAAGTTGTGATATGAGCAAGTGATATGCCTATTTTTATTGATGCGCTTGAAGAGTATGATGAAACAATTTGGGTGTTGATTCAATTAGCTTGTGGTATGCTTGTTTCTATCATGACATTAGCACTTGTTGATGGTGCACATACCATTGTTAAAAATTTGTCCTATGTAGTATGATCTAGATTGTTGATTTTATTGATACGGGGTTCATCAACAACTTGTGTATTGGAATCATGAGAGAGACTAGGAGAAATGATAATGGGATCTTGTTTAGGAGGTGGATGTTGGATGGTACTTGAAAGAACATCTTGCTCTTGATAAGCAAGGGTGATATTGTGAGTGGAATAGAAAATAATGAGGGGATCATCATAAGATTCTTGATAGGTAGAGTCTTCATCAAAAAATGGGTAGGATAAAAAGGTTTGTTCTTGATCTTGATTTATTTCATGACCGATTTCTTCTTATTTTAGATAGTCCTCCTAACATGGGGGAGTTTGAATGGGAGATTTTTGGAAGATTTCAACCTTTTGACTTGATGAGGAAGGATTTTGAATGAGATCCTCTGAATCATGACTTGAATTAGATTGGGTTTGTGCTATGGATAGCCCTTGGGAGATTGTGCTATTGGATGAAGATAGCATGGATTGCTCTTGTGTAACCTTAAGGGATCATAAAATGGTGGGTAGATGTGGTTGATTTAGACTTTGGTTGAAAGGGATTTGATTTTGGTTGAAAGGAGTATGATTTTGGGTGAAAGAGGTTTGATTTTGGTTGAATGAATTTTGGTTGAAAGAGGTTTGAATGTTGGGTTGGTGTGAATTTTGATTTGGACTTTGATTGAATGGGGTTTGATTTTGGTTGAAAGAGGTTTGATTTTGGTTGAAATAGGTACTTTGAATGTTGGGTTGACATGCTTGGTATGATAGATATGTTGGGTTGAAAGAAGGTTGACACGACTCTAATGTTGGTTGAACTGAGGTAGGAATGATTTTGTTGAAGAATGAAGGTTGGCATGTTTGAATGGTCTCACGAGAAGAAGAAGGTTGGTATCATAATGATTCCCTCGTGGTTATCACCTCCCTCATCATATTTTCTAACCAACCCCTATGGTTGCTAGGACTAGTCATGTCCTCTCATTTGTTGTTGCAAAGTATTGATTTGTTGAGCTAATGTTTCTATGGATGGTGATGGAATAGGAATGGAAGAAACAAATTCTTCACCTTCCCTACGAAATGCATAACGCTAATCCATGATGTTTGCTTGACAGGTTTGAACCTAAGATCAGAACATGTAAGATGTTATCTTCATTCTAGAATGTTGCATAAGTTTGATTTGATGTTGATGTTGACAAGCTTGTTTGCTGCAAGGTTTTGATCTTGTTGATATTGAAACTTGACTTTGTTGAGGGATTTGATCTTGTTCATGTTTTTGACAAAACTTTGGTTGAGATTCCACTTTATTTTTGGTATTTTCTAACATGTTGAACTTGGTGAAATATAGCGAAGGACACAACAGACACATAAAAAAGAATACTTGTTCAAGGAACTTTTTTCAAATTCCCATGAATGTTAGAGTCTTTTTCAAGACCCCATTTTTTTTTGTTGTATTTGGGCAATTCGATATCGCATCAAACAGACTCTCCTAAGGTCAAAAGGTCACAAGTATTATCACAACCCACATCTTGATACTCCATCAACTCAAACAAACCTATCACACCCTAAGGTGGGCTCATTTTTTTTGCCTTTTTCCGGAAATTAGACCAAAGAAGATTGCTCCTCAATTGACCCGTTATCCTGGGAGATATATGGAGAGTGTCTTGGGGGCAGATTCTTCCCCACCCTTGCACTGTGATAAAACAAGTGTTTGATTACTGACTAAGCTGGACTTCTAATTTCTATGGTGTTTAGGCAGGTTTCCATTTGAGTGGTCACAATCAACAACATTTTACACTCCGTTGAGGGAGGTCTCCCAGTATGTAGAGGTTACATTCTACAGATTTTAACATATCGCATAGGCACTGAGGGAGGCATAACATCATTGTGATAACATGTAACACTCGTCGCATATGATTTTCATCACATCCGCATTTATTTATAGTGGCTTGGATTACTTGGTTTTAGTCGTTGCCACTTAGGTCGTTCCCCTCTCACCGGCCTTAATGGCGCCCTAAGGGCAACTCGGGAGGGTAGGCCTTCTAAATGATTTAATTGCAAGAAATAAATGAAAGCATGAAAGAAGAGAGTTTGGTTTAATGATCACCCATTGAAGGGGAGAGCATAATACCTATCCCTTCGAAGGCATGAAAAATAAAATTTCATTTTATTCTTCCATTGCAATGATTTTCTATTCTAAGTGGAGATGTTGCTCCACACAGACATGGTGTCCATTTTTAACCTTCATAGAAATTTATAAAAGAACAAGAAAGAATTTGATTTTGTTCTTTTTAAAAGCACCAAAAGAAGTTCTCTACTCTAACACTGTACAGAAGATAACGTTAGTAGACACATGGTGGGCTATCCACCCTAATTTCCTTCCTTTGGTTACAAAAAAATTGCTTCTGTGTTTATCAATGATATGTTATAAAAAGAACACTAAAAGACTAGAATTTAAGAAAAATGAAAGAATAGAGAGTTGTTTTTTTACATGAGGAACTTGCTAAAAATGGAAAATGCCAAAAATAGAAACTTTCCAGAAATGGAAACTTGCAAAAAATGGAAACCTGCCAAAAGTGGAAACTTTCCAGAAATGAAAACCTGCAAAAAAATAAACTTTCTAAAAATGGAAAGCTGCCAAAAATGGAAACTTTCTGAAGTGGAAACCTGTCAAAAATTGAAATTTTCCAGAAATCGAAACCTACAAAAAACAAAAACTTTCCAAAAACAAAAACCTCCCAAAAATGGAAACTTTCCACAAATGAAAACCTACCAAAAATGAAAACTTTCCAAAAATGGAAACCTACCAAAAATAAAAAATTTCCAAAAATGGAAACATGCCAAAAACGAAAACCTGCCAAAAATTGAAACTTTCCAGAAATGAAAATCTGCAGGCATACACAAAATTTCAAATTGATGTTAGTTCACGTCGGGTTCACCAAATGTACTCATGCTTGAATGTCGTGTGTTATTAAGCTAATCAACAAATAAGAACAAATCACCAATTCTCAACTAATTAACAAACATCAAACATAATCAATAAAAATCAATACAAGAAATAAGAAATGAATTCAAATAAAAACTCCCTCATTCAGCATCTTTGCTTTCATTGTTCTTCTTCAATTTGTGTGGTTGATGGTTCTCAAGTATTGCACCAATTTTTTGCATACAAATGTTTTGAAGACTATGATTCTCAAAATTCTCAAAATCTAGATTAAAATGAGAAAATGATGTTGAATTTATAGATTTTCAACATAAAGGAGGTGAGAATTTTAACTCAAGTGTTGATTGATAGACAACTAAAATTGATTGATCAGTGAACTCAATTGATTGGTCTGTTAACATAATTGATTGGAGAGTGAACTCAATTGATTGACCAGTAGACTGAATAGACTAGCTAGTTGACTAGATTGATTGATTAGAAGACTGAATTGATTGGAGAGATAAGTTGATTGATTGACCAGTAGACTGAATAGACTAGCTAGTTGACTAGATTAATTGATTTGAAGACTAAATTGATTGGAGAGATGAGTGGTTTGATTGACCAGTAGATTGAATAGATGGATTAGTCAGAAAAAAGTGATTGAGAGTTAAAAAGGATGATTGATGAGTTAACTGAGTTAATTGATTAGACAACTGATTTGATCGATCAATTCTGATTTAGCATGTGTTGTAGGAATTTGAATTTGAATTTGGTCTTTCGAATGCTGAAATGCACATGAAATTAACTTAAATTCACATTTGAGGAAAATGTGAATTTAGAAATGTGAAATTAATTGAAATGAAGTGAAATTCGAATTTGGGGAAATATGAAATGAAATTAGATGGAATTAATTGGAATTATAATTTGGGGAATTGGAGGAATAAGTTAATCAATTTAAATAATTTAAATAAAATTATTTAAACTTAGGAAATAGAATTAATTAAACAATAAAAATTATTTAATTAAGGAATTAATCGTAATTAATTAAATAATTGATATTTAATTAATAATTGAGATATGGTTAACCGTATAAAATGATTTGAGAATAGAAATAGAATAATTAGAAGTTGAAGGGTGATGATTAGAAGAAATAGTTAGTTTAATCAAATAATTAAAGAATTACTTAATTAAATAGACGAATAATTAGGGTACAATTAATGAGACATTTTTAGGTGTCTACACTTGACATTATTTACATTTTCTTTCCCCTTCAATTGCATTTCTGAAATTTTCAATTAGGTCTTGTCAACATCATCTTCGACTTGTAATCTTTGGTCGTAATCATCTTATCATGTCAATTCAACATCGTCAATCCTAATTGATGTTCAATTATGGTTTTGTCCTCGACCTTTATCATTTTCAATCATATTTGATCAATTGTCATCATTTTTTATCCTTTTGGATCCCTTGTCAATTGTCAATTGTCGATCCCTTATCAATTATTGATCAATTTGTCATTGATCTTTGTCAATCAATATCGACTCTTTATCAATCATCAAGTCTTCATCATTTAATCATGATCGACCCTATATCAATTCCTTTAGTCTTGTCATGGCCTAATTGATATCCTTTCATTTCTAATTTATCTCCCAGGGTTTTGTGATTTAATCATTTAATCTTAATTAACATTCCCCTCTAGGTTCAATAAATCAATTTATTTATCCCAAGTCTCTCTTGTAACAATTAAATATTAAATTTAATTGGCTAATTATGTCCCTTTGCAAATTTTGAATAAATGAGAATTTATTAATTAATGTCACCTATTTTCCTAATTTCCTCATTTCTATTTTTCTAATTCACTAATTTCTCTTTTTCCACCTATATACTAATTAGTTTCAAATCTAATTTCCACCTAATTATCCCTCTCTAGTTTCCCCTATTTTTGTGCGTCCTTTGTCATAAGATGGAATCCTGATTCTCTCATTCGTCATAAGTGTTGACATAGCAACATGTCATAGCTCTTGACATAGCAACTTGTCCTCACACCTTGCATGGGAAATTCATCATAGTCATGACATAGAAGGTATCATAACCCTTCCTTTTTCAAATCATTGTGCCAATTTCAGACAAAATTGCTTTTCTCATCCTATACCATGCTAATTTCATGGTTTCTTCAATTTTTCTATAATTTGGACTCTCTCATCATTGATTTTCAAACCACATTTCGAGTAACCTTATGCTATGATTTTCATCTCTCATTTCACTTTCTCTTCACTTACATTTGCATTTTGTAGGTGAGATCCACATCAAATTTGAAGGTGAAAGAAGGACAATGGAATCACATGGAGGAGATTCTACAGTTTGGTTTGCATTTTATTTTTAGAATCTTGTCTTCATGCTTTCATTGATTGAATTAGTAGTTTTTATCATAGCTAATTAGGTTTGTGGTTGCCTAACTATGTGCTTTTGATACTCATTTCTAAATTCCTAGTTACATTTTCTTGTGAACCCGACATGAACATGCTTGGATCTAATATTTTTTTGAAGGTTTTGTGAAGTTTTAGATTTTTTGTGGAGAAATTGCATATTTTTCTTCTAAAACCATCCTAATCATTTGGTCACATGATTATTTACGTGCAAAATTAAATCGAACAATTTTTGGATTTATTAAATCTCATTCTTAGCTTTCCGGATCATTTTACGGTTTGTGATTTGGATACAACTTGAGGAAGTTATGGTATTTTTTATTCTATTGTTGTAAAAAGACAAAAAATTCAAAAACATTCATGCAACTTTCACATAGCTTAATCTAGGATGGTGGATTGATCATGCATTCATGCAACTTTCACATAGATTAATCTAGCATGGTGAATTACTCATGCATTCATCCAACTTTCACATGGATTAATTTAGGTTGGTAAATTAATCTTGCATACATGCAACATTCATTTAGACTAATCTAGGATGGTGAATTAATCATGCATTCATGCAACTTTCACATAGATTAATTTAGGTTGGTGAATTAATCATGCATTAACACAACTTTCATTTAGAATAATCTAGGATGGTAAATTAATCATGCATTCATGCAATCTTGATCTAGATTAATTTAGAGTAGTAAATTAATCTTGCATTCATGAAAATTTCATCTAGATTAATCTAGGGTGGTAAATTGGACAAGTTTCGCATAGATTAATCTAAGAGGTCAAAGAATCACAATTTTGGTGGATTAATTTTTATGGTGATTTATGGTTCTTGAGTCTCTAACATTGTTGGTATCTTTGTAGCAAATGCAAGTCAAAGTATAAAGTGCAAACTATTAACACATTTGGTGCAAAACGCGGTCAAAGAATTATACTCAAAACAAAGTGTTTGTGATTTTTAGCTTAGTGCACATTTCATGTTCCTAAAGGTTAAAGAACATGTTTTCTATGTGTTTTTTTTTTTTGTGTGTGTGTGATTTTACCTCTAGAGGGCTTGTCTCTTGATTTGCCTGTCACTTCGCATAGGCATTGGTGAGAGGGAACGACCCAAGTGGTAGTGGGCTAAGGCCAAGCTCTTCCGAACCATTATAAATAAATGTGTTTGTGATAAAAGCTGCAAGTGAGAGGTGTTGATGTGTCGTACTGACATAAGTCTCCCTTAGTGCTCATGTGGCATGTGAAACGTTGTAGAGAGCAATCTCTACAAGCTGGGAGGCCTCCTTAATGGAGTGAAATGCCACATGTATGGCCACCCGAATGGACGCATTGACTAAAAACCTTTGTTCTTAGAGACCAAAAACCTTCTAGTTGTTGGTACAAGAGGTTGGACCTCTGATGATGTCTCACATTCTTACGACTCTTAGCAGAGAAACAAAGTTTGTGGTAAATTGGACAAGTTTCCCAAAGATTAATCTAAGAGGTCAAAGAATAAAAATTTTGGTGGATTAATTTTGATGGTGATTTATAGTTCTTGAGTCTCTAGCATTGTTGGTATCTTTATAGCAAACACAAGTCAAAGTATAAAGTGCAAACTATTAACACATTTGGTACAAAATGTGGTCAAAGATTTATACTCAAAACAAAGTGTTTGTGATTTTTAGCTTAGTGCACATTTCATTTTCCTAAAGGTTAAAGAACATGTTTTCTATGTCTTATTTTTTTTTGTGTGTGCATTTTTACCTCCAGAGGGCTTGCCTCCTGATTTTCCTATTACTTGGCACGTGCATTGGTGATAGGGAATGACCCAAGTGGTAACAAGCTAAGGCCAAGCTCTTCCGAACCATTATAAATAAATGTGTTTGTGATAAAAGTTGCAAGTGAGAGGTGTTGATGTGTCATACTGACATAAGTCTCCCTCAGTGCTCATGTGGCATGTGAAACGTTGTAGAGAGCAATCTCTACAAGCTGGGAGGCCTCCTTAACGGAGTGAAATGCCACATGTATGGCCACCCGAATGGACGCATTGACTAAAAACCTTTGTTATTAGAGACCAAAAACCTTCTAGTTGTTGGTACAAGAGGTTGGACCTCTGGTGATGTCTCACATTCTTACGACTCTTAGCAGAGATACAAAGTTTGCCATGAGGAGTTTTCATGGTAACTAATGCTTGGCTACCCTGGAGAAGTGAGTGTTGTGGAGTGGAGCCGGTGGGTTCAAGCATCTAAGTATCAACTTTGAGTAAGCATAGTTGGGAAACCAAGTGAGATCCAACAGCTATTGTCCTTGCTAGCCTTAAGATTTGTTGTCGAAGGTGCATGATTATCTTGTGTCAAAGTGAAACAAACATTTTGTCTTCCATGCTTGTTAAAAGTTGAATAAAAAACAATTCTCACAAGTGGTCATAAACAACCTTGGTTATCAAAGTTCAAACAAATTCCAACAAGTCAAACACAAGTTTCAAATCAAACAAAGTCAAAACAAAGGTCCATATTTTGTCCAAGTATTCATCCAACATTTGAACATGGCTTGTCAAAATATTGGAAATCCTTGTTTCAAAATTCATGTCACTTAGGTTAGGTTTTGCATAGTTAAAACCATATGTTTTAGGTCAAATAGACATTACCTTTCATTTTAGTGTCTTTGTTTTTCATTTAGGTTTAAAATCATTTCCCTAATTCTCCATGTCATTGTCATACCCAAGCTAGGTTTTCACATAGGTGACATTTTTGCATTATCATTGTCATACTAAAATTAGGTCTTTGCCTAGGTTGCATTTTGCATTTCCAAAGTCATTGGTCCTCACATATCCATATCACATTGGCTTTATCGTTGTATAGTCCAAACCCTAGTCTTGTCTTAGCTTGATCTTGTCATATCATTTCATATCTCCAAGTCATAATAAATCTTCACATCATTTTCATAACATATTTTGGGTTCATACCCCAGGTCACTGTCATTATCATTATCCTTTTGCATAATAGTCTCAAAATTTGGGTTTGCCAAACTTGCAAAATCAAAACTTTAGATCAAACCCCAAGTCATTGTTAGGGAGTCTTGACCTTGTCCAACATTTGTCTTTTTTTTATCAACATCATTGTGTCAAACTTAGCTTAGTATCCAAGCGTATAGGTGAGACATTGTCATTTTGTCCTTTATCCTCTTAAGGTCTTGACTTCATTTCAATTTCCTAAGGGTCACATCTTTAGGGTTGCATTTCAAAGTTTATCCAAATATTCAAAAACAACAAAAACATAGGTTGCATTCTTACCCTAAGTTTCATTTTCATATCCCAAAGTCGCACTTAGTTGCATACCATTGTCATTCCAAAAATCCAAAAAGACCAAAAACATAAGTTGCATTATCAATCATCTAGGTTACATTTAGTTGCATACCATTATCATTTCAAAATTCTAAAATTCTAGAAAACAAAAAACATAAGATGGATTTGTCATTCCATTAGTTGCATATCATTATCATTCAAAAAATCAAAAACCCAAAAACAATTGCATAGTGACATGTCTATTGAAACAAGATTTCGAGCTCTTATGATGCAACAAAGTTTGACATATCAACCAATGATTGGTCCAATTGATAACACAATTAAATCAAGATTTAATCCAATGCAATCACATTTATATCTAACTAAACAACAAGGCAATATTGATCAAACATTTTACGGTGAAACAAGCATCCAAATACAAAAAACTGGAGGAAAAATTAGCTCGAGAAAGAGAGATCGTAAAACAAAAAGCGAAAAATAGCTACAATATTAGACCCCAAATGATGAAAATGTTTAAAAAAATTCCAAGTTCAAATCCAAACCTTGAGCTAGTTGACATGAATGCTCTCGTTGATTGATCAAACATACCAGCTCTCTTCTCTCAAACAAAGATGATGAAACAATTTCAAGCAATAAACACAAATTTTGACCAAATCCCAAATCCAACTTCATTTGATCAAACTCCATTAAATCCAATTTTGAATCAACAACCAATCATTCAACAACAACCAATGATCCATACCCAACCAATGGTCCAACATATCCAACCAATGATCCAACATACACAACCAATGGTTCAATGTATACAACATATTCAACCGACACAACCAATGGTCCAATATGTCCAGCCAACACATCAAATGGTACAAGTTCAACAATATGATCAAACAACTACACAATTCCAATAATTTGTTCAACCAACTATGGAGTATCAACACCAAGCTCAATCAACAAATCACTATCAACAAATACAACCATTTGTTAAAAAACAAAAGTTGCAACACACACCAAGACATATTTCAAACACACCAGTCCAATTCAATGAAGTCCCTTTCAAACAAATTCAAAATCTAAACACAATCATGTAAAAACCTCGCAAGGATTCAAATGCATCTCCAAAGAAAGATAGCTCTTTTAGATGTTTCCTAAAGATAATCCTAAGTAATCCTTCTGAGATGGATCAAAATTGTGCACCTATGCCTAGCAATGGCTCAACCCATCACAAGTAAATTGATTCTCTAGTGGCATCTATTCCTACACCTTTCAAAGATTTTCAAGAGACTTCCATATCATCCTCATCAAACGATACACCCAAAGATGAAATCCTCCAAGGGCTATCCATAAATTGATTGGTAAGATAATCCAATTCATGATGCATATCCCTGCCATGTTTCAGAAATGCTAGACCTAATTCCACCATCTACTTCATTTCCCATCAAACTTATTTTAGAGGACCCCATTCAAAGTTTGTCTCCCTCGTGTCAAAGCATTGATTCCTTGCCAAAATCTCCTGTGCATATTCAAAGTCCAACCCCGTGTTATGAGGATAATTTAGAGCATGAAGAAATAAGTCCTAAAATGGACCAAGATCAAGATATCCCAAGCCATCCTATCCCAAATGATCTTCTTCCATTGCATGACCAAGATGTCCTTTCAAATCTCGTTGACAATCCACTCCCTAAGAAAGGTCAAGATATCCTTTCCATTATTCCCAATGATCCTGTTGAAAGCCAATAGCAAAACACTTTTAAAGACAAATCCAACAATCTTCCTCCTTATCAAGATCAAAGTGTCCTTTCAACTTCATGTCCACCATAAAATCCTATGATCCCTTTAGATCCTCTGCAAGATTCTTTTGTTCTTACATCTTCATGTCCTAATCCTCCATGTAAACCCCAAGATATCATTTCTTTTGATGATCCCATTATTCCTCCCACTCCATCTCATGAAGAGCCTGTCGTTGATCCATGTCCCCCTCATGATCCTGATCCCCCTCATGATCTTAGTCCCCCTGATGATTCTAACATGTTTGCAGAAGATGTTCATGAAAACCCTACATGCACAATGTGTTCCTCCACTTTGGTCCAGTCCGATTCACTTCATGATCTTGTCATTTCTTCTAGTTTATCATGTCCACCTCATAATGGACTCACATGTTCTTCCCGAAGCAAAGAGTATCCTATGAGTCAAAATATTCATAAAGGCAAAGGGGTAGACCTTCACGAGAAAGAATCCCTCCATATTGAAAAAAATCTTAATGTTCATGACTACATAGCTCACTCTTAAGACATTTGTATCCCTACCAAACCCAAATCCAGACATACACCTTCCCCTTCATCTCTTCCATGCATCTTAGGTCCCTATATCCCTTCATCCCCTATTCAAGCCCAGCAAATGCACACATCCTTGAGAACCTTGCATCCATCTAAAAGATCTTCATATCATTCCTATCCATCCACACGTTCCTTTCTTCCTCCAAGAAATTTGGATGCCAAGCACAAAATTCACAAGTCTAAAAATCCACATGTATTTAAGGATCAACATGTCCAGAATAATCGACATGTCAAAACAAAGAAAAACAGAATCCAAAAAGAAAAGAAAAATCTAAAAGCCCACAAAGGCCCAATTCTCAAAAAGAAAAGTCAAAATCTATATGGGTTCGTAAATCCCTTATGCAAGCAATGCGTTATAAGGAACCACAAAAGCATGAAAAATAAAAAAACCATGTGGATTCTTAAGCAACTCCTTGAAGCACAACATTCTCAAGAGAAATCCAACTTGGCATCCAAAATTGCTATTCATCCATAAAAACCTTTCAAATCTATTCTTCCATCACCTCCTTCATCCATTTTGGGTCCTTATGTCCCAAAATCCCTAGCCTTTCCTCCATCCAAATCTCAAAATCTAGGATCTACTATTCCTCCATCAATCCACTGCCCCTCGAGGTGTGTGCCAATGTTGATCTTACCAACATTTCCATCCCCTCAAGCCCAATTCTTCCAATAGCCTATCCATTATCCAATGCATATTTTCCATCCTTTTGTCCCTCCGATCCCATCTTTTGTGTAAATCATGGCCTTAGTCCCATCTCATTTCCATGTCATGATCCTACCAACGTCTTTGAGCATACTTTTAATAGTCATAGTCCATTTTTCAAGGCTACTCTTCGAACAACAAGATTCTTGAGTTCTTCCATCCCTTGTCATGTGTCCATTTTTCGGCAAAAGGAGAAAATACAAAAAAAAATGAAAAATAGTAAAGAAAAATAATTTGTCCTCTGGTGAAAACCTGGAAAATAGGCGCCTCAGGCAAGTACCATTATGAAAACCTGGCAAACAGGCATCATGCGTAATCTATGAACTTCTTGCATTCCACACTTGGGGGCAAGTTTCTTTTATGCTATCCTATCATGTCCCGTTATAATTCATTGTCCTTTCACCCTTCATTGTCCTATCATACCTTGTCATACCCTCCATTATCCTATTGTCCCTCATGTCCATATCCCCTTTTCCACCTTTGATCTTGACAAGGCTGAGGATCTTCATGAATGTCATACATCCTATTCGCAGCTTTCAATCTATCACAACTTTTGGTCTTTATCCATTGGCTTATTACAACCTTTCGTCCATATCCCTTGGCTTATTGCAACCTTTTTTCACTATCCCTTAGCCTATCACAACTTTCAGTCCATATCCCTTATCCATTTTTGATCTTGCTTATCCTATCCATATCTTATCCTAGACCATACATTCTTTTCCATCCCTTGATCTTGATCTAAAATAAGGACGTAAAATGCTCAACATTGTTTCAAAAAAACCTCTTGATATGTCCCTAATGCCATGCCATTTTCTTTATATTGTCATGTCTAGTCCCTTCTCCCATTGTGTGATATCCCTTTGCAAATTGAATCTAATTTGTCTTCCCTCTATCCACCAACATTTCAGCAAGCTTATTCATCCATTTGTCATATTCCTTGCCTTGCTAGACACTGGGGGCAAAATCGTAAAAATCCCAAAAAATCAAATAAAATGAAAAAATCACCAAAAAAAATTGAAAAAAGTCCTAAAATAATCAGTAAATATTAAATAATATCCTATAAAAAAATCCTAAAAATCAAATAAAGTCCTGAAAAAATCCCTAAAAAGCAAATAATGTCCTTAAAAAATTCAAAAAAATAAAATAAAGTCCTGAAATTTTTTTTAAAAAATCTAAAAATGTCTTGAAAAAATCCACAAAAAAAATAACAATGTCCTGAAATAAAACAAAAAATCATAAAACATCCTAAAAAATAATCATAGAATGTCCTGAAAAAAGCACAAAAAAACAAAAAATTCACAAAAACTCTAAAAATTTCAAAACATAAAAATCCAAAAACAATCATTTTCATTCCATCAATAAATTGGCTCTTTTGTACATAGACAGACATTTGAGCAGATGTCAAACATAAACACATTAAACATTGAGCTTGACAAACCATGCATTAATAGATAAACTTTTCAAGCAACCAAGAATTTAAACTGATCAAACTTGTCTTATCAATCAACATCAACATTATCAGTCTTTTGTCAACATTATCTTGTGTCTTATATATGGTGTGGTATACTCGAAACCAGACCGTATCCTATCTTAGACGGGGTACTGCATTGCCTGAAACTAGACAACATGATCGTCCTTTTACCACAACATTATCACTTTTAACAATGAAGATCAAAATGGCTGTTTGAATTTGCGAGTCTTATCATTCATTAATTTATCTTTGACCATGTTCCTATGTTGCTCAATGATGTCATTGGGTGATTTAGAGTGGTCGAGATGGCTCTGTTGGCAAATTGAAGTAATTGATTATGTGTTGCATTGATGTTTTGTCATTGATGGCAACATCGACTATTTTGGTTGTTTACCGGTTTTCGATAAGCAGTTGGATTATGATATTAATCTAGCATCCTTCGATTTGTGGAATTGGTTTGGATTTATCATTCATGCTATTCAAATGCACAGAGCTATCATTTGTTCTAGTAAGCCTTTTGGTCATCGGTAAGGGTTCTACCGGCAGAGCTTTGTTGAAGATATTTTGATGCATATGACAAGTGGTGTTGGCACAACTTCTAGATGGCTTTCAGGATGTTGTTGGTTATCTTGTTCGTGTTCCTTTTGATCAGTGGTGTTGGATTTAGGTTCGAACCTAATGCTATCTTATTTGGCTAGGTTATGGACTGGTTTATGTAACGTGTTGGTGGATGATCCCGATGCATTACCAGTTGGATCTATTGATTGGATTATGGTGTTTCGGTCTTAGGCCATTTTGGTTGATCATTGGATTGCGTGTTTATGTTATCAATTTATTGTATTATCTTTTAGGTGGCCGACCTAATTGTTTAGGTCCCAGGTTGTTATAAATATGATGTAATATCTCTTTGTAGATTATGGGTATATTCATGTGTTTTTGGGATATAGGACTATCTATGTACGAATAGGGTTGCAATCATATGCAGAGGTTTTGGTTGATCATAGGTGATCAAATTGGGTTGGTGAAAGAGTTTTAAGACCTCAAGTACTGAGCTTAACTGGATTTGTATTCAGGCATAGGAGATGTTATTCTTGCAGTTCACTCTTTTTTCCCGGATTGTAGCCTAGATTTATTTTGTAGGCAGTGAGGCTCCTTTTGTGATGAGCAATGTGCTCTAGGTTGTTGGCCTTCCTGCATGTGCAGACCCCTCTTGTTGTAATTACATACTTGTTGCAGAAGTATTATTTGACTATGGGTAGGCTTCCCACTGTGGTTTTTCCCTTTACCGGGTTTTCCACGTACAAATCTTGGTGTTATCTTTTGTGGATGGTTGGTAAATGTTATGTAGTTTATATTTGTGCTTAATCGTTATATCTGCTATTCCAATATTTGGTTTATGTATTTCGGTAATAAGGTTTCAATGCTTAAAGTTCTATAATTTGTTAACAAATGATTCACCCCACTCCCACTCATTTTTTCACCAGTTATATGAGCTGTCTAATAGGCTTATGGTCCTTTTTTGTTTTTGTCTTCTGTTTGTGGAGTGTTTATAGCATTCTAGAGTGTGTATGTTTTGGGTGTCTGTGATAAGTGCATTCACTTTGTGAATATTGCACATACCTCGACCCTTGACAAACGTAATGTCTTAGGTTGTTTTTGACTCATTCCTTATCTGCAATGTGTTTGTTTTACGCAAAGGGATTGCATTATCACCCTGAAATTCATTGCCATGGTATGCTGCATCCGTTTTGCCATATTAAATAAAGGCTCTTGCCTACATTTGTGTAATTGTGAAAGCACGTTTTCTTCACCAGTAACTTTTCTTCATCTAATTTCTACCTACTAACATTTCTTCTGTTAGTCCTTGAAGTCATGTTGGTCTAGTCTTGGCATTATTTTCGACAAATTGGCCTCTTTTTTGGATTTTTTTGGCAAATTCCTCGAGGGCACATACAAATATTTTGTTATCGTCTGGAGCATATTTCTTGATTGTTCTTTGAAACAACACTCATAATCGCATTGTCTCAAAGAGGGGCAAAATGTAGGCGTCTAAAAATGGTCAACGCTTGTTGTGTCATACTCTAACATGCCCGTGTTACCTTATTTTAGGTTTTTTCACATATTATTAACATTTATTCTATGTCATGCACTTAATATTTATCATTTGTCAACATCTTGGCATTATTTTGCATTTTCTTTCCCCTTTGATTGCGTTTCTAACATTTTCAATTAGGCCTGTCAACATCATTTTCGACTTGTAATCTTTGGTCATAATCATCTTATCATGTCAATTGGACACCGTCAATCCTAATTGATGTTGCATTAGGGTTTTGTCCTCGATCTTTATCATTTTCAATCAACTTTGATCAATTATCATCATTTTTTAACCTTTTGGATCCCTTGTTATTTGTCAATTGTCGATCCCTTATCAATTATTGATCAATTTGTCATTGATCTTTGTCAATCAATGTCGACACTTTATCAATAATCAAGTTTCATCATGTCATCATAATCGACCCTATATCAATTCCTTTAGTCTTGTCATGACCTAATTGATATCCTTTCATTTCTAATTTATCTCATAGGGTTTTGTGATTTAATCATTTAATCCTAATTAACATTCCCCTCTAGGTTAAATAAATCAATTTATTTATCTCAGGTCTCTCTTGTAACAATTAAATATTTCATTTAATTGGCTAATTATGTCCCCTTTGTGAATTAATTAATAAATGAGAATTTATTAATTAATGTCACCTAATTTCCTAATTTCCCCATTTCTAACTTTCTAATTCACTAATTTCTCTTTTCCCACCTATTTACTAATTAGTTTCAAATCTAATTTCCACCTAATTATCCCTCTCTAGTTTCCCCTATTTTTGTGCTTCCTTTGTCGTAAGATGGAAGCATGATTCTTTGATTCATCATAAGCGTTGACATAGTAACATGTCATAGCTCTTGACATAACAACTTGTCCTCACACCTTGCATGGGAAATTCATCATAGTCATGACATAGAAGGTGTCACAATGCTTCCTTTTTCGAATCATTATGCCAATTTCAGATGAAATTGCTTTTCTCATCCTCTTTCATGCTAATTTCATGTTTTCTTCAATTTGTCTATAAATCGGTCTCTCTCATCATTGATTTTCAAACCACATTTTGAGTAACCTTATGTTATGATTTTCATATCTCATTTCACTTGCTCTTCACTTGCATTTGCATTTTGTAGGTGAGATCCACATCAAATTTGAAGGTGAAAGAATGACAATGGAATCACATGGAGGAGATTCTACACTTTGGTTTCCATTTTGTTTTTATAATCTTGTCTTCATGCTTGTTGGTTAATAGATTTCTCACCTAACTCTATATTCTCACACCCATAGAAATGACCAATGTAACCACGGTTGAACCAGTCTAACAAACTACTAACTAACTGATTCTCTGCTTATTTTACAAGGTGGTTGCTACCTTTTAATGATTTTCATTGAATGAACAAATAACTCATATGATTTTAACAAGAAAGCAAATAAGGAAAGAGCTTTTAACCAAAAAGGTTTGTAAAGGCATTCACAATACTAACTACTATTTTTTATTTTTTTTCAGATTTTCAAAAATAAAGCTACTATGAAACACTATTCACAGATAATATTCCACAACAATTGAAATTTCAAACCATCCACCAATTCAATATAAATTCACCAACTGATATCCATTTCAAAGAACAGAGAAACATTCACACACCATAATTCAAAGATTACGAATATATGAAAGCCACCAGCAATTCTTCTTTATTAAAATAACAGATAACCACATGCATAAAAGTTTTGCTCTTATGAGAAAAATAAAGTTTGCCCAAAAGATATTTCGAAAGTAACTAATCTACCTATTTATAGCTACTATCCTCTTGTCTTTTCCGTTTCCAAGAAATGATTACTAAAGATAATGGTCATGAATGAGACCGTTTCAAAACAAAAATTCAATAGAGCAACATCAAAATGTAAACTGCCTCAGAACATATGACTATAAAAACACCAGGCTTAGAGTCTGCTTCACAATATGTCTATCAATCTCATCTGCCTTCTCTTCTTCTTCAATTAGTGTCAACAGGATATCTTCGAATTATTCCCAATCAAAAACAGTAGTTTGGAAAAAGTTTGACAAGCTCAAAAGAATATGCCATTACACTGGGTTGACATCAGGTTGCATTACAGGACCTCTTCCAGCTGGGAGCACCATTTCACCGAAGTTGATTATTTGGGTTTCTTCCTACTACTAGCTCATCTCGCAAATCTTGTTTGTGATTCTCGACTTGTTTTGTAATCTTATCTAATAGGGAGACTATCCTCCTATATTCACTTAAATCAGTTTGTGCTTTCCATGCAAAAGACCGTAATTGTCAGACTATATCCTCCTGCTCTTTCTCTGGCCAATTCAAATCTGGGTTATGAAAAGGTAGTTTGCTATCATGAGGCAAGATCATTCTGATACATGCAAAAATGATGACAAATTTCTCCTTTAGCTGTCTTTAATGACTTTCTGCAAGAATGACAATATCAAATGAAGTAATGCATGGCGCCACCCTTTTTCGTATTTGGATTGCTTAATGATCATTAATGATGGTACTCCACAAATATTGCTTTGATTTGTTCCCTAAAAATGATGCATGATGTGGCAATCAGTGTGGAGGAAGAAGGAACAACAAGAAGTCATTATTCTTATCAACCTGATAGTCTCATTTATTTCTGTCGACGCCCAAGCAAGACTTATCAGTACTATCACTCGTGCTACCCGCCCAAGGTACCATAACCGCTTGAAATTACTTCACCAAATGTACTTACTTAGAACCAATAGTGTCCTTTAAATTCTCGAGAGAGTTGGACATTCACCACAACACCAATCGTGTTAGACAGTCGAAAGGTCGGGCAACTTCACAACCATCAAACTCCTTTCAAAAGTGACCACAAGTTCGACTTCCCAAAGGTGCCAACACTATGCAAGTTTCTTTAAGTTGGTCAGACGATTGAGCGATTTTAAAAGTTAAAATTCTCATGAAAAAATTTAGAAAATTCGGAAAGGCCGCAACAAGAGAGAATGAGAGGAATAGCAGGGGGAAGCGACTTTTCAAAGTTTAAAATTTTTATAGGTAACAATGCTTTCATTGATTGAATTATGAGTTTTTATCATAGCTAATTAGGTTTGTGGTTGCCTAAATATGTGCTTTTGATGCGCATTTCTAAATTCCTGGTTACATTTTCTAAATATTGTATCAGTTTCATTTATAACATGGTTGTATTTTTTTATTTAATATTACTTAATTGAATCTAACAATGACTCTAAATATTCATCGAACATGGCAATAGATTTTGGAAAGTCAAAAACTCTAAACCTTAGAATAGATAAACTTGATGATGATGACTTTATTAGAATTACAGTTCAATTTAATGTTCAATTAGGTTTAAGGTTAGTGTTTAATTTGTGATAAGGTTTTGTAAGTATAAGTGTGTAATTTAGGTTTGGGTTTAGAGTTAGGCTTTAATTTGGTTTAGTATAAGGGTTTAATTTTCTTTGGTGTTATTGTTAAGGTTTAATTTGGTTTAAGATTTATGATGGATTCGTGACTATTTATATTTACTTAAGTTTTATTAGGGTTTAGGCTTAATTTGGTATATGTTAAGTTTGAATTTGATTTTGAATAGAATTTGTCTTAGGGTTCCATTTGGTTTAATGCTAGGGTTCAATTTGGTTTAGTGTTAGGGTTAGAGTTCAATTTGGTATAGGATTAAGAGTCAAAGTGGTTTTGTGTTAGGGTTCAATTTGATCCGAGTAGGATTAGGATTAGGGTTGGGGTAAAATTTGATTTATTGTTTAGTTAGATTCAAGATCAGGGTTCAATTTGGTTTAGTGTTAGGTTTATGGTAGATTTGGGTTCATGGTCAGGGTTAAAGTTTAATTAGGTTTAATATTTTATTAAGATTATGGTTATAGGTCAATTGAGGGTTAGGGTTACAATTAAATTTATTTTAGGGTTAGGATTTGATTTGGTTTAGTGTTAGAGTTAAATATCGGTGTAACTAGCATACTTATATTTTTAAAAAATCTAAGTAAAGCACACCGAGAGATATCAAATATTAAAATATTTAACATTCATAAATAATAATAAAGAGTTGATAGTTATAAAATTTACGTGAGATGATTCAATAAATCACTTAGATTACTCGAAGAAAAATTCAAAACATAAATATTTAACATTTGATTTATAATGAGATAATTATATATAAATATTAGGTTTAATGTATGTGATATTTATTGAAACCTAACCCTAATCATATCTCTAATTCTAATTCTAACTCTAATTGCAGCCCTTATCTAACATTAAATCTAACCCCAATTGAATCTAACACTAACCCTATTTAAACCTAATGTAACATTGATCCTAGTTCTAATTCATCCTAGTTGATTTTAACCCTAATCATATCACTATTTCTAATTCTAACCCTAAACTTAACCCTAAGCTAACATTAAATCTAACCCTCATGGATCCCTGATGCTAACCTTATTCAAACCCTAATCTAACAATAAACCCAATCATAATTAATCCCTAACCTCAATCTATTCAAACCCTAACCATAATTTAACTCCAACTTAAATATCTTTCAAGTATAACCATGATTTTACCTTAACTTTTATTGAACCTTAATCTAACATTAACCCTAACCCTAACATTACCTAATATTAAATCTAATGATATTCAAACCATAATCATAATTAAACCTCAATTTAACCCTAACCTTAACTTGAATATTTCTCTTAAAACTCTAATTGGACCTTAAACTTGATCAAAACTCTTAATTCTGATTCTAACCTTAACCATAAGTGAACTAAAACATTAACTCTTTTAGAACCCTAACCATAATTTTATCATAACCCTAAATAAATCCTAACTTAATTTAATCATAGTCCTAACTCTAACACTAATTAAACCCTAACCATAATTAAATTCTATCCATAACCTTAATTGAATGTTTTAATCCTAATTTAAATGAACCCTAACTTTAACACTTATTAAGCCACAACCCAAGTTGAACACTAAGTTTAATCTTAGCCTTGGCCCTTATTGAAATCTCAACCTAATTTAAACACAATCCTAATCCTATCTCTAATTCTTATTCTAACCCTAACTCTAACCCTAGTCTAACATTGAATCTAACCCTAATTTAACCCTAATGCTAACCTTGTTTGGATCCTAGCCTAACATTGATCTAACCCCAGTTCAACTCTAACCCTAATTTTAGCTACAACCCTGATTCAACCCCAATCATAACGAAAATATTTTTCCCTTATTGAATCCTAATCTAGCATACCTCTAGTTTGATATTAACCTCAATGCTATTTAAACTTTATTCGTAATATAACCCTAACTCTAATCATAATTTAACCCTAATCCTAACCCTAAGTCAAATATTTATTCTACAATTCTAATTGATACTTAATCATATTTAACCCTATACTAATCTAAGCTTAACCCTAACACTAACCCTAATTGTAATGGCAACCCTTATTCTAGTTTTAATCTTAATTAAACCTAAACCTAAACCCTTGTGTAACCTTCATGATGATTATAACCTTGATATCAAACTATATTCTATAACTTTAACACCAACCCTAACCCTAACCTAACAATGTAAGGCATTAATTGCAACGAGTTTAACAAATGTAATGGTAAAGATAACCCTAATTGAACCCTAATTTTAACCTTAACTCTAAATGAACCATCACACTAACCCTAAGCCTAAACTTGACCTTGATCCAAGCTTTCTCCTATAATCATAATCCTAACCTTAATAAACTATGACCTTAACCCTGATTAAACCCCAACCTTAACCACAACCTTGACATTAACCTCAAGATTTGTCCTAGAACCATAACACTAACTCAATGCTAACCCCAACCTTAATCAAAACCCCTAACTAAACTCTATCTCTAACTTGAACCCTAGCCCTTGTTTAACTCAAACTCTAATCCTAACCCAACACATGCAAGAATTTAAAATAATAAGGGTTGGAGTTAGTGTTAAGATTGGAGATATAACATTACGATTAGGGTACAACTCTAATTTTAATTATCCTAACCTCAACACTAACCTTAATTCTATTTTTTTATTCTATAAATATTTTAATTCTAATAGGTTAAATATGACCCTAATATTATTAAACCTTATACTAGAACAAGGCAACCTTAATTAAAATCTAACTTTAATCTTAACTCTAACCCTAATTAACCTTAATTGCTAAAAGAGTAGAGTGGCAATTGCAATATTATAGACTTATCTAGGCAGCTTCAATATTTCAGTCATTGAATAGGGTCAACAATCCTATGAAGAAGTCCACAAAATTTGAATCCATTTGGAAATATTATAGACTTATTTAGGCAACTTCAAAATATGTATTTGGTGCTCACTAAATTATATTTTAATTGATAGTTTTTGCCTTTGTAAATTGTTTAGATTGTCCAAGTTATGGCCATTTGAAGAAGAAACATGATAAGAGCCTAAAGATGAAAAAAATGGCCCACCCCTCTTAAGCATTTGGGGGCAATGGTTGGTCCTTCATGGGATTGGTATCAAGTAAACAAGTCAGAAAAAATGGCCCCTATGACAAAAAGGGCACAAATGAGTGGAGCATTGGTAGGGTTCGGTGGTGGCTTTGTGTTCCATCCCTATACTCACAACCACTTCCACATACAACATTTTCATTAAATCGCCACACTCAAGATTTAGTGTCATTAAATATGAAGGTAGATAAAGTTGGCCCATGATTAAAGAGAGATCAAATCTTAATGCTCTACCACAACACATGCTGCATAAATGTACTAATCGGACAATTTTTTTATATTCAAATCCTGTAAAAAATTAAAGTTGATCCCTATTGGCAAGGAAAATGATTGGCAAATATGAATGCCCACCAAGACAAATGTGAAGGTACTACAAGCCAAAAACACTCAAGCCTAGAAAATACCTCAAGCTACAAGCATTAAATGGGAGCCCAACAACCAAGCATAATCGAATCACATCACATGGAGCAACAAATCACATAATAAATGCATCGAAAAAGGAGTGAAGAAGGCCAATATATCAATGATACTCAAACAATGTGTTGCAAGCAAAAATGAATGAAAGAATTTGTAATAATGAATCTGTCACTAAGATGAAGATGTCGGTCCAAGCAAATGAGGGTGCGACTCAAATCTTAAACAACAAACAAGCAAATAAAAAATATCTCAATTATAATCATTGCAAGAATCTCCACCATGTAGGATGATAAGATCCTCATCAACAGGACAACCACAAAGACATGCCTTTCACAACAAATGCTCTAACCTCCAAGGAAAAGATAATACACCTAGCCAAGAAAAAATGTAGCCTAAGAAGGAGGCTCTCAACCCAGTCATGTTTTGCAGATCAATGATTAAAAAACAAGATGCCCAAAATATTTTGATGCACCAATGAAATGACTGATATGAGCCCGATGTAGCTAATCTTGCAAACATAAAATCACATGGAAAATATGGAGGCCAACCAATGAATTTGAGGATCGAACCAAATGAAGTTTGATGTAGTTACACGACCATAAGTGGGCAAAAATACCTTCAACGAGTGGTCACAACAGATCTCATAAGTTGATCACTGTCTCAAACTATTATATATAAAAAAATCATTCATTACATTGTGTATAAAGAAAATGACAATTCAAAAATCTAAAAAATTAATGTAATTTATTTTTCTTCAAATTTGCTGCCATGACTTTTATGTTTTCTAATATAAAAAAAATTAAAACTAATATGAAACAAATTATCATTAACAAATGTTTTATTTTTATCACACTAATAATATTTGAAATTAATATACAATCATATGCTTTCACAATGTCAATGGAAAAAGCTTTAACTAAAAATGGTTTAACATTGACCAAATTCAAGTTTATTTGATTATTTCTATTTCACAAATCACATCATTTTATAAATAAAATTAATGCAACCTTGCATAATTTAACCTTGCATCATTTTTTTGGTTATGATAAAGATAAATGCTACATATATGTTGTTTTATTCTATTTTTTATTTAATTGCATATATTTACTTCAAATGAAAATGTCTATAAATTCATCTTTTATATTAAGTTTAAAATATTTATCTTCTACTATTCAATATTTATTTAGAAGCTAAAAATATTTCCAAATATATAGTATTTTCTGAAGATACTTCATGTAACCTTGCATCATTTTTTTGTTATGATAAAGAGAAATGCTACATATATGTTGCTCTATTCTATTTCCCATTTAACAACATACATTTACTTCAAATGAAGAAATTTCTATAAATTTATCTAATAAACTCACCTTAACATATATTGCCTTTAAGTTTAAAATAATTATCTTCTACTATTCAATATTGATTCAAAAGCTAAAAATAATTTCCATGCAGGTGAGCAAGATGTCACATAATGCATGTGCATGGATGTCCATTTGGTTGACAAAGTACCACTATCATCTTCCATTCAATGTCATCTTTTGTATAGAGGAATTAAATGCTCGCTTCCGGTTGAGACAAAAAATGGTCAATAGAATTGACAAAAATGGACCAAAAAATAGTCATAGAAAATTTAAAAATTATGCTTTATACTTTAACTTCCTCTATGGTTCCAAGATCAAAATGAACTTAGATGTAAAGTTTTATAATCTACAATTTGACATTATAGATTTATGTGATTGGTCAATTTCTCGATACCATGAACTTTAAGACCTTTACCTTGCTAGATGTATCTGGAAAGTCACTATCAAGCCAATAATGACAATCAAAAAACACAACCTATCCGAATAACTCAGTATGAAGTTTATGAGATTTCTTAAGGGACAATCACAAATAAAATATCATACATGACCACGTGAATAATGGTTGCTTGCTACTCTTAATTTTGATTATTCAATCAAATTCACAATGCATCAGGTCATGCCATCATTCAGGTTGTTACATGCTAAATATGGAATACCTACATTATATGCCATGAAGTCCAACCCAACAATCAAAGTTCAGACTCTTCTTGATGATATTGAATATGAATAGATATTACTAGTGCATAAATGGTTAACAAAGTGAAATTTTTCTACAAATTTTGAAAAACTATTTACACATTGTATCTATGTTTAAATCTAGTGCTTATAATACAGTATACATGTTTTTTAAGAGTTATTACTACCGTGTGAATGATTAACCGATTGATTTTTATTCCCTTTTTAAAATATCATTTTGATAAATGATTCCAAATTTTTAATCTCCATAATATTTTACAAATGTTGTTACCATACCTCTAAAAAGTATGATATTACTTTTATCTCATTTTGATTATCAATAATTCAAATTTAACCAACATTTTAAATTGAAAACATCATCTTAAAAAACTATTTACACATGTATTTATGACTAAATTCAATGCTTATAATATAGTATAGATGTTGTTTGACAGTTATTACTACTGCATGAATGATTAACCAATTGATTTTAATTCATTTTTGAAATATCATTTTGATAAATCATTCCAAATTTTTAGTTTACGTAACATTTTACAAATGTTGTTGTCATAGCTCTAAAAAGTATCTCATTTTGATTATCAATAATTCAAATTTAACTAACATTAAATTGCAAACATCATCTTAAAAAACTTTTTACACATTGTATTTATGGCTAAATTCAAAGCTTAAAATATAGTATAGATGTTGTTTTGACAATAATTGCTATTGCAGATTTCCAAACTTGGTATCTACCGGTGTACTTTACTTAGATTTTTTAAAATATAGGTATGCTAGTATTAGTATAGTTCTCTTGCATGTTTGAGGTCGCACTGCTACTTTATATTAAAGTTGAATGAAAAAATTAAACGTCCATCTTAAAATTAAATATACATATGCTAGTATATACATCTTTAAAAAATCTAAAGAACATTGATAAATATCTTTAAAAAAAAATAAATTTCGTTTTAACATTAGTTCTTTAATTTTTTTTTGATTTAATATTTTTTTTTTTTAATTATTTTTTTAAAGCTTCAAATTAAAACTTTTTTTTGAAGAAATAATTATTTATTTCGAGAGGCATCTACAATGACATCAAAATGTCTGTAAACAAAAATCTATTTTTGAAAAAAAATGACATGCAAATGAGTTATTTTATTACTCCAAATAAAATAGAACCCTCGCCACTTGTCTCCACCTAGATTCCTAGCTTTTTGCATGCATGACTTTAATGGATTTCTATTATTGGTGTTTAGTGTTTTAGAATAACATTTATTTTATAGATAATTATTTTCTATTATAAGATATCTCTTGGCATATTTTACATATATATTTTAAATATAGATATACTAGTGTTAAATAAAATATATAAAAGAAAATCACATTTCAACAATGAAATAAAAGCTGAGAGACGTTGCTGTGCTGTAGACTATTTATAAAAAAATTCGAAAAAACAACTTAACTGCTTATAACTATTGATCCAGCTTTTGGGTAGTGATGCTGCGCGTTGTGGAAATCGCCACCAAAACTTAAATAAAAAAAAAACAAAAAAAAACATATTAAAAATGCTTTTATAAAATAAATAAAAAACTTATAATTTCAACCCATTATAAAAATGGGCCCGCATACATTTGTCACGTTAATGTTAGGGTTGTGTGGCCAAGGAATCCGTGGCACACACGTTTGGGACCACGTCGGCACAGTGAAAAAACATCCGTCGAGCCATTTTGGGGTTTATTTCGCCCGCCTGCGTTGCTTCTCATCCTTCACAAACCCTCCGCTCTCATTTTCTCCGCTGCGAACCACCAGGTAACGGTCGCGCATCATTCAGCCTTCAATTTTCATGTTCAATGATGGATTTATGCCCCTTCCTGCTTCACGTTCGGTGATTTTTTTCATCATTTCTGTTGAGGGTTTCATTGTAATGATTTTTTTTCCTTTCATACACACGTTATGCATATACATACGTACACACCTGATGCATTTCTGTTAATCATTTTCATGATCAATGATTTCTAATTTATTGATGAATGATGCATTTCTGGTTTCATTTTCATGATTTCTATCACATTATAATGCATTAATCATTACAGAAAATGCCAAAATGTTGGATTCATGTCTTATTTTATTCGGAACCCTTTCATTTTTTATCATGATAATGTAATGTCATTTCTACTATGTCGTCGAGGATTTCGTTTCAAATCACGCTGCCATTTTATATTGTGATTACAGCCATAATCATTACAGTTATTGCGAAAATGGAAGAGTAATTGCTAGACCCATTCTATGTATGTTTGCTAAAGAAGGATACCCAACAATCTTATATGCACCAGCTAAGCCCCATCGTAGAGTAGTGTCATGCCCCCAATCATGTCACAATGAATTTAGGGAAATAAAAAAAGAAAAAAATATTCATTGACATGTCAATAAAATAAAAAATAAATAAAATTCAAGAATATATATATATCAGAAAATCATCTCATTTATGATACTTCGTGATTTTCTCTCAAGAGAAGATGCTCGCATTAAGGATTTGTTTATATCAAACAAATAAATCAAGTTATAGAGCGATTCATTACAATGTAATGAACAGCAATGACTCCTGAATCTGCACCGAGCATACAGCAATTAATATTCAAGTTAACTTGGCAGAAAATAAGAGAAACTAAGGGGTGATACACATATTTGTCTCCTGTTTGCTACATACATGTTACACATTTGTTTCTCTTATTTGCTTTCTATGAAATCTTTAAACAGTTTTTTTTTGCTTCTTTAGTGTTTCCCTGATGGTATTTGTAGCCCATGGTGTTTTTTTATTAAGATGTTTTTAGAATCATCAAATTTTAGTATTTTTGTAATATACTAACAGATGTATATATATTCAGATGGCTTCACAAGGTGACCCAACAAACTCTGCTTCCTCCAATGAAAGGCCTCTTGAAAAAAAAATAGATCCAGTGACACTCCCTACATTTGAAGAAATTCGGGGTCAAGATATTTGGAACAACTGTGCAGTTCGCAGTGTGGTCAGTGGTATTTTGGGTGAGGAATCTATTTTGTCATAACCTACGAGGGAAGACTTTATATGTATTTGTATGTTTTATATTTCATGTATGTATGCTATGCAAGTTGCTTAATTTTCTATAAATTTAATAATATACATTTATATATACCATAGTTGAACTACTCGCCACTCGACAAAACTCACCAAGGCCTGAAAAAAGAAACTCGGGAATAACTCGACAACTTAAAAACATGCTTAAATTTAATTAAAAATGCATTTTTTTTGCAAAATTTAATGAGAAGATGCATCCAATGAGTCAATAAATGAGAACACAAAAGAAACTAGCTGATTCTAGATATATTTAAATGCAAAGTGTACAAAATCGCATCCTCGTGAGGAATGCTGATGGCTGGAAGCCTCGAAGCAAAATAGTAAATAGTTTTTGTAAAACCAAAAGTAAATAAATTATTACAATTTTAACTTCCTCTTCCTAGCTTTAGCAAAAACTAGGGGAGAGGTAGAACTAGAGAGTCTAGTCCTAGAAGCCTACAGTGGGTGTGACCGTGCCTCCTCGCTCGGTATGGAAGCCTCGAAGCAAAATAGTAAATAGTTTTTGTAAAACCAAAAGTAAATAAATTATTACAATTTTAACTTCCTCTTCCTAGCTTTAGCAAAAACTAGGGGAGAGGTAGAACTAGAGAGTCTAGTCCTAGAAGCCTACAGTGGGTGTGACTGTGCCTCCTCGCTCGGTATGGTTGGCTCGCCCTCCATCCTGGATGAAGCTATGTCTCCACTTGCTTTTGGCACTGGCAATTGCTCCTCCTCCTCATCCTCTTCCTCCTCAATTTCATCTAGCGTGAAACCAAATCCACCCCCCTCCTCCTTCATAGCCCACCTCTCTAAATCAGTGATGTCATCCTTAGAAAACAATGGAGGTTGCTCCTGTGATGTCCAATCATTGTAAGGATCTATATCATCCAATTTAATTGGACCACCTTCTACTTCTTCTACCTTCCTTATGCGCAATCAAAGATTATATTGCACGAAGACAAGGTCATTGAGGCGTTTCTGCGCTAACTTGCTCCTCTTCTTTGTGTGGATTGATTCAAACAAGCTCCAATTGCGCTCACAATTGGATGAACTACAAGGCTGACATAAGATTTTGAGAGCAAATTTTTTGAGATGTGGGGTGTTTCCACCCAATTTTGCCACCAAGCATTTGCAAAATAATTTCTTTTTGAAAACTTAGAAAGCAAAGAGAAAAGAGAAAACATAATTAATCAATTTATCAATCACTTTAGATCCCAAAATCCAAATGGCAAATGTTAAACCTGGGGTTTGAGTGGTTCTTCCTCTCCTAGCCAGCTCTAAAGAGAATAGATTACCCCTTGCTTCCTCATAATTTTGGAGTTCACCCACAATGAGGTCTCTCTCAACATCGGGTACCATCCTTTGAATGCATGCAGTGAAGCCCTCCATGACCTCTCCATTAGGTTTTGAGTAAGAACCCCCAAACTTAAAACGAGGGCTGAGGAAGTACCCTGCTGCATGAATGGATTGGTGGAGCTGATTGTTCCACGTCTTATCAATAATTTCCCAAATGGAATCAAATTTGAGTCTATCCCCCTTGTAGTAAATTTTGATAGACTCCTTGGCCCTATCCATGGCCTCATAAATATACCCCATTGGGGTTTTATCCCCATCCATCAAGCGGAGAACTCTAACCAAGGGCTCTGACACCTACAATTGAAAAATACAAATTACAAAAAGATTAATAATTAATTAATGAAGTTACAAATTAGTAATGAGAGACTTGAATCAAGAATAATTAAAAATTAAAGTTTTGAAGTTACCTTCACAATCTCTGCAGCCCTTTGTGCGAATTGGCTATCGAAGACTATGCATTCGACAACCTCTCCTTCAGCCTTCTTTGAATAAGGTGAGTTTAGCCATGCTTCACTTACAAACTTTTGTTTCAAAGAATTCAATGTAGTAAGAGTGCTTTGCAACGTCAAGAAAATCGTTGCAAACCTTGTGACACCAACTCTCACCAAATCTTTCCCTTGGGTGTGTGTTGATGTGTTTTTTATGCACATGCGAACATAGAATAAAATACCAAAGTATCTCATCCTCTCTTGAACAAAGTTATTCGAATGCTTAAGATTTGCCTAAGGATCAATCGAAATAACTCCAAGGTTCTTATATGTAGGGTCTCTACGTGTGGATAAGCTTTGTTGGTATCAAAGGGACTCGGGACTCGGACTCGGCAAGGCCGACTCGGACTCGGGACTCGGAGTCGGACTCGGCTGGACTCGGGAAAGTGAAAAACTCAAGAAATTTAGAGATTTTTAAAGAAATAAAACTTGTTTCATGCACCCTTTATTGAATACACCTTGAAGACACAATAACATCATCAAACTCGGCTCATTTGATTACATACGCAAGTATACATCAATCACTTTAGCATAAACGCAAATTGTAGCTGAAGGAAATAACAAACATAAATATATAAATATTGTCAAATGTATACAATATTACAAAACTCATGGAATAAAAAACCCATGTCATCATATGATCATCATCAAATGTTCCACACAAATACCAAAGGTAAATACAACTACAAGCCTATGGCTCAGAGGAGCGTGCACCCTCTCACCTTGGCCCCTTGCGGAGGTGTTTAAGGTAGGTCCTGGATGATTCGGCAACCATAGTCGCTCCCCGTGACACCATGCCATGCTCGCCAACATCAGGAACATTTGTGTCACTATCAATATCTCCTGTCTCTGCTCGTGCTCTCTGCTCCTCTGCCATGGCTATAGCCTCAACCTCTATATCTATCTGGTCGATCCAATCAGTGTCAGACTCGGAGGTTAAATTTTCCCTACTTCTATCGATGCAGTTTCCCCCCATATTTTTCAACGGGGGTTTGGGGGCAGCGCCCCTTGCACGCTCCTTGTCACGATATAGAACGAGGTTGAGGGGCAGTGCCCCACGAGACCAAAAAGCCTTTTATTATTTAGTAAAGGCATCAGGTGTTATTTTTCTATTGGCTGACATGGTGTTATTTTTCTAAAATGAAGATTCAACAAGAAACCATGCATATTGCAAAGAAACAACACACTTCACTATAACTTCAATGAAAATGGAGTTCATTTACAACCGAGACAACAATTTCTTGCCTTCTCTTCCTACTGTACTCTAATTTCTATTCTATTTGCTATTCTATTCTACTTACTATTAGATATTAACTATTAATCCCCTATTAACCTTTACAAAGGAAGAGCCAGAGCCTTATGTAGGGAGCTCTTTACATTTCAATGGCTCTGATTGATTTAGAATGAATGGCTAGGATTACAAGATAGAAAACCCTAATTAGGGTTTGTTACACCAAACTCCTTTAGCCAATGAGAAAATTACATTCAATGTTTGAGAACCAATAGGAAATAGGGGTAGGTACATCGGAGTTTGTGCCTTCATGAATAGGCATGATTCACTAAATTTGGACACTTTGATGTGGAGTCTTCTGATTGGAGGAATAGTGACTTGAGATGCCACCTTGTCTGGTACTTGCTCTGTGATGACCTTGGTCGATCCTCCATTGTCTTTGATGTACTTGATGAGTGGTGCACCTTTCCTTGGTTCTCGTGTTTGATGAAGCCTCTTCACTGTCAAGTTACTCCTCCTCTGGTAGCTCACCTTGCCTTGAAGTGTTTGTAAGATCTTTCTTCTTTGCCATCTTGTGATTTTTCCATGTGGTAGAATGGGGTTTTGAGGATGGTTAGCTCCATAGTTGAAAATCTCGGACTCGCCTCGGACTCGGCAAACCAAAATTTTGGACTCGGACTCGGACTCGTGAAAGACTCGCGAAAGACTCGGCAAAGACTCGGCAAAAAAAAAAAACCGTAGTTTTACAAAAAAACATAAAGAAATTAATGCATTTAGAGAACATAAGTGCCATAATTGAAACATTACACATGTCATATGATCTACAAAGTACAAACACGCAATATTTGAAATTTCATCATTCATGGCAGCATATTCAAGTTTCAAGTTTCAACTCTAAAATGTATAATACTATAATGGCAGCATAAGTATATAAATGTTCACAAAATTACATATAATGATATGTCCAAGTCCAACTGCAAATGTGAAAAACAGCAATGTGAATGAACAAACCAAAGAGAAGACTACATCTTCCTCTTGCTGATTTTTCCTTCTTCCCTCTACTCCTCCAAACCCTTCTAACCTGCTCCAGCCAAAAAAAACCCAAATTGAAGTCAAAAAAATGAAAAAAAAAGTGGTTTTAACCCCCACGGGCGCATTTTTTCTGGGCCCGCGAGTCCCTGTGAAAGACTCGCGAGTCCGAGCGAAAGACTCGCGCGAGTCTTTGCGAAAGACTCGCGAGTCTTTCGCAGGGACTCGCCTGGACTCGCCACGCGAGTCCTAGGCGAGTCGACTCGGCTCGCCAAAGGACTCGCGAGTCCGTGGCGAGTCTGAGGCGAGTCAAAGAGTTTTAAAACTATGGTTAGCTCCATTGCTTGCAACTCCTTGAACACTTGAATTCCTTCAACTTAGTAGCACTTTGAGTCCTCTCTCACGCATTTGAAGTATCCTTGATGATGACGAAACTTGAAGAGGTCACCCTTGTCCTGGCCTGATCTTCCTCCAACTTGATTTTATTGATTTGCAAAACAAACAAAGATGGTGTCAAGCACATACGATATACTCATCCCAACATGGTATTTCTCACTTCAAACTATCAACAAGAAGGCATTAAGATCAATTTGCTCTGGACCCTCTAGAAGGACAAGCCCTATAATGAAATTCGCTTTGAACCCTCTCCAAGGACAAGCCCTACAATGAAATTCGCCCTGGACCCTCTCCAAGGATAGGCCCTATAATGAAATTTTCTCTGGACCCTCTCCAAGGACATGAAATTCGCTCTGGACCCTTTGAAAGGGTTAGGAGCGAAATTGGCATTTTTGGACAAATTCTTCACATTTTGTGACCACAACTCACTCAAATGCATGCCTAAGGATGCCTCTAAGTTCAATCAACGCTAGGCTTGATACAAAATTGGGAGCCAAAGGAGGTTTCAAGAGAATTCGCTTTGGACCCTCTGGAAGGGTCAGGAGCTTAAGTGAAATTTGCTCTAGACCCTTTGAGAGGGTCAAGAGTGAAATTTGCTCCTTTAGACTCAAATCCTTCACTTTCTCATCATTTTCTTTACTTCAATTGTTTCCAAGGCATGATAACGTCCTAGTTTAGGTTCCAAGGCATGACATTAGTCCATTTTGAAGCAAAAGGGATGGTCTTAGGAAAATTCACTCTGGACCCTTTGGAAGGGCCAGGAGCGATTTTTGTATTTTAGTCTCAAATTCATCATTTCCTTTGCTTCAAATCACTTCTCAAGGCAAGTATACATTAATCTTCTCTCAACCATGCCTTAGGAACCAAGATTTTGACCCCAAACAAGGAGCAAATAGAGGTTTAGGAAATTTTGCCCTAGACCGTTTGGAAGGGTTAGGAGCGAAATTCTTCCTTAGACGCCATTCATCTTCCATTCATCATTACTTTGCCTTGAACTTAACTTATCAAACCAACTCTCTTCATGATCAAGTCAATTCGCCATCAATTTAGCTTAAAACAAGGTCCTTTTAGTGCATTAGGCGGAATAGGGAGTCCTTCCAGGAATTTCGCTTTGGACCCTTTGAGAGGGTTAGAGCTTAGATGAAATTCGCTTTGGACCCTTTGGAAGGGTCAGGAGCGAAATAGCCATTTTGCTCAATTCTTCCTTCATAGAATTCCATCTCTTACCCTCACCTTATCAAGATCAAGTCATTTGCCTTAAAAAATGCTTGGGAATGGATTAGTTCAAAGGTTTGAGCAAGGTACAAGGCTTCTTGAAGAAATTCGCTCAGGACCCCTTAGAAGGGTCAGGAGCGAATTTGCTCCTTTAGGCTCAATTCACACTTCATTTTACTTATAACTTTGCCTTAGACTTTTTCTTTGATCCTTTCCTTTCCATACTTAAGCCAATTTGCTCTCATAGTGATGTCCACTCAATGCTTTTGGTGATAAATTGGGCCTTTCTAAGGATTTCTCTATGGACCCTTTGGAAGGGTCAAGAGCTTAGATGAATTTTGCCCTGGACCCTTTGAGAGGGTCAGGAGTGAATTTTGCTTCTTGACCTCAAATTCTTCATCCAACACTGTTGCAACTCATTCCAAGGGCATGGATCGATCATTCTTCATCCAGTCAAGGCCTGGAAGCAAGGGTTATAGTCCAAGTTAGGACCAAGAGAGGTTTTTTAAGAGAATTCGCTTTGGACCCTTTGGAAGGGTCAGGAGCGAAATTCCTCTTTTAACTCAAATTCTTCTCTTCCTCATCAAACCTTCAAATTCAAGTGTGTTTAAATTCACTTTCAAAGGTGAAGTCAAGTTGATTTCCCCTAATTAATCATTCCAAAGTGAGATTTCATCCAAACTAGGAGGGCAAAGGGAGTTTAGGAAGATTTCTCTACTGTACCTTTGGAAGGTACCTTAGCGAATTTGGTCTTTGCCTAAATTCTTAATTTTTACTCAAATTTCCGAGTCTAATTCACTTAGTTTGCTTCTCCAAAGGGATGGGTGAATGAAGTTTGCATCAAACAAGGCCATAAAATGAAGACTTCTATCAAAATTGAGGCAATGACCTTTTCCTTGAGAAATTCGCTCTAGTCCCTCAGAGAGGTACAAGAGCGAATTTGATGTTCTACTCTTAATTGCCTTCACCTTTCTTCATTCTCTCCTTCAAACTTCGAGGTTGCACCTGATTACTGCTTCCTGATCAATCCAAATCCTTAAGGGGGAGGGGGGGTGGTCCTTGACGGCACTGACTCCAAGAGTTCATCTTCTTCACTCATCTCCCTGACTCACTCAAACTAAGTTATCAGCCCTTCAAAAGAAAGACCACATTAAGGCTTCTTCCTAGACTTTTGACAAGGTGCAATGACTCTCTCAAACTCAATTAAGACTCAGCCCTAGAAACAAATCCCAGGCCTAACCAAAAGGAAACTGTCAACAGAGACCTTGACCTGGACCACCTACTGACCCATTTGAGCCTAAGCAGACCATCCTATCCTAATGAGCTCTCTAGAAACTCTCCAATGCAAAGATTAATAGCACAAACCCTAAGAGACTAAGCCAAGAAAACCAACCCCAGAAAGCAAAAAGCAGGGGTCCCCATTTGCAATGGGGCGATGTGTGAATACGTTACTCAAATGTAGAACCCAAGGGTGATTGTAAATATATTTCGTGATCCCCCTTCATCTTCCATAACTGGAGTCACCCACTCAAGTTTCCCTATGTCCTCCAAAAGAAGGTCAAGGACATGTGCTGCACAAGGTGTCCAAAAAATAGCGGGGTGCCTCTCTTGGAGGATTCTACCTGCAAAAGAAGTTATTCTTAAGAAAGTTGCAACCAAGAAAAACAAAGCCACAACAAATGAAAATATTGCTAAAGGTGATAATTCAAAAGGATTCTACCTGCTGCCACATATGTTGCTGCATTATCTGTGATGATTTGCACCACATTCTCTACTCCCACCTCCATGACAACGTGCTCCAACATTCCAGCCAATGTTTTGCATTTTTCACCTTACTTACTTGAGGCATCAACCGATTTCAAGAACACTACATTGTCCTTGCAAGCAACCAAAAAATTAATGATGGTGCGGTTCTTGCCATCTGTCCACCCATCAGAAAGAAATATATGTGGTTCATCTATGATATATACACACACCTTCATGTATAGTATTTAAATCCATATATGTGCATACTCATACATAGTGATGCAGTTGTGGATAGGAGTTCTGGTATGAGTTTTTTTTGTATTTGTCTACCATGATGACAAAGCTACACGGTTAACTGCTGGAATGAGTGATTAATGGAAGCAACAAGCTGCATAATTGGAATACAGTTTGACATAACAGAAAACCATCCAGGAAACATGAAGAAATGAGGAAAGAAAAATCTTCTCTTTTAGCATAAGTGCTGCAAAATCAGGCTGACTTTAAATTTAATCTAGTATATGAGAAAGATATCACAATGGAAATAATGTAATGTCCCCACTTTCCCAGTGATCACTTTTGCCTGTGGAGACAGGTGAATTTAATGAACATGAGATGTCAGTGCTAGCAAGAGGTTTACGCTTAGCCAATTTTGTGGTTAGATGACTTATAATCATAAGCACTTTATGTTATAATTTCATAAAAGTCACTTTATGCTAAAATTAGATATGATGATAAAGTCATTAAGTTGCAACTTAAAAAGTGTTTAAGTTGAATGTGGAATAAGATCCTCATAAAGGATCAAATTCTTTTGAGAAGAGTTTAATTTTAATAAATTGTACAAAGTTAATAAAATAAACCCTATTTGGTACGGCTAGGGTTGAGGCTTGGTAGAGTCATTGCTTGGCATCCATTATTGATTCATTCACTCATTTTTTGATATCAGCAATTTGGACAATTGAGCTCTGCTAATGGATTTCAGTAGCATACCAGCTTCCATGAAACGAAAACTCCTTGGGGACCTCTGAATTGGACGCCAACCCAGTTCAAGATTGTGGGGAATTCACATAGAATTCCTGTTTGTGCTTCAACTGAGGATTTTATCAGCTATTTCAGATTTTGTTCAAGGGTTTCAGATTACGCTTTGCAGATCCAGAGGATTTGAGAACATTTCAAGGCAGCCACACTACATTCTAGCTCAGCCGTACCATTCCCATGCTGACCGTACAGCCTACAGGCCATTGATTTCATTATTTGGGTCAAATTGCATAGAGGAAGGCTGGAGATGATTCAAATTTAATGGTTTGCCCATTCCTAGAGGGTTTAGATACATTTTACAGGCATCAGTTATTAGACAGGGTCTAGATCAGTGTTACTTTGTGGAAAATAGAGGAATTTCAATAATCGTGCCTGGGAACTAGGCTCATTTCTCAGTAGATTCATCCCAATTGTTTTCAGTATTTATTTTTATTGCCAATAAACTCCATTGGAGCCTTTGGACCATGTTGAAGACTCATCTTTTGAGTTCTATTCAAGTTAATTCAAATAAACCCCTATTCTGGCTAAGCGTTGGACTCCTGGTATGCTCAGATTATTTTATTAGAATCAAATTCTTTATATTCTGATGTTAATAAATTGCTGTCATAAAAATCAGAATTCTGATTTCTTAATCAGTCAATTTCATAGTAGAAAATGTCCAAAAAAGTGTCATTGTTGTGTTTATTTCCCTTTGAAGCATTGCATTATCATTTGGCATGAAAAACTCGAAAAAAAACCAAACCTAACACTTCCTTTTGCTGGTCAAAGAAAAAGCAGACAAGAGAACAAACAAAAATCAGAAAAAAATTCAGTACAGTTTGAGAAGGGATCTTTCAAATAATTCAATTTACAGAATGGCCAAGTAGAGTCAAAAACTTGAGTTGGAACATAAACAACTTTGCCAACTTACCACAATAGTTTTTCTGACAGGACTCACATTTCCTTCTACTTCTATAGTGGGGCTGTTTCTTCTTTTGGGAGGTGAAAGAGGATTCAAATAGCAGGGTCCAAACCTGAAAAATAACAATATTTCCAATGAATCTTAAGATTAGCCAAGAAGCCCTCGGGCAGAGACCAGACAGTTGAGCAGTTGAAAAACATTGCCAATGGTTGCAGGTTCATGCTGGCCTGGTAGACTAGTGGTTTGCTCTGCTGAAAGTAGAGCTCCGTGCTCTTGGTCACAGAGCTTTGATACCCCTGGTTTAGAAAAACAGGAAGAAAAAGAAGAAGAGTAGCCAATATCATTGACCAAAAAAACAAACCATTGGCAAGACAATAAATGAAATCTTAAATTACTAACTGTCAAGCCAGATATCCATATGAACCTTGTTGAAATGGGAAAGCATAATTCTCATCTGAGCCAAAAACAGGCAAAAAAAAATGTCAAAGTTTTTTTTGCATAGCCTACTCCTAGAGCTGACTTGGGCTTCTGCTAAACATTTTTGAAACTAAGAATCTTCACTAACTCAGATTCCAAACTCTCCTATGCCAAATCGAACTCCTGCCAAACCTTGTTCAATTTGAAAAAGGCTAATTAAGCAAGCCCATTTTGTACATATCCACCAAATGCAATAGAGCATGATAGCACAACTCAATGAGGCATTTTGTGAAAGTGTTTTAGTTTCCAGATTTTGCACATGCATTTGTCAGGTACTCAGAACTATATATAACAAGATTTCAGCTTTTGGTCATTTTTGTTGGATGTCTGTTTCCTATTTTTCAACATGTATTTTAGCCAGCTTCATTGTTGTGACTTGAGAAATATCATCTGCTAAAGATCATTCAATATTAGCCTTTATCTGGAATCTGTAGGGCCAAAAAGGTGAACCAAAAAATATATTCTGCAATCCATTATAAGCATAATGTGGTAAGAAACTCTAGCTCAAAAGTTGGGGGAGCTAGATAAGGTTGTCAAGGTTAGGTTTTGCAAATTGTTTTTTCACAAAAAATTTCAAGGCTTTCCTTCCTCTCATGCTGATTGTGAACCATGAGGTCACAACTGATTGCAACTCTTTGCCTATTTGTTCACCTGAGTTTTGTATGCATTCACCTTTTGCACAAGTTCTTGTCAGGTTGAAATTCATATCTAAACAAGTCAATTGGGACAATCACAACTTCAATCACTAACAAGAGTTAATTCTCTATGTGGATGAATCTCCATACCCAGGTACACAACTCTCATATTCTTTACTGGGAGAATGATGGCAAAGGCTGCTGAGTTGGATTTACTCCTCTAAAAAGCGTTTTGTTTAGAATCTCCTGAGACTGCCTTCTCAAAACAAGAATATTACCTCTGAAGCAAAAGTTTTATTTTCTGGATTATTTAAAACTGAGCATGCTATTGCAAATATTGTTTTTTGCTTACATTACGTTACAAGATATCCCCCATATAATATGCTAAGTGCAACGCCCTCTTTAATTTTCCATATTTTCTTTTAAATAATAAAATCTGACTCACAATTATAGCAGCATAATTAATTATAAGTATTATAGGAGCTTCAGAAACTGCAGTTTTTGACAGTTCATTTTAATTCAGATATAATACTTAGGACATATTTTACAAATAAGGGAACTTATCCTTTTGTATCTGCTGTTGTTTATCCCAATTTTGCAGTGATCTATCTTCACTAAAATTTCTTTGAATTGTCTCCAAATCTGCTTGAATTAGGGGTTTCTATCGTCTAATTTAGCAATGGAAATAAGGGGGTTTTCATCCTCTAATTTCAGACCTCGAGTCCTCATGTTGCTGAACAATAGTCCACACTCCACATGGAGTAATAATTAGATATAAAATATAATCCAATGATGCCTCTTTCTTCCTTTTTCTTTCTCTTATATATTTCTTTTCTTCATGGACAGAACCCTTCATAATGCCCCTTGACTTTTGATAAAATTAAACTTTAATTTTTTTGATTGTCTCATTTGCTTTTGTCTTATTTGATTTTGTCCTATTCCTTGTCTTGTAGTGGCTATTTGCAGCTGCATCTCATTTCGAATTGTCTTGATAACATTTCTAAATATGTAATCTGAGTTTAATTTTGAGGAGGACGCTTGGAGACTATTCCCCACAAGTAAGCCCAAGAGCCTCGAATGACCAACCAAGTGAATTTGACCCCTTGGCCCACAAGCTAGTCGACTTGGGGTGGGCTACTTAATTGAGGGGTGGATGCCTGGATACTAGTTCTTCACAACTAAGCCCAAGAGCGTGGAACAACCAACCTTTCATTGGAGGAAGCAGAGTTTGTGGGGTCACCTTGTGAAGCCATCTGAATATATATACATCTGTTAGTATATTACAAAAATACTAAAATTTGATGATTCTAAAAACATCTTAATAAAAAAACACCATGGGCTACAAATACCATCAGGGAAACACTAAAGAAGCAAAACAAAATCGTTTAAAGATTTCATGGAAAGCAAATAAGAGAAACAAAAATGTCTAACATGTATGTAGCAAACAGAGATCAAGTTCACGAAAACTTTAACATAATCTATAGCATGATACACAAATCAATTTTGTTGTTCATCTTTGTGAAATATGTTTGATCTTTAAACCAGTCCATTATTTACAAAATTTTGTACATTACCATTCTCAATGCAAATTATCTTTCTGAGCCAGACCTTGAGAGTAGTTATTGAGGACCTAAAATAAGTTTCAATTGGATCCCCGCCATAACATAAAAAAGGATTCACAACTACTATCATTTCCTCATCTATACCGTTTTGTAATACCCTATGTTAAAGCACATAGTGTATTGTCTTTCCTTTGAGAACAATCATGGCTAATAGGAAGTGTGATGGATTTTTTTGGTTATGCTGTGTACATAAATCTATCATCAAAACCCTATTCATAGAGAGATTGAAAAATAAATTTCATACTTACTATATATATACCGCTGCTAATTTTTGGGCACAACTTTGATGGTGTGCAATGTTTAGATCTACGAAGTAGATTCCTTTTCTTGTTTAGTTTTCATTTGAAGGTTGAGAATGTCCTCTGTGAATTAAATCTCAATTAGGCAATCTTGGAAAATAATCAAAGTTTGAAACTTCTAACCCTGTGAACTGGAGTCATAACTATTCTCTGGCACCCAGCTAACTCTCTTGATTTGAAATGAAAGCTTAGACTTCGAGAAATTCAAAAATTCTAAGCATATTGAAATTTTTTGAAATTGATTTCCCAAAATGGATTGCACTCTCTACCGTCCATCAGTGATGATTTGTAGATGTTTTATTTGTAAATCTATAATGTCTGGAAAATGTGGTGTGTTTCAATAAGGTTGCAGCTTTTCTTGAGTTGATTGTTTTTCCAACTTACCAATGTGACCTTGGCCCTTTTCCATCTCCAGGGCAGGCATGCTGAGGAAGAATATGGGCAACATTATCCCAAAGAACTTTGAGGCACCTCACCCATCTATATTCTTCGAGGGCTCAACTCCACTGCAGGTCTAGCTATTCTCCACAAACATCTCCTTTGTACAGTTAGGTAAGGCTCTAATTGCTAGACCCATTCCATGTATGTTTGCTAAAGAAGGATACCCAACAACCTTATATGCACCAGCTAAGCCCCATCATAGGGTAGTGTCATGCCCCAAATCATGTCACAATGAATTTAGGCAAATAAAATATGAAAAAAATATTCATTGACATGTCAATAAAATCAGAAATAAATAAAATAATAAATAAAATTCAAGAATATATATATATATATATATATATCAGAAAATCATCTCATTTATGATACTTTGTGATTTTCTCTCAAGAGAAGATGCTCGCATAAAGGATTTGTTTATATCAAACAAATAAATCAAGTTATAGAGCGATTCATTACAATGTAATGAGCAGCAATGACTCCTGAATCTGCACCGAGCATACAGCAATTAATATTCTAGTTAACTTGGCAGCAAATAAGAGAAACTAAGGGGTGATAAGGTATAAAATATCATAGAGTTGTCTCTCTTTGTTGTATAGAGGTGACTCTTACTAAGAGAGATAACTCTATGAAATGGGGCGACTAGTCAAGAAAGTCTTCCTCTTCTATTTACAACGCTGCCTTAACAAACTAACCATGATAATTACAAGGATGATTTACTAGAAATAAATAGACCAAACTGGAAATCAATAGAAATATCAATCACAAAATGAACATCTGTAAAACTTATACCTGAGTATCTGAAACAAAGCACATTCAACAATACCTAATACGGACTCCCTCTCTTACATACATATCATTCCTTTCTACTGTCCTTCATTCGTCATGCAGCAGCCTTCAACAGCTAGTGAGCACAAATTTGTTATACGCATACAGTTTCAGAACTTCAAACACTTTACACTTATCTCCAGGCCTTCGCGTTGAACAAATTGATACTTAAACATTAACACCTTCTTTCTCGTGGATCTCTCTTGTACGCCTCTTTTTTTTTTCTTCGAAAACTTCATCGGGGACCTTCATATTTAAATTACCACAAACTTATGGTTGAATGGTTACAATTGATTAGACAGTTGCAACTGTAGCAATAACCACTTACTAACAAATAAACAATTAAGTATGAAATAGTCTTCAAGAGAGCATCGGTTGTGATTAGTTGTATTGGTGTTATTCAAACAAAAACTTAATCTAATAACTACTACCTCCCAACCGAACCTTAAACCAATAACTGATGCAACCTTAAGTTAAAAAAACAGATTGAATACAAACATATTACAATGTGATCAATCATGTCATCAAACAGGAGACCAAACATCGAACTGGAAAATAATATGTTCAACAGAAGGTAAGATTTTATTTTCCTAGAAACAATACATGCTCTGTTAATCTCAATTGAATTCTAACGAAAATGCAGGTATCAACACAGCAACAACTGATCCTTCATTATCAATCAATCTATGTTTATCAGTCAACAGGTTCTGCAAAGTTCAGGTATCCTGACATCAATGACGAAAATTCTGACAGGAATGATTGATTTTATATCTAACATGATTGAGGGGTCTCAACCAGGATATAATTGGTAAATGGTATTACTATTTCATTCCTTACTGTACTTGAAATTGAAATTTTAGGGTAAAAAACTAGGGCATTGGAAAAGGGGACATTATAAGTAGGACCCATTCCCAGCTAGTAATCACAGTACCAGGTGTAATGCAATAAATAGGTTCTTCCATTCTCTGTACTGATAATGCTTAGATGGATGATTTAAAACATCAACAAAAGAATCAAGAGGAAAAGAAAATTTGTGGTGTAAAGAACATTTCATTACATTTCTCTGTAGAATCATTCTCTCTTAAGTTCACCACCTTCATAGTTGAGACCTCTATCACATATCCCTACCTCTACAAAGAGGCATTCTCAATCATTTCATGAACACGTGAAGTTGAAGAACCATCAAAACTTGCTATTTCCTTCTCTTATTATGCATCAGAGATACATAAATGGAACCCTGTAATATGTCACTTCTTAGATAGAGAGAATAGTACGTGCACAGAAATTAAATATGCCCTCAACTGCATGTTATTCCAGAATCCAAGGTGGTTTTAAATTGGTACCCTACTTATATCTACAAACCTTAAGAGTTGGAACAAAACCTCATATTAGGGTCAAAAGGTTCCTCAGTCCACCCAAATGTAAAATTTACAATCTTTTCCAAGCCTTTGCAATATTTTTTGAAACAGAAATATTTGTGATGTTGTACTGATCTGAGCTCCCAATCAAGCTGTCTTAAAGATGTCTGACAAGAAAATAAATAGTGCAAGTGCAATTATAAGTTGGCAATACGTGTATGTTCAGCATCGGGTTGTGCTGGTTCACCAATATATTTTTTCCCCAGTTCAGTACAGCTTGGTACAGCCATATAAATTAAAAGTAATAATAAATTAGCCAAAATTTGCACAAATTATACAAAACTAAATTCAAAAGAAGGCTGATAATTGATAATTCATGTAAATCAAAACAGTCTGTTCAAAATACAGCAATATTCTCAGAAATTCAAACAAGTAATTTGCATCGAGTTCAACTAATCATTCCAATGTGCATTCTTATTTTTAGTTTAGGAAGTAAAGATTGCTAATTTCAACAAACCAGGATAGGAAAATAATCTAATCTGCAATCTTTTATTCAACCAGGATTTTATAAATAATGACACTGCCACAGAAACAATTGAAATCCTGACCTTGCACAGTTTTTACCAGAAAATAAGATTGCATTAATTAGTTCACTGCTGAAGGTGTACAGAGATGAATCCTTGGCGTTGGAAGTCGCCAAGCTAGGATAGAATTGTTTTCGCAGAGCCAGCAACATCTGAAGGTACTCTTGTTTGCAGACCAAATCCAATCGATACTCCTTTAGCCCTGAGTGGAAATATTCAATTACTGAAGATGGGAATTCCACGCACAGAAATCTTCTATTCTTCAATGACCGACAATTGCGAACCACATTAGATGCTGTAAAAGAATGATTCCAGCCAGCTCGACACAGGTGTCTGCCTCATGCCTTGAACAGATTGCATTAATTAGTTCACTGCTGAAGGTGTACAGAGATGAATCCTTGGTGTTGGAAGTCGCCAAGCTAGGATAGAATTGTTTTCGCAGAGCCAGCAATATCTGAAGATACTCTTGTTTGCAGACCAAATCCAATCGATACTCCTTTAGCCCTGAGTGGACATTTACAATTACTGAAGATGGGAATTCCACGCACAGAAATCTTCTATTCTTCAATGACCGACAATTGCGAACACATTAGATGCTGTAAAAGAATGGTTCCAGCCAGCTCGACACAGGTGTCTGCCTCATGCCTTGAAGCCAATAGAACCCACGATTCCCTTGCACAGCACACCAAGCTCCTGGAGAAATCGCATCAATATGCCCTAAACTTGAGATAGGATAGATAGCAGAAATAATTAGGTTGTTACCTCTAGGGTTAGTTTAGGATTTTTAAATTTTTTACTTTATCCTTCTATTTTTTTTCATTTTAAAAATTAAAGAAAATTGAGCCCATGTACAGAAAAGGTATGACATTTAGAGCACATAATTGCTAGCGCTATAAATATGCATTTTTGACATCTGCCATGTTAAATGTTTAATAGTGTTTTGTCCTGTGAGGAGAGTGCCAGATTGAGTAAGATTGAGAAGGCACCAATGCATTGCTATTGGGTGATCCTTCTCCTGCAGATTCACAGGTTTGCTTTGCGTCAGTTGAGTTATTTCTTGATTATTGAAATGCAATAAACATACCTAAAAGCGAATAATTGCCAAAAGTAGCAGCGTATTATGAACACTTCAAATGATAACAATCGTGATGCTTGAATTATTCTGGATGTGTGTTGGTTTTTTGACCTATGAAATACTGTCTCTCATGGTATCATTTGCAGCTCGTTAATTTTGTTGAAAAGAATAGCCGTTTACATTTCATGTTTTATCTGTGTCCAGTTATTTTTCTTGTCTTTGCTACAATGTGGTTCTACAAAAGATCAACTGAGCATGTTTGAATACATGGAGTAGAAAAATACATCAAGGGCCACAATACAAAATCTTGATATCAAGTTTGGATGAACCTGTAAAGGGCATTAAAACAGTTTACTAAATTAAAATTAAAAATTAAGAAAACACCTGTTCTATCACAATTCTGTTCATTTGATCATCAGAGCCTAATCATATAACAATATGCATGAAGAAAAGCAACTGATAGCGAGTCAGACATCATTCTCTCTGTAAAATTACAGTCCTGATACTTTCTCGACAACTTTTCATACTTCCAGACACTCGGGGGGTCAGGCTGTTGAAACTTTAGAAGGATAAGGATTTTATAAACTTAACATACCTCCTATGGCTTCTTTTATTTTGGCCTTTGTTTGGAGTTTTGTTTCAGCTCTTCCGTCAATTGATCGCTGTCGAGAGAATCTTCCAGCAAATGAGTTTAAACTGTTGAATCTAGCAAGAAAACAAGCTGCTGCTTCCGAAATTGTGTATTTGATATCAAGTGGATTAGGGTTTTGGGTTTTGCAGTCCACTTTCCATTGGATTTGGTTTGGTTGCTGTCTTTTTTTTAAAAACCAGGTTTGTCTTTGCAGGGCATGCATATATTTTAAGAATAAATAAAGCGTGATTAAAAAGGCAAAAAACTATTACTATTGATTAATCCTTTATTAACTATGTTACCCGGGGATGCGTCCCCGTCCCGGGGACGTCCTGGAGACAGGGGAATCCTAGGGGATGTCCCCAAAAATTCTGCATATTGACAATGAATTCTATAAGCAATTTGACTTTGACTTCAATTTAACAAAAAATTGGCATAAGAACTCTGCTAGTTCATATATGTTAAGGTTCTATAATGTACATGTGCATGCTTTATCCATGTTTTCATATGAATATTTTAAATTTCCCTAAAAAAATCAGTTCTGGAAACACGTACCCCCATCCCCTGCCGTCCCCGACCTGAAAACTTTGGGTAACATAGTTTATTAATAATCTGGATTGCTGATCTGTTCTTATTCCCTTTTGATTGCCCCTATATATTTCAGCAAAATATAAATGTTGCATTAATACACTCATACCACATTTCCATACATAAACTTACTAAATTCAGGCTGATAATATTAGGTCAGATTCTGCTTATATTTGTCTTATTTTCTGATTTCAGATTAAATGCTTATTTCTGTTTAATTGATCCTTCATGGATGCCTTCAACAAATGAGGCTTCCTTCCTTTTATACCTTCAACGGTAGGAGTCACAACTCTTCAATTTGTAAGGGATACAACTCTTCACCAATGGATCACTGCCTTTAACTCACAACCTTCCAATTGTTAATTTTATGTTAATTTTTAATCAGACTGATAGCAAATAACAAAATCCACACAATGAACACACAGATCACAAGGGTACCCTGGGAAAACCTCCCTCTTGGAGGTGAAAAACCCTGCAACAAATCTTAATCTATATTAGACAGTAATCAGTTTACAACTTTGCTTTTAACACTTGAAGCAGCATGTAAATCAGAAACAGCAGTATGACGATTCTGAACTAGGGTACGGACAGTAGTATAAACTTATCTGCAATGTCAAAGAAGACTGTTCGCTATCTTGCAGACCATGCGCTGATCAAGAATGTGATTCGCTGCCCCCTGAGTTGTTTAGCTGTTCATGAGATTGGATCGCTGCCTTAAGTATATGATTCGCTGCTTCTGGAGAGATAATTCGGTGATTATATGCTGAAAGGAATTCGCTGATGGCAGATCGCATATATGCAGAGATCATTCGCTGATTGTGATTGTGTTGTAATGCATCAATGTACCTTTGTTATATACAAGACATAAGTCTTCTTATCTTCCAAGCCAGCCTTGTATCTTGCCGCCAAAAACAATTCAAATACACACGTGTTTTACCGCCTAGATTGGGCCTACCCTATTTACAAGTTACATGAGTTTGTGCCTGGCCCAATTACATAAATGATCGCTCAATTACATATTTGTTTTACTGCCCAAATTGGGCCTACCCTATTTACAAGCTACAATAAAACAATTTTGGGCCCAGCCCAATGTAGATACATTTGTTCATGTTTATTTGCTCATATAATCCGATCTAGCCATCAGTTTTCAACACTCCCTCTTAGCTAGGGAGGATTCTAGCAAATAGTGTAATCATGCATCGTGGACTTCATCTTACATTGCCCGTAGAGGATGAAATGTAACCTGCAAGAAAACAACAAAACTTTCCATCTTGCATTGCCCGCAGAGGATGGATCCACCTTGCATTGCCCGCAGAGGGTGGAAGAGTTCTTTCACCCGAACCTTCTCCCAGAGAAGGAAATATTGTCATCTTGCATTGCTCGCAGAGGGTGACTCCACCATGCATTGCCCACAGAGGGTGACTCCACCATGCATTGCCCACAGAGGGTGGAAGATGCAACTTAATGCATCGCTGAGATTGAGACTCCCTCTCAGTCATAACTGGACTCTCCACAATTCCAAGCCTATCTCTGAAGTATTCAAATTTCACACGAGCAAAGGGCTTGGTGAGAATGTCTGCAACCTGCTCATCAGTGTTGACATATTTCAGTTGTAAGGCACCTCTTTGTACCATATCACGTACATAGTGACAGTGAGTTTCCCCATGTTTTGATCTGTCATGAAACGCAGAATTAACAGACATTTTAATACAACTTTGATTATCACAATGAATAACTGTGTGTTCCCAAGGTTGTCCAAACAACCCAGCGAGAAGCTTTCGAAGCCACACTGCTTCTCTCGATGCAACACTCGATGCAATATACTCAGCTTCTGCAGTACTCAAGGCTACTGAGGATTGTTTCTTGCTGGCCCAAGAAATCATAGCAGAACCCAAACTGAAACAGATACCTGAAGTGCTCTTCCTATCAGTAACACTTCCTTCCCAATCAGAATCTGAGTAGCCTTCCAAGGTAACTGTAGTGTTGATTGGATACTTTAGCCCATAGCTAGCCCATAGCCAACCGTTCCACGCAAGTATCTTAGAATATGTTTGGCTGCAACAAGGTGAACATGCTTTGGCTTGCTTATAAACTGGTTGAGTGCACTCACTGCATAACATATGTCTGGTCTAGTGTTAACTAGATTCATCAATGATCCAATCAATTGCCTGTACTCAGAAGGATCTGCAAAATCAGAGTTAGCTGCAGATAAACTCAATTTCTTCAAGTTAGTTTCCATAGGAGCAGACATAGGTTTGCAATCCAACATTCCAAATCTCTTCAAAATATCAACAATATATTTTCCTTGACTTAGAATAATTTCATTAGGCCTTTGCCACACTTCTAACCCTAGAAAGTAATGCATTAGACCTAGATCCTTCATTTCAAATTCAATAGCTAATTCTTTCTTACACCTAATGATGAGACTATCTCCACCAGTTAGGAATAAATCATCCACATATAAAACCAAAATTAGTATTTCACCATTAAGTACTTTAAAGTAAAGGTTAGGATCAACATCATTCTTACAAAACCCTAAACTAACCAAGTACTTATCAATTCTTTCATACCAAGCTCGAGGAGCTTGCTTAAAGCCATAAAGAGCTTTCTTTAATCTGCATACATGTGATTCTCTATTATGAGTCTCATATCCTTCTGGTTGCTCAATATAGACTTCTTACTCAATGACACCATTAAGGAAAGCAGTCTATACATCCATCTGATGGAACTTCCAACCCTTAGCTGCAGCAATGGCCATAATAGTTCTAATAGAAGTATATCTAGCAAAATGAGCAAATGTTTCTTCATAATCTATGCCTTCCTTTTGAGAAAAGCCACAAGCTACAAATCTAGCTTTATATTTCTCTATACTACCATTAGCAGCATGTTTAATTTTAAACAACCATTTAGAAAAAACAACAGATTTACCTTTAGGTCTAGGTACAATATCTCAGACATCATTCTTGATGATGGATTGATACTCTTCGTCCATAGCTAATTTCCATGCTTGCTGGTTCATAGCTTCTTCTATGCTGGATGGTTCAGTCTCAATTATGTTGCACATCATTGCAACATAGTTGGAGAATTTTTGAGGTCTCCTACTTTCTTTGAAAGTGCCACTAGGAGCTGCAAACTTTTCTGCTTCTTGAATTGTGCTCCTAACCTAAAGTGGCCTTTTCTTGCTAACTTCAATATCTTTAGGTCCATCAGTTGTATCCAGAGGCTCAGGAGGATCACCATGCTCAATAGGTTCGGGAGGCTCAATAGACTCATTCTGAATCTCAAGGTTAGTATCAATATCCATTTTTTGATCATCATTAACCTCTTTATCATTATTGATAAGGGAACCTTTAAAAGCAATATTTTCTTCAAATGTAACATCTCTACTTACCTCAATATACCTTTGTCTTGGAATGTAGATACAAAATGCTTTGGAGGATTCAATGTATCCAACAAGGATACCTTTCTTCCCGGATGGCTCTAGCTTAGTTCTCTTTTCCTTTGGCACATGAACATAGACAAGACTTCCAAAAATCCTTAGATGACTGATATCCGGTTTGACTCCAGTGAAGGTCTCTTCAGGAGTCATGTTCTTCAGGACACGGTGAGGGCATTTGTTCTGAATGTATACTGCAGTCTTGGATGCTTCGGCCCATAAGGAAGTCTGCAGATCCTGATCATGAATCATTGCTTTAGTTGCTTTAACAATGGCTCTATTTTTTCGTTCAGCCACACCATTTTGCTGAGGATTGTAGGGAACACAAAACTCCCTCCTAATTCCTGTCTCTACACAAAAATCATTGAAACTACTTGAGGTGTATTCACCTCCATTGTCAGATCTTAACACTTTAATCCTTTTATCAGACATATTTTCAGCTAGGGCTTTAAATTTTTTAAACTTACTTAGCACTTCGTCCAATTCTTTAGATTTTAGAAAGTAAATCCAAGTCTTTCTAGAAAAATCATCTATAAATGTAACATAGTATAGAAATCCGCTAGGTGAAGGAACAAACATGGGTCCACATAGATCAGAATGAACAAGTGCTAATTTTTCCTTAGCTCTACTTTCACTTTTATGAAATGGACTCTTAGTGTTCTTACCTAATGCACAACCTTTGCAAGTATCATCATGAAAATAACTAAGTTTAGGCATACCTTTAACCATCTTTTCAAGTGAGGGAAGTGCCTGGAAGTGAAGGTGGCCGAGCCTTCTATGCCATAGCTCGCTAGATTCGGGAGCTTCATGGATGAGTGCTCGAACAAGATTAGTTGAAAGCTTATACAAACTATCATATCTATTTCCAATAACACGAACAGATTTAAAACTAGATTTATTAGGCCAAGCAAGTACTTTACCCTCAGAAAATGCTATTTGATAACCTTTATCTTCTAGGGCAGAAATAGAGATTAAATTTTTTTAATTCTAGGAACAAATAAAATATCACTAAGATGCAAGGAGATACCAGATTCCAAATTTAAGGAAGTATTGCCAAAACCTCTTACCAAATACTGAGCATCATCACCAATTACCACATGAAGATTGGACTCTTTCTCCATTAAGTTTGAGAGGTGCTCCCTGTATCTCGTGATATGTCTGGATGCACCACTGTCTATCAACCAAATGTTGCTATCAGTTGGCACATGGCTAGATAAGATAGAAATGAAGAGGAAGTCTTCGTTATCTTTCAAAGCTGCAACTTCATTCAGGTTTGCTTCTCCTTGCTTGGACAGATTTTGACATTCTATAGCATAGTATCCAAACTTATCACATTTGAAGCAACAGACATGTGAGAGATCCCTTGGCTTCTTCCTTGAATCGTAAGCAAAAAGAGATCTGAAGTCTCTATCTCTTTTGAAGTTGTTCTTTTTCCAATTATCATCCTTTCTTTTGACATGTTGAGATGCAAGCATATGATGGTCACCTCCATGAGTGCCTTTGAGCATTCCTCTTGCAGCTAGGCGAGATTCCTCTTGAATGCAATCAGACCGGAGGCGATCAAAAGAGGGAAATTCAGCTCTTCCACTTATGCTTTGAATAAATGGATCCCAAGAATCAAGGAGACCATTTAATGCAATCATGACAATATCCTTGTCCACTACTTCACTTCCAATGGAGCTGAGCTGGTCCTTCAATTCTGAAATTTTCATGAAGAAGGACATGACTGAATCTTCCTTGCTCATCTTGATTTGAAGAAGTTGCTGCCTGAGAGTAAGAGCCCGGTTGATGTTATTGATTTCGAACATTTCTTCAAGGTGTTTGAACATCTCCTTGGTTGAAGGTAACTTGGAGATGACTGGAACAAGATGATCCTTCATAGAATCAATTAAAAACTTCTTTGCCTTAAGAGCATTCTTCTTGAACTGCTTTAACTCATCTGGATTTGAGGGTTCAGGCAGATCCTTGTCTTCCACAAACTGTAACAGCTGAATCTCTTCAAGGGCAAGAAGAATACAAAATTTCCAAGAAGTAAAGTTGAGAGCACCATCAAGTCTGTTCTCAACCTTCAGTCCTGTAACCATCTTGCAAAAACTAAAACAGCAAACTGAAAGTGAAGGATAACCAATAATCTGATTACTTTATAATGAACCTAAAGCTCTGATACCATGTTAATTTTTAATCAGACTGATAGCAAATAACAAAATCCATTCAATGAACAGATAGATCACAAGGGTACCTTGGGAAAACCTCCCTCTTGGAGGTGAAAAACCCAGGAACAAATCTTAATCTATATTAGACGGTAATCAGTTTACAAGTTTGTTTTTACCACTTGAAGCAGCATGTAAATCAGAAACAGCAGTATGACGATTTTGAATTAGGGTACGAACAATAGTATAAACTTATCTGCAATATCAAAGAAGACTGTTCACTATCTTGCAGACCATGCGCTGATCATGAAAGTAAATTTGCTGATCAAGAATGTGATTCGCTGCCCCCTGACTTGGATCGCTGTTCATGAAATTGGATCGCTGCCTTAAGTATATGCTTCGCTGCTTTTGGAGAGATAATTTGGTGATTATATGCTGAAAGGAATTCGCTGATGGCAGATCGCATATATGCAGAGATCATTCGCTGATTGTGATTGTGTTGTAATGCATCAATGTGCCTTTGTTATATACAAGACATAAGTCTTCTTATCTTCCAAGTTGGCCTTGTATCTTGTCGCCAAAAACAATTCAAATACACATGTGTTTTACCGCCCAGATTGGGCCTACCCTATTTACAAGTTACAATAAAACAAATTTGGGCCCAGCCCAATGTAGATACATTTGTTCATATTTATTTGCTCATATAATCCGATCTAGCTATCGGTTTTCAACACCAATTGCTGCCCTTAAAACTCTTAATTGAATTTTAATTAAATTCTTTTATTCTAGGAATTGCTGCCACCTTTATTAATTCCTAATTGTCTAGAAAGATATTCAGAAGGGTTGTGATCTGGTACTGGGCAGAGGCATGAGCAAATATGTTCTTGACAATTGTGAGATCCTTGAGTTTTGGAACTGATCTAAATTACTGGCTGTTCAGATTTAGTGCATCACTGATTCAAAAAGATGAAGCAGTTTGCATGTGAAACTTGCGATTTTTGAGTAGGTTTGTGTTCTGTTTTGGCAAGGACATGACAGAGGGGGCATTACAATCTGCCCTTCTCAAGATTGCTGGTCCTGAATAAATCACAAATTTGGATGCTGAAGAATTTTTGCATTCTCCCATTGAACTCTATGGAAATGAGATCCTTGCCTAGGAATACAAACTAAGATCTCAAATGGCCATTACATAACATTGGGAGCCTTAAACTAGGCTCAGCTACAGTCCTAATAGGAGAGTTGAGCACTTGTGGGTTTATGATTCCTTTTTGTGTTGCAATGTATATGAAATTGTGAATAGAATAGGTAAAATAATAGCAAAATGATAACTTTTAGTATTAATAGTAAGATACAAGATTGGAAATCAACACAATAGCTCAGATCTGGAAATAGGAGACAGAGAAGAACATGTAACTGCAATCTAGAGCAAAAATTGACAAATAGGGTTGGAGGGCGCCCCAATCTGAGGGTGTCTGATCTAACAATGAGTTCCAGATTCTTGATCAGAAGGCTTTGTAGATCTCTTTATCCAAAAACCAGCTGAAAAGTGCCAGACATTATTGGAGGACGCCCTAGTCCAAGTGTTTCCACTTGTACAAAGTCTAAGATCGCATGTCTTTGCCTGCTTTGCACACCTATAGCACTCTTTTTGGTCGGATCTGAACTTGCACACATGAAAATGGGAAAAATGTTGTGCTGTATGGGGGCTTGCCTAAGTCAAACCCCGTGTTGGTGTTTCCACCTCCACTAGAACAATGATTGATGTAAAGAGAGCTTGTCCTTAGAAAGGATTAAATGGAAATGCTTGAAATGATAAATGCTACCTTTGATATGAAACCCTCGGCTTGAAGTCGCACATAAGGCTTCATGTTGCCTGATTAATTTTAATGCATATGCCTTCTTCATGGAGGAACACATAAAACTTGATCGTGATTGTTGAAGCTTGAATTCTTGAAATCTTGAATCCTTGATTGTAGGTATGTACTCAATTATGCTTGATTGAATTCTCAATAGAAATTGTTTGATGATAACTAGGAGTGAGATTGATTTGTTTTGATATGCAACTTACACCTTTTTGGATTTAATTTTTGAGGAAGGCTAGCATTAGGGAACACTTTCTTGTAACTTACAAAGCCGACCATTGTAGTTTCAAATTTGGGGCCAAACTTTCTAGATAGGGGCATTGGGTGCCCTAGTCCACCAAGACAAGGGTGTTGGGTGCCCTAGTCCCAACAGTTTGAGCTAGAACAAAGGTAGTTGAGTAGGGGATTGCACCAAGCTTCTAGAAATGGTCCCAAAACTGAGCACAACCGGACATGAATTAGGTACACTAGGCACAACCACCAAAGTGAGTACAAAGAGTGTGAAATTGTAAAGGTATACAATTTACTACACTCACCGATGTAGCATTTTCTTGAAGGTTATCTTTCCATTGAACAGTATATTCTATCATTGTTTTACTTTTTAGCTTTCTTTCTCTAAAATTTACAATAGCCTTATGAATCAAAATTAGTTTCCCTTCATCATCTAGTGGAGGTAACTCTATTGAAGGAACAATTTAACTATACCTAATGCCCTTTTTAAGCAAGAGACATGAAATTCATTATGAATCTTATTGTTGTTTGATAATTCCAATTTGTATGCTACCTCCTCAATACATTGTATGATTTGTAAGGGCCATAGGATTGTGGTTTCAACTTCTTTGTTCCACTATTCTTTAAGGAAGATTGTTTGTAAGGTTGTAACCTTAAGAAGACCATATCCCCTACTTCGAATGTTCTCTTAGTTCTATGCTGATTAGCATATAAGTTTTGTTGGTTTGTGTGTTGATAGTTTGGAGGAATTGATCATGTGTTGCATTGATGTTTTGTCATTGATGGCAACACCGATTGTTTTGGCTGTTTACCGGTTTTCGTTTGGTTCCGGTAGAGTGGTTGGTTTATGATATTCTCTATCAATATGAAGAATGAGTTTGAGATGTCTATGATTGGGGAGATGAGATTTTTCTTAGGTTTGCAGATTACTCAAACTGATAAAGGTATTTTCATCTTTCAAACTAAGTATGCTAGAGAGCTGTTGAATAATTTTGGTATGGAAAAATGTAAACCGGTTAGTACTTCAATGGTTACAAAGTGAGAAATTGACAAAGAATGATGCATCTACATTGGTAAATCCTACTAGGTACAAGTCTATGATTGGTGGTTTATTATATTTGACTCAGACTAGACCGGATATAATGAATGCAGTTTGTATTGTATCAAGATATCAGAGTGATCTTAGAGAAAATCATGAGAGTGCAGTGAAAAGGATTTTCAGGTATTTGTAGGGAACACCTGAGTATGGTTTGTGGTATCCTAAAAATGATGACTTTACGTTATGTGCATATATAGATGCAGAGTGGGTTGGAGATGTTGATGATTGGAAGAGCACATCCTGTGGAGCTTCCTTTCTTGGAAAGAAACTTGTTTCATGGATCAGCAAGAAGTAGTCATGCACTTCTTTATCTACTGTTGAAGCTGAGTATGTTGCTGCTGCTACTAACTGTATACAAGTTCTATGAAGGAAGCAAATGTTGAAGGATATAAAGGTGGATTGTAATGAACCGGTAGTTATTCACTGTGATAACTTTGCTGCTATTGATATATCAAAGAATTCAGTATTTCATTTTAAGACAAAGCACATATCTATCAAGTATTACTTTTTGAAGGAGAAGGTGGAAGCAAATGAAGTCAGATTGGTTTATGTGAACACTAAAGAGCAAATTGCAGACATTTTCACTAAACCTTTGCCTAAAGAATCATTCGAGTACTTTAGAGACAGATTGAGGGTTTCTACCCCTCCGGTAGAGACTTGAGTGATGCTGATTGGCATCAGTCCGGTATGAATTATCAGAGCTATTATTCAATCCGGATTGATGTGGTGGTGCTACTACTCATGGGGAGTAGTCAGCTGTAAGAATTAGAGGATTTATGACTTTTCTTTGATGATTATGTCAGATTTCTGGCATTGATGTCAAAAGGGGAGAGATATATGTGAAAAACAAAGCTTAACAAAATATCAGTCAAAGGGGAGTTTGGTTCATAACTTCATTGCTATATCATTTTGTGCGAGATTGTTGGCTATCTTCCATTGGGGGAGACTTGTTTGACATTTCTTGGCACTTGGATGTTTTTCACATCTAGTGTTGCCATCAATGCCAAAGGGGGAGATTGTTGGCAATTTGGAGGAATTGATTGTGTTGCATTGATGTTTTGCCATTGATGGCAACACTGGTTGTTTTGGCTGTTTACCGGTTTCCGGTTGGTTCCGGTAGAGTGGTTGGTTTATGATATTGATCTGGAATGATCCAATATGCTTTGGTTTGTGGAATTGGTTTGGATCTGTCGCTCATGTTATTTTAGATGTGTATTACGATCAGTTGGTTCGGGATTTGATGACTCAGGAGCTATCATTTGTTCTAGTAAGCCTTTTGGTCATCGGTAAGGGTTTTACCGACAGAGCTTTGTTGAAGATCTTTTGATGCACGTGATAAGTGGTGTTGGTGCGACTTCTAGATAGCTTTTAGGATGCTGTTGGTTATCTTGTTCGTGTTCCAGTTCATCAGTGGTGTTGGATTTGGTTTATGGCGACCTATTTTGGGTCCGGTGTTATCTAGGTTATGGACCGATTTTTGTAACGTGTTGGAGGATGTTCCTGATGCGTTACCGATGGGATTTAAGAATAGGTTTACATTGGTTTCGGCCTAAGCTGACTTGGTTGATCATTGGATTGTGAGTTTATGTTATGAACTTATTGTATTATCTTTTTGGTGGCCGACTTTTTTTAGGACCTGGGTTGTTATAAATATGATATAAGATCTCTTTGTAGATCATAGGAAAAGGTTCTGGGATGTTCTGTGTGTGAATAATGTTGTAATCATATGCAGAAGGTTTGGTCAATCATAGGTGATCGAATTGGGTTTGTAATTTAAGGCCTCCGGTATTGAGCTTAACCGAATCTGTACTCAGGCATAGCAGATGCTATACTTGCAGTTTACTCTTCTTTCCGGATTGTAGTTCGATGTTTTTGTAGTCAGTGTGACTCCTTTTTGTGATGAGCAGTGTGCTCTAGGCTGTTGGCCTTCCTGCATGTGCAGGTCCCTCATATTGTAATCACATACATACTGCTTAAGTATTATCTGACTGTGGGTAGGCTTCCCACCGTGGTTTTTCCCTTTACTGGGTTTTCCACGTACAAATCTTCGTGTCATGTGTTATGGATGGATGGTAACTGTTTTGTGATTTATGCTTATGTTTAATTGCAATATGTGTTATTCCGGTATTTGGTTTATGCATTCTAGTACTGAGTTTATGTGTTCCGGTATTAAGGTTTTGAATGCTTAAAGTTTTGTAATCTGGTGACAACTGATTCACCCCCCTCTCTTAGTTGTCCTCTTGTTATTTGAGCTATCTAACAATTGGGATCAGAGCTTGGTCCTCTTTATAGAAACTTAACCGCTTGAGGAAGATCCTATGGCATCTGGCATTTCAAGTTCATTAAGTACATCTGTGGCTGTTTTCCGGAAAGAGGATGCTAGGCTTGATGGAACAAATTACAGGGTATGGAAGATTCCGATGGAGACTCACATGAGATGTCTTGGAAAAGAAATTTGGGAGATCATCGAGAATGATGTTACATCATTTAATTTGACATTTGGCAATCCTCCTCTAGCAGATCTGGATAAAGAGCTTGAGAATGATTATAGAGCTAGAGAAGCCCTTTTGTGTGCACTTTCTGATCAACAAATAATGGGACTAATTGACAAATCAACTGCAAAAGCTATATGGGACAAATTGGAGACTCTGAATGAAGGTGACCCTACTGTTAAAATTGCTAAACTTGATGGTTACTCGGCGAGGTTTGAAAACCTGAAGATGGAAGAAGATGAAAGGATTACTGCTTTTATTGAGAGAGTTAATGAGGTTGTTTTGAGAATTCGAGTTGTGGTGGATCTTTGAGCGAAGATGAAATAGTTTCTAAAGTACTGAGAGCTTTGCCACCTGCTTATAAGATGAGGGTTACTGCAATTAATGAGTTGAGAACTATAGCAAACACCTCTATTAATAGGGATACCTTGGTTGGGAAGTTATCTGCTTTTGAGCTTGAGGAATTTGGACCTTCTGATGCTATGAAATTTGAACCTACTTTTCATGCATCTACATCATCTACTGGCAAAAGTGATTGGAAAGCTTTATATGCAAAGGAAATAGATGATATGAAGAAAGAAGATGAAAAGGTTGAGCAACTTGAAGCCTTATTTGCTAGAAGAGTACCTAAAGGATGGACAAGAAGTAAGTATGAAGGAAAATCACCTTTCAAATGCTTTGCATGTAATAAGATAGGTCATTTTGCATCTAGATGTCCTGAAAGGAATTCAAGATTCGAAGAAAGAGCTAGAAGATCTTTTAGGCCTAACCATGATTACCAGAACCAGCAAAAGTACAGGAAAAACAAAGACAAATCATGCTACTATGTAGATGAGGAAGGTGTGACTAACTCTGATGATGAACCGACACAATATTCAGCTAGTGAATCCGGCAATAGAAAGGAATGGGTATTTTTGGCTATCAAGTAAGATGATCCGGTACTTGAAGAGAAGGCCCTTGCCGCTAAAATTGAAGACAAGGATGAATGGATAATTGACAGTGGATGTTCACATCATATGACTGGAGATAAAAGGAAATTCTTATCTATGCAAGAAATTGATGGTGGTCTAGTTAGATTTGGAGATGAAAAAGCATGTATGATCAAGGGAAAAGGAACAATATCATTGGATGGTAAGCATAACATTAATAATGTTTATTATGTTGAAGGTTTAAGGCATAATCTTTTGAGTGTAGGACAGTTGGTCGATAAGGGATTTCAGTTACAGTTCAAGGATGGAAAATGCAAGATTATCAACAGATCTGGATTGGAAATTGCAACCGGTACACAGACTAAAGGTAATATCTTTTATTTGAACTCCAGTGAGAAGACATTTTTGATTGCACAAATTGATGAGAGTTGGCTATGGCATAAGAGGTTGTGTCATGTGAATTTTGATTGCATTGTGAAGATCAGTTCTGCTAAGGGAGTTAGAGATATACCTAAGATTGTAAAGCCCTATAATCCGGTATGTAAGGAATGTCAAATGGGAAAGCAAGTCAAAATTTCTTTTAAGAGTATACAAGACAAATCTAATGATGTTCTTGATCTTATTCATACTGATTTGTGTGGTCCTGCTAGAATCAAAAGTTTTCAGGGTGATAGATATTTCATGCTAATCATTGATGATTATTCTAGAATGATGTGGGTTACTTTTCTAAGGGAGAAGTTTGAAGCATTTGCAAAGTTTAAAATCTTTAAAGCTAAAGTTGAGACAAAGACATGATTGAAAATTAAATGTTTAAGGTTAGATCATGGTGGAGAATTCACTTCCGGTGAATTTAACAGCTATTGTGAGAAGAATGGGATTAGGAGATAGTTGTTTGCACCTTGGATACTTCAATAGAATGGAGTTGTGGAAAGGAAGAACACAACTATCTTGGATACAGCTAGAACTATGATGATGGAAGCTAATCTGCCTCATATCTACTGGAGAGAAGCTATAAGCGTTATGGTATACACAATCAACATAATTCATATCAAAGGAGATACCGATAAGACGGAGATGCCGATAAGACACCATATGAGTTATGGTTTGGTCATACACCGATAGTTAAGTATTTCAGAATCTTTGGTAGTAAATGCTATATCAAAAGAGATGATATTGGAAAGTTTGATCGTAGATGTGATGAAGGAATATTTCTTGGTTATTCTATTGAAAGCAAAGCATATAGATGTTATAACAAAGGATTGCAGAGAATTGTGGAGACGAGAAATGTCAAAGTGGATGAGCAAAACAAAAGTCAAATCAGAACCTCTGAGAGAGAACCGACAGTGGAAATGATCATAACTGAACCGATAACACTTACATCGTAACAAAATGTTGAACCCGTTACTTTAGCAGTATCAGAAAATTCAATAGTGTAATGTCCCCTAATAAATAAGTTGCCAAAAATTAAATTTGAAACAATATTAATTATTTTATATAATATTCCATTCACTAATATAAATAATTAATATTATTAAAGCATTATAATAAACACCGTAATTATTTACTTAATAGTTCTTAACTATTATTTAGTTTCCTATGGTAAATAAAACCAACTTATTTGGTGAATAAAAGGATGGCGTTAGATGGAACGAGTATGCCTGGAAGAGAAGATTGGATTCCTATGCGTGTGTTATTACACATCACGAAGTTAACTAGCCTTTTTTGTCAGTTATTGAACTGGCCTATTGGTTGCTCGATTCTGAAGAAGAATCATTATCGAATAAAGCAGAGTGTAGTTCCGACGACAGATCCCTTGGTGTGTGTTGCAGGAAGTGTGTACCTACACGCAAGTCTGCAAATGCGTTCGACGAAGGTGTGAAGGAATAGTTACGATGTCAACACACATCCCGTGCTTCTGAAACTCGAGACATAGCGTCAACGAGCACCACCTACCATGGCCCTATAACCCGATATCGGGTTGTAACATGAAGACTGTGATGTCCGTAATGTGGTGTAGAGCCGGCGGTGCGCGAAGGAAGTGGTTTGGTTGTGTCGTGGAGTAGAGATTGTCTAAAACGTGTGGGGAATTGGGAAGTATTTGATAGCATTCCGCACACTGTGGAAAACTCAGAATGTCAGTATTGACGTATATGGTGTCTCGATAGTACAAAGCTCTGGTGAATCGTCTGCATGCGAGAGTATCTTATTCTGGCTTATGCATGGGGAGTTTTTGAAGGTCCTTGGATAGTATTCTACAACAATTTTAGCATTACGTGAAGTCTACCATCGACAGTCACAGTTCACCTATCAGGTGCATCTTAAAAAGATATTCCCTTCCCTCTCCTTGATGGAATATTTAATTAACTGGTATCAATGTTTATGAATAATGAATGTTCAAGTTTGCTATGTGTATCAGTGCTTACAAAAAATAGAATTTGAAACACCATGCGTTGAACAAACAAGGAAGATTCCAAATTAAAACTGTATAAAGATGTTCATTCCCACCATTGGCTGTGCTGTATAAACAAGTACCTGTTTAATATTGGTTATACAACTAATTGCAATCAAATCCTAGCTAGGGAGTTTTACATTGGTATCAGAGCTTAGAAATTTTGCCACCCTGTAGGGTGTTTTTGAGTTGAAAATTCTATGTGTAGAGATCAAAACTTGCCTTTAGCACAAAGTAGCTCTTCTATCCAGTTTGAAATTGAAGACAACCATATAGTAACTGACGAAGAGATTATTTTTGAAACAAACAATATGGGAGACCCTGAAAACAATAGGGATCTCATAACTGCTTTAATCAGAAGTCAACAAGATATGCAGGACAATGTCAACAAAATGACTAATTTAATGACCCAATTTATTAATCAACATCAAAATAATGGAAATAATCAACACCATAATGTTGGAGCAAACAATGGGGGTAGAGATGAGCATTCAGTCAATAATAATCAGTCGGAAAGAACAGGAACAACTAGACCTTTTATGCCAACTTTCACTGTTAGGAATGTGCAACCAGAAAACGAACCGACAATTAGAGAATTACAAGATGAGATACACCACGATTGGTTATTATCAGGGGATGATTTTAGGTCAACAATGACATTTAGAGAGTACTTGGATGTCAGAATGAAACATAGGCCAAGAGAACAACGAGGGAATAACAGAGGAAAATCGGTAAGATGTCTATCCCTTACTTTGATGGGTCAGGGAAAACTGCAGCTAGGGCTTGGGTGCGAAAATTTGACACCTACTTTCAATTAAATCCTATGTTGGAAGATGAAGCAATCAAATATGCAGCATTACATCTTGATGGTGTAGCACACGAATGGTGGCACCATGGGCAAGTAACTTTGGGTCATAATCAGATTTGAATTCACTGAGAAAATTATTGACAGATTTGATGCTAAAGGTCTTGAACTTCATCTAAAAGATTTAACTCAGCTTAAGCAATTTGGAACTGTTGAACAATACATTTTTGAATTTGCAAAATTGACAGTTTTAGTAACTGAAATTTTAGAGAGACAAAATTGTGATATTCATAGATGGGTTGTCTGATTCACCTAAAGGTTGGGTTAAGTCCTTGAACCCTCCTACTTTACAAACAGCTATTAAAAGAGCAAGGGAATTGGAACCATCTTCAAAAGGGAAATTTTTTAATAAAGCACCATCACCTAAACCTGAAAAAGACAAACAACTTTTCAATAAAGATAATTTCCCTAAAAACAAGTTAGATAAAGAAGAGAGGGAAGAACTCAGAAGGAAAAAACTACGTTTCAGCTGTAGAGAATCATGGCAACCAGGACATAGATGTTTAGGAAAAGGAAAAATTCATTACATTGAGGTTATGTCAGACAGTGATGATGAAGAGAATGTTGAACCTAACATAGAACCTGCGCCACAAAACACAGAATCGGAGACAGGTACTAAACATGGAGAAGGGGTAATAGCATCTATGAGAGGAACACCTCATAATAATATTTTCAGAGTTAAGAGGAGTTTTGAATGGGCAGCGTGTGGTTGTGATGCTTGATAGTGGTTCTACTCATAATTTTATAGATGCAGCTCTTGTGGAAAAACGTGGATTGCAAACTGAAAAACATGAAGGTTTTGATTTTAGAGTAGTAGGTGGAACTAATTTGTCTAGTACTCATAAAGTTCCTAAATTGAGTATTACTCTTGGCAATTATACTGTTACTGATGATTTTTATGTGATTGATTTGGCTGATACTAATGTTGTTTTGGGCATTCAATGGATGGAAACATTAGATGAGTACACTCAGAGTTTTAAAAGATTGGAATTTTCTTTTAAGATTGATGAAAAGAAAGTAGTGCTTCGTGGTATGTCTAACGGTGGTCCCAGGATCGTTAGTGCTAAAAGAATGGAAGCTATTTTCATACATGGAGATGTGGCATGGTCATCACAATGTTTAATCTCTAACAATGTATCAGGATTTGAATTTAAACATTATCAAGATGATTTGTTAAAAGTATTAGATTCACATAATTTGGTTTACAGTTATATACCCCCAGGAGTTCCGCCTGACAGAGGATTTGAACATACCATTGAATTAGAAGAAGGTGTCAAACCCGTTATCACAACTCCTTATAGACATCCTAAAACATTCAGGGATGAAATAGAAGAGGCAATTAAGGGATTGTTGGATATGGGGCATATCGGGCCAAGTTCTAGTCCTTTTGCATCATCAGTAGTACTGGTCAAAAAGAAGGATGGAACTCTTCGCATGTGTATCGATTACCATGCTCTTAACAAGAAGACAATCAAAAACAGGTATCAATTCCTTGAATTGATGAGTTGTTAGATGAATTGCATGGTGCTGTCTATTTTTCTAAAATTGATTTAAGGTCAGGATATCATCAAATTAAGTTAAGAGATCAAGATATCCACAAAATTGCTTTCCGTTTTCATTATGGTCATTTTGAATTCTTGGTTATGCCGTTTGGTTTAACAAATGCTCCGGCAACATTTCAGTCTTGTATGAATCATACTTCTAACAAACAGTTGAGGAAATTTTTGCTAGTTTTCTTTGATGATATATTGATGTACAACAAAACTTGGGAAGATCACTTGAAACATATTGATATAGTTCTTGGTATAATGGAATCTCAATCACTTTATGCAAAGGCTTCTAAATGTGAATTTGGAATGACAAAAATTTTGTATTTAAGGCATATGATCAGTGCTACAGGTGTACAAGCTCATCAGGAAAAGATAAGAGCCATTTTGGATTGGCCACTGCCACAAAATCTTATAGATTTACGAGGATTCTTTGGATTATGTAGTTATTACAGAAGATTTGTCAGAGGTTTTTCACAGCTCGGGGCACCGTTGACAGATCTTACCAAAAAGGGGGCATTCCGATGGACAGAGGAGGCACAACAAGTTTTTGAGAAACTGAAAGAGGTAATGAGTTCTTGCCTAGTACTTGCGCTTCTAGATTTTAATCAGCCTTTTGTCTTGGAATGTGATGCATCTGGTGAGGGAATAGGAGCAGTCTTAATGCAAAGTAAACATCCTATAGCGTATGAAAGCAGTAAACTTAATAACCTAGAGAGATTGTATTCTATTTATGACAAAGAAATGTTGGCAATCATGCACGCACTGACAAAATTTAGACAATATTTGGTTGGTGGCAAATTTGTAGTCAGAACTGACCATAACAGTTTGAGATATTTCGTGGGACAGAAAGATTTGAATGACAAGCAGCAAAAATGGATCAGTAAGATCCAAGCTTATGATTTTGAAATTGAATATGTGAAAGTTAAAAACAATGTTGTTGCAGATGCACTATCTAGAAGGCCTGAAATAAATGCATTATCTGTAGTAACAGCTAATTGGAAATCTTTATTGCCTGTTGAATATTCTAAGGATTCTTTCGCTTGTGATTTGCTAGATGGTAATACACAAGATGATAAATATAAGGTTGTAAATGATGTTATCTATTACAAGGACATGATTTACTTGATTCCAGGATCGAAGTTGAAAGAGAAAATCCTCTAATCAGTGCATGATATTCCTTTAGTAGAGCACCCCGGATACTTCAAAACTTACTAGCAGATAAGGGAAAGATTCACCTGGAAAGGACTAGAAAACGATGTCCTTCGTTATGTCAAAGAATGCATCACTTGCCAACAAAATAATGCAGAGCATACTTATCCCGCGGGTCTATTGCAGCCATTACCTATACCAGAACAAAAATGGGAAAGTATATCAATGGATTTCATTACAGGCCTACTGCGATCTCAAGGTAAAGATTGCATTTTTGTTGTGGTTGATAGATTAACTAAATTTGCACATTTTTTATCTATCATTACAGAATTCACAACTGTCCAGCTCACAGAATTGTTCTTTCGAGAGGTGTTTTGTTTACATGGTTTACCAAAAAATATAATCAGCGACCGATATAGCAGATTTTTGAGTATATTTTGGGGGAAACTGTTCAGATTGCTAGGTACAGAGTTGAATCACAGTACGAGTTATCATCCACAAACCGATGGACAAATAGAAATAGTAAACAAGTGGATTGAGGGATACCTTCGTAATTATGTATCCGGACATCAGAAAGCCTGGGCCTGTTGGTTATATTTGGGAGAATACTGCAATAATACTACATATCATATATCTATCGGGTATGACTCCTTTCAGAGCATTATATGGGTATGATGCACTATCTTTTATTGATCTTGCTTTTGATCAGAGTAATGCACCCAAATCTCGTGATGTACTTCAGGAATTGCCAAGATATATTGAAAGCACTTAAGGAAAATTTGCAATGTGCACAGAATCAACAAAAAATTTATGCAGATAAGAAGCGTGTTGAGCGACACTTTGACATAGGAGATTTGGTGTATCTCAGACTACAACCCTATAGGCAGTCATCCCTCAAGCGTAGTGGGGCTGAGAAATTGAAGCCTCGGTTTTATGGGCCGTACCAGGTGCTTCGAAAGGTTGGTGCAGTGGCATATGAATTAGAGTTACCTGCCGAAAGCAGAATACACAATGTGTTCCACGTATCTTGTCTCAAAAGAGCTTTGGGTCAACAGGTGAAAGTTTCAGAAAATCTACCACCACTGATTGAGGAGGGGAAATTAGCGATGATACCTGAAGTGATTTTGGAGACCCGAGACAGGCATTTTCGGAATAGGACAATTAGGGAATATCTCATTAAATGGCAAAATTTACCATTAGATGATGCTACTTAGGAAAATTAGCAGGTTCTTTAGCATCCGAAATTAATGTTGCTTGCGGGCAAGCAACATTTGGGCAGCGGAGACTGTAATGTCCCCTAATAAATAAGTTGCCAAAAATTAAATTTGAAACAATATTAATTATTTTATATTAATATTCCATTCATTAATATAAATAATTAATATTATTAAAGCATTATAATAAACACCGTAATTATTTACTTAATAGTTCTTAACTATTATTTAGTTTCCTACGGGAAATAAAACCAACTTATTTGGTGAATAAGAGGATGGCGTTAGATGGAACGAGTATGCCTGGAAGAGAAGATTGGATTCCCATGTGTGTGTTATTACACATCACGAAGTTAACTAGCCTTTCGTCAATCATTGAATTGGCCTATTGGTTGCTCGATTCTGAAGAAGAATCATTATCGAATAAACCAGAGTGTAGTTCCGACGGCAGATCCCTTGGTGTGTGTTGCGGGAAGCGTGTACCTACACGCAAGTTTGCAAATGCGTTCAACGAAGTGTGAAGGAATAGTTATAGTGTCAACACACATCCCGTGCTTCTGAAACCCGAGACATGGCGTCAACGAGCACCACCTACCGTGGCCCTGCAACCCGATATCGGGTTGTAACATGAAGACTGTGATGTTCACAATGTGGTGTAGAGCCGGCGGTGCGCGAAGAACGTGGTTTGGTTGTGCTGCGGAGTATAGATTGTCTACAATGGGCGGGAATTGGGAAGTATTTGATAGCATTCCGCACACCGTGGAAAACTCAGAATGTCAGCATTGACGTATATGGTGTCCCGATAGTACAAAGCTTTGGTGAATCGTCTGCACCCGGGAGTATCTTATTCTGGCTTATGCATGGGGAGTTTTTGAAGGTCCTTGGGTAGTATTCTACAACAAGTTTAGCGTTACGTGAAGTCTACCATTGACAGTCATAGTTCACCTATCAGGTGCATCTTAAAAAGATATTCCCTTCCTGCTCCTTGATGGAATATTTAATTAATTGGTATCAATGTTTATGAATAATGAATGTTCAAGTTTTCTATGTTTATCAGTGCTTACAAAAAATAGAATTTAAAACACTATGCGTTGAACAAACAAGGAAGATTCCAAATTAAAACTGTGTAAAGATGTTCATTCCCACCATTAGCTGTGCTGTATAAACAAGTTCCTGTTTAATACTGGTTATACAACTAATTGCAATCAAATCCTAGCTAGGGAATTTTACAAATTGTAACTGAAGATCAGGACAAAGGAACAAAAAATCATAAGACTCCTAGGTATGTAAGGTTGAATCATTTAGAAGATCAGATCATTGGAGACAAAAGCAAATGAGTGATGACAAGAAGAAGATTGACAATTGATGAGGCATGTTTTATTTCTCGAGTTGCACCGACATTAGTAATTGAAGCTTGTAAAGATGAAAGTTAGATGAAAGCTATGGAAGAAGAATTGGATCAGATAGAAAAGAATAACAAATCGACTTTAGTTCCTCAGCCTAAAAATAAGAATGTTATTGGAACTAAATGGGTTTTTAGGAATAAATTGAATGATGATGGACAAGTTGTGAGGAATAAAGCTAGATTGGTTTGTAAAAGATATTCTCAGAAGGAGGGAATTGATTATGGTGAAACCTTTGCACCGGTAGCTAGGATTGAAGCTGTGAGATTATTTCTTGCTTATGCTGCTCATAAGAATTACAAGGTTTATTAGATGGATGTTAAGTGTACATTTCTGAATGAAGATCTTGAAGAGGAAGTTTATATTGAGCAACTTGATGGATTTTCTCTTTTAGATGACAAAAACATGGTTTGTAGGTTAAAGAAAGTTTTATATGGATTGAAACAAGCTCCTAGAGCTTGGTATGCAAGACTTGATAAATATCTTTTGAATATTTATTTCACTAAAGGTAATGCTGACAGTAATTTATATTATAAGATCACTGATGATGACATTGATTATTGAGGTCTTTGTTGATGATATCATTTTTGGAGGTGAAAATAAGTTGTGTATGGAATTCTCTAACAATATGAAGAATGAGTTTGAGATGTCTATGATTGGGGAGATGAGATTTTTCTTAGGTTTGGAGATTACTCAAACTAATAAAGGTATTTTCATCTTTCAAACTAAGTATGCTAGAGAGTTGTTGAAGAAATTTGGTATGGAAAATTGTAAACCGGTTAGTACTTTGATGGTTACAAGTGAGAAATTGACAAAGAATGATGCATCTACACTGGTAAATCCTACTAGGTACAAGTCTATGATTGGTGGTTTGTTATATCTGACTCAGACTAGACTAGATATAATGAATGCAATTTGTATTGTATCAAGATATCTTTTGATGCACATGATAAGTGGTGTTGGTGTGGCTTCTAAATGGCTTTCAGGATGTTGTTGATTATCTTGTTTGTGTTCCAGTTCATCGGTGGTGTTGGATTTGGTTTATGGTGACTTATTTTGGGTCTTGTGTTATCTAGGTTATGGACCGGTTTTTGTAACGTGTTGGAGGATGTTCTTGATGTGTTACCGACGGGATTTAAGGATAGGTTTACATTGGTTTCGGCCTAAGCCGACTTGGTTGATCATTGGATTGCGAGTTTATGTTATGAACTTATTGTATTATGTTTTTAGTGGCGGACCTAATTGTTTAGGTCCCGGGTTGGTATAAATATGATGTAAGATCTCTTTGTAGATCATAGGAAAAGGTTATGGGATGATTTGTGTGCGAATATTGTTGTAATCATATGCAGAAGGTTTGGTCAATCATAGGTGATCGAATTTGGTTTGTAAGAGAGGTTTAAGGCCTTCGGTATTGAGCTTAACCGGAACTGTACTCAGGCATAGGAGATGCTATACTTGCAGTTCACTCTTCTTTCCGGATTGTAGTCCAATGTTTTTGTAGTCAGTGAGACTCCTTTTTGTGATGAGCAGTGCGCTCTAGGTTGGTTGCCTTCCTGCATGCGCAAGCCCCTCATATTGTAATCACATACTTACTGCAGAAGTATTTTCTGACTGTGGGTAGGCTTCCCACCGTGGTTTTTCTCTTTACCGGGTTTTCCATGTACAAATCTTGGTGTAATGTGTTATGGATGGATGGTAACTGTTTTGTGATTTATGTTTAATTGCTATATCTGTTATTCTGGTATTTGGTTTATGCATTCCGGTATTGAGTATATGTGTTCCGGTAATAAGGTTTTGAATGCTTAAAGTTCTATAATGCGGTGACAATTGATTCACCCCCCCCTCTCAGTTGTCCTCTGGTTATTCGAGCTGTCTAACGTTGTGCTCTTTGTAGTTTTTCATGAAGAGACTCCAAAAGTTCTTGACTTTGCTTTATTATAAAGCAAATCCACAAAGTTTAAAGCATCATAACCATATAAGGCCTTGAAAGGTGTCATCCCAATGGACATATGATATGTAGCATTGTAACAATGTCTGCCAAATAAAGCCATTTTATCTAAGCTATTTGAGGTTTGGCTACATAATTTCACAAATAGCCTTCAATTCATTTGTTGACTATTTTTGTTTGTCCATTAGTCTGTGGATGGTAATGGGTACTTGGAGATATCTTAGTTTCTGTTTAGTGAAAGGGTTTCTACCAAAACAGGTTGATGAACTATCTCTATCACTTAAATGTTTTTTGGCAACCCATGTAATTTTAAAACCTTTTTGAAAGACAATTTTGCCACTTGAGGTCTCTTAAACTTGGTAGATGTGGAAAATAAATGACCATATGTTTGGCAAATTTCAGATGTGCACTTCTTTGGAGGAAGACATAAATTAGGGGTTGGTATCCTAAGTCAGCTTGGCATTTAATATTTAAGAAATGAAACGCCCAAGTTGAACATCAATTTTAGTTTTTTGTAATGGAAAATTGTAACAACCCACCTTACCTTTTCATTTTTATTTTTTTACAATATAGAAAATGTATATGCAATGTTTTCAACACTTTCTAATCACTGAGATCTGAATGGGCAAGGTGAGAGCTATGGTGCTTCCAATCGTACAGCCATTCTAAATGAATGCAGTTACAAAATGATATGGTGGCAAGCTGACTAGAATACACAGGTGACAGAGTGAACCTAATCAACACCTCTTTGGCGGGCTATGTAAAATGACATGTAGACGGAAAAGCCAACCTTATCAACACTTATTTGATGGACTGCATGGATGCAATGCAAGCCATTGGTAGAACATCTAAACTTGACTCAAAACAAAATGGTCAATAATGCCAACTTGTTCAATGCCTAAACAGGCTGAATGATAAGCTATAGCAATTTGCACTAAACCGTCCAATCTTACAAAATGAAATGCATACAAAAATATGATCCTTTGGCGGTATTACCATCTGCGTATGCAAGACATGCATGAGATGCATTACAATATAGTAAATTAACAAGTACACTACTGAAACAAGCTGATATAATATTCTGATAATAAGATCAGACTGCAGTAACATTTAATGTCCCCTTTTGGGAATATACCTGTTTTTTGCCCAAAATAGCAACTCCAACCACACTATTTATTCATAAATAGTATTCTATAAATAAATTACATAATTGCAGTTAAACTTAGAGAGAATTGTAAATAACACCAAGCATTATGATCATAAATAATCGCTTTTGAAAACAAAATATTCTAAATTCATATGGATCCATTTCATAGCTTATTTCCATCAGCCAACCATATTAGGAATGCAATGGGAAAGCATAATACAGTGCCTTGGAGACTGTTCTCCTTAACCAAGCCCAAGGGCACAAAATGAGCCATTGAGTCATTCGGCCTCTTGGCCCACAAGAAATCCAACTTGGGGTGGGGTGCTTGATAAGGGAACCGGTGCTGCTCACCCTTATAAAATCCTTGTAAGGTTTGTCTAGTTGCAACAATCTTTGCAACCTTGTAGAGCTGCTAAAAAATCTTGAAGCTTTGGCACCTATAATGAGCAAAATTTTTCATTTTTCTTGCAATCCCATAGAGCTGTTCCGAAACCCCAAATCCTTGCCAGTTGACTAATTAATAAGATTTTCTTGGTTAGACAAGGCTGCAGAGTTAAAAGGTTTTGAAGGACTGTCTATAAGGTATTTTGGTACTAATTTGTCTTATTTTCTTGTGAAAGGTCAAGACTAAAGGTTTTATCTTCTCTTGCTAAAATGAAGTATGAATTTAAGTGTGGTTCTTCAGTCAATTTTTTTCTCTAAATTGACGAACATCTTAGATATAGATTGAGGCCATGTTAACCTAGAGGAGTTCCACAAGAGAATTGCAAAGAGCAAGAAGAGAAATATAAAGGCAAGACAATTGATTGAGAGTGGCCTCATAGAAGTTCCCCGCTTTGGTTCAATCAATGGACCTAATGATGACTTGTGTGCCAAATTTTATAATATTTATACAAGGGATATTAGAATTAAAAAAATACATGCAATTTTACAAATTTTGCCACAATAGATTGAGGAAATGTTGGACATGACAGCCAAGGATCGATATGCAGATGTCACTACCAATGCTTCTAAGCAATTTTATGAGCTTAATTTAGATCAATGTTTGTTTATAATCAATAGGAACTGGTTGAAAGAGTCAAGGACATCTACAACTACACTTTCAAAGGCCTCGCTTAGGATTGACTTTTTCACAAAGAAATCAATGATATCATCATTTTCGCAAACAGGGTTATAGGCCTTGGAGATGGAAACACTCTTGGATGTTTCAGTGTGTGGCCATGATCCTTGAAGAAAAATAATATATGGATTGGGCTACATTGGTTAGTGATTGCCTCTATGATCAACTTATCAATGTCAATGAATCAAAGAGATTCTACATGACCTCATACTTAGTGTACTTTTTGGCAAGCAGAGGATTGTTTATAGGATTAAAGCTAGAGGGAAGCATGGGTATTGGGCAATATAAGGTTTATGCATTTTATTTGCAACTTGAGTTAAAGAAAAGTTCAAAGCATTTTAAGAGGGTAAATGATGCTCTCATATTCTTTAAAATTAGAATGCTTGAGAATGATCCCACTAAAAGAATGTCCGTGGAAGCTATTGTTGTTGTGGCTGGTTCCAATAACCAAGTTTGTTTTCTTGTACTTTTGCATTTGGTTCATGTGCATTTGATAAATTTGAATAGTGTTTTACCACTGAGAATTTGCCGAGGGCAATTTTTTTTGCTTGGTCAATCTGAGCACCTTAGTTTAGTTGCAACATGAAATATTTGTCTCGCACCTTTGCCTATGGGTGTCATATCCTCAATCTGTGCCTAGAATAGGGTGGCTATTATTTATTATTTTTGCACTTTTCTTTCCATAGGTGATTGCCTTTTCTTTTGTGTTGGTTGCAATTTTTTTGGGTCAAGCAAAGAATGGATGTATCAGATTTGTCTACTTGTTGAATGATAATTGGAGCATACGGTTGACAAGCTTAGGTTTTCTTCTATCTTTTCTCTCTCATGCTTCTTTTTAATTTTTTTTATCACATTATTAGATCAGTGTTAATTATGAACAATTTTGGGATGCAAATGACAAATCTTTCTTCAATCAGTTTAAAAAAAATGTATATCCATGTTTAAATCAGCAAATTGAAATATTTTTTCTTGAATTATTCACTATTCTAAACATATAGAAGATGGTTTTGTCAGGAAATTGGCAAAATTGTGTAAATTAACAAATTACTTGGGGATTATAATCTGAAATTTACGTACTCTATTTAGTCTTTGAGTCTAAAATGGAATTTTTGTCGTAGTATAAAAATGGAATTTCTTGTGATTGCATGCACTTTTGGACAATAAATGGGTAATTTCGCAGCCAAACAACTTAGGACCTTGTAGGTGTCCTTTAGTATTCCATTGGAGTCCCTTGAATAGGACAACCAAATTGCTTGCCTACAAATGCATACAGAAGACTCTTGAAGTTAAAAAGCAGAGGAATGATTTTTGTCCCTATGTGTTAGTGTGCCAAATGATGCATCAACACATATCTAATTAGGTATATATAGGAGCTAGTGGTTGGTTATTATCATCATATTGCAAATTGTGTTCTTATTGGATGCTTTTGGAGGTTTGCCTCCTCAAAGTGGCTGCAATTCTCAAGCATTTGTAGCATATGTCATATTATATGATTGTTTTATGCAAGTTATTTCATTACGAGTGTTTACCTTTTCATTTTATTAGAAATGACATATTCTACCAATAGTTACAAGTTTGCCCCGATGAAAATTTTCCTTGCCAAAGTGGCAAACCATTGATTTTTTTCAAATCCACAAGTTCCTCTTTAATTTCTGGGCCTAGGTTTACCCAATTCAAATTTAAAAAATAATCTCTGAAACTCACAAAAGGCTTAGTTCCAGCTAGCCTTCCTTTTGATTGATTAGGGGTCCAAATTTTTAGAATCATTCATTCAGACCATGAAATTGAAGAATTTGAGATCAATTTCGTCGTTTATCTTTTCTATCATCTGTATAGCTTGCCATCAACCACCATTGCTAGTTGTTGCTTAATCCTCCACATTCTTTTTTCCATTCTAGAAATCCTTACTCGTCTTACTACCTTGGAGATTTACTACTGGTGGGGACACTGCAGACAAAGTTCAATTCTGCTCCACATCTGTAGCATTTATAGCCCCAGGTGTGGACATTTATTTGCTTTATAGGTTAGATATATTTTTTCATAGATTAGAATTTTCTGCTAAAGATTGCTTGTGGTAATCGGATACAATTTATGGTTTACGACTTGAGTGGAAGGATTAGATTTAATTTATCGTCTGTGTTGGCTGCTACTTCTTCAAATCTCTTTATTCAGTTATCTTTAAAGAATTTAAGAATAAACAATAAAAAGAAATATCATATTCAATTTCTAAAGAAGCACGCTAACTTTTCGTTAGTGGATTTAGTTTCTGAAGAGCACACAGTTATACTGCGAGGGGGGCGGGGGGGTGAATCAGTATAACAACAATCTTTTACCAATTTTAACTTTTTCAACTTAAATCATAAGTATATAACTTATCTCATAAACATATTCATTGCAAACAATCATTCATATGTAATCTAACTAATATGATAAGTAGAACACAAGATATATACGTGGAAACACTTACGGGAGAAAACCACGGCAAATCAATGCTTTTAAATAATTCTTCTTTTACAATGTTTGTAGGTACCAACCTACTAGAGCCATCAACCCCTAAGTTTGTCTGTGAGCACCAACCCACTGGAAGCACCAACTCCCAAATCTGATTTTGTGAGCACCAACCCACTGGAAGCACCAACTCCTCAATCCAGAATTAGTGAGCACCAACCCACTTCATATAATTCTGAATTTCCACTTTGACAATGTTGCTATAACAACTGATGATGTACACTTTGGTCTTCTCAAATCTGCACTTATTTTTTCATAAATCTGTTACAAATTCTTCTTCAATATCTGCTGCGATTCCCTTCTCAATTCTGTTATAAATATGGCAATTTCTTCATATACATTTCTGCCTTGAGATCTATCCTAACTGCTCATATTTCTTCATATGTATATCTGATATAAAATTTTCATATACTGCACACTTACATCTCAAAGATCTTCCTTCCCCTTTTTAATCCATACTCTACACACACGATCACACACAGCTACTACAAATTCAGTCCTCATATACATCTCTCACGTAACCTTTCTATGAAAGGTTGTATCCTTTTAACCAATTAGTTGTGATTTTTCTAAACCATAATCATATCTCTTTGTTGCTAATTGATCTGCTTGCTTCTCTAACCGTACCTTATATATCTTTTTTAATATCTTGTAATTAATATGAATCAACTCATATAATTGGTCTTCTTTCTAATTTGCACCTTTTGGCTATTAACAAGATATTCTTTGTTTATCATAATGAGTTGTTATCTTGAATAGACCAAGTGTTTTATTCATTCTTTGGCCACGTATATTTCGAATTATTATGATTTCAAATACCACGTCTTCCTAATCAAATCGTGTCATTGTTTCTTCACTAATTCCCTGTCCTTTCTTCTCATACCAGATTGCACTCATATTCTTAAAGTCTTATACAAATTATCCTATATTGCTGATCAATATGTACCATGAAGTCATCTTTTTAGTGGCTGTTTTATAAAGTCGCCCATATTGATTATGAAGTTGCTGCACATTATCAATGAATCACTGTAATTCCTTTATTCTTTAAATCAAACCAATCACTGTTCCTTTATCGTCTGCATATGTATTCATATTTCTTTGACCAAGCCAAACAAGAGTCGGCGAATACTGTCTTCCTTAATATATCACTGAAAGAGGTCATTTACTATTTGTTATCTTTTAATTTCCATCGATTCTTCTGTCTCTAATAAACTTTACGCACTATATAATTTTACGAGTCTTTGGCAACAGGCAGTGGTCAAATTCTTGAAGTTGATATGTCCAAATCGATATTCTGGAAGAGATCGCTGTTTCTTAATTTAGAAAATTAATAATATTAATATATTGTTTGTTATGAACTTCGCTTCTTGATTATAATATGTTTTCACTTGTGATCGCTGCCTTGTATAACTCAAAACACTGCTCTTGTAAATTACAATTCATAATTGCTGTTGAAGTCAGTAATGTCTTTATGACAAATCATTAACAATTCTTTGCTTATTACATCAGTGACTAGAACTTTTCTTGATCGATTATTCAGAAATTTCCAAAGTCATTAAGTTGCTTACTTTTGATGATCCCGCTCGACTAGATATTGACAATAATGAGCCGCTGTTTTAGACAAATGAAAATGCCTCTTTAAAGAAGTGTTGTTCTCCAGCCACTTTGATCGACTTTGGTAAAGTCGCTAGTATATACGTATGCTTATCAATAAACATTTTCATATTCTTTATTCATCGACTTCCAATCATTTTAATAGCATCGGTATCCTCCATGTCAAATCAATGGATAAATTTTTGTTGTCTACTTAATTAATTTTGAAGGTAAGCTGGAAATTATATCTGTGTAATATAGTCTTTGATCCGTCCGTGATTCTTCTTTTAGTATAGTTGCTGTATTCAACTGGTGCTAGTTGTAATTGCTGTTCATTTTCTACATTGTTAGTCTTTGTTTCTGTTCGAAACAAATCACCACATTTTTTAAGAACTCTATTGATCATGCCCAACATTTCATATAAGTATTGATACTCATATATTATTATATTAACCATATAAATCATTGTGATCACTGGATATAACATTCGAAGTGATGATTGTACTCTTCCTTGATTCATCATTGTCTCAAATTTGCTGTATTAATATAATCGCTGATATTTAATAAACATCCCCACTATGATCATATAAATCGCTGTACACTTAATTGACATACCGTTTTTTATTTTTGACAAGTATTAATCGTTTTATTCTTATGGAATCGACAAATAGTAAAAGTAGATGCCATTTTGAAGTGATCCAAGAATTTCATTTTGATTGAGGCAAGGAGAAGTTAACAGACAAATAGTAAAAGTGGATGCCATTTTGAAGTGATCCAAGAATTTCATTTTGATTGAGGCAAGGAGTTTTGTAGGGTTAATTCAATATTTTAGAAAGCTTATCAAATCATATTCCACAATTGTGATGTTTTATATCATAGCTACAAAAATTGGATTTTAAAAAATCGTAAAAAATTATAGAAAAATAGACACAAACTATTTTTTTTATTAAAACTTAAGGGCAAATAGATTTTTGTTGTTTATATTCATATTGCTGATCACATAGGCAAATATTCATTAACTTTTTAAAAAGGCAGTCACCAAATCCACCAAATAGTTGTCTTAAGTCTGAGATAAAAAATTAGCTAAGTCTATGAAGTGCTGAGATCAAAATTTATCAGACAGAGATCCAGCTATTGTTAGGAATTTCGTAGAAGTGGAAGCCATTTTGAAGTGATCCAAGTCTTTCATTGTGATCGAGGAAAGGAGTTTTCTAGGGGTATTTCAATATTTGAGAAGGCTTATCAAATCATATTCCATAGTCGCAATGCTTTATATTCCTTGATGGCAATTGGTAAGCCTTTTATATGGGGTAGAATTCAATAAAAGGCATTTGTTTAGCTGAAGTAAAAGATTAGCAAGCCATTGGTTTTGGCAATACCTAGCTTGCAACTACTATTTTAGGTAGAGACAAATTTTAGTGATTGTGGCTGGAGGCTCTTTTATTACAACTGTGGAAGCTTGTTTGTCGTCATTCAAATTTATTTCGTGGAGCACTTTGGATATATTGCTCACATAATGAATTGTATGTCTTTGTTTGAGCAAAAATTAACTATATCAATTAAAAATAAAAAATCATATATATATATATATATACACGTCTTCAGACGTTTATTGTTGTGGTAGAAACACTTCATTGGTGAGGTAGCCACCACGGTTCAAACCCCTGTTGGGCCATTGAGTTCGCGGGCTTTCTGGGTTTGTTGGATCGTTAAGCTCGTGGATTTGAACAAGTGAAGTGTGGGGAATGATGAACCCCCCCAAAATGGACAAAATAATTAACTTTTTGAACGTTGATTCCACATTGACTTTGACTCCATCTCAGATCAACCCTATTTCTAAGCAATTCAGTAATTTAATGAGTTTTTCTAGGGTTTTGCAAGTTTTTACAATGATTTTTTTCACTTTTTTTGCCATTTTTGGGGTTTTTTAACATGATTTTAACGTGATTTAAATGCAAAAAATCATTGAAAATTGGGTCAACGATTTTTTTATTAATCGAGATTTTTTCGAGGAATAAATCGGCTGGCTCTAGGATTTAGGATTAATCGGGTATAATCGTGATTTTTTGCAGCTTATTGCTTCTCTGGTCATAACAACTTCATCTTTTATGAATCGCACATATATACATTGTGAATGTCTTCTTCTTAATAAAGTATGTCTTCTTCTTCATAAAGTATTCTTGTGTCATAAGTATGGGATCAACCACAAAACCAATGATTGTCTAAATCTTTAGTTTAGACAATACAATCAACCTTTTCAATGATGATGGTAGCTGAACATAATAGGAACATTTATCTTGATGGTAATAGAGGCATCAATGGTAACTTTGTCTTTATTTCTTTGACATCAATGACAACATTTCCAACAGTTTCCTTATAACAAAAATCAATAGCATCTTCCCTAATCAATAAGCAAAAATTAAAAGCATTAAATTCAGTCATTTTGTCATTTTCAAAGAGCAAATTAATTTCAATTCTCTGTATGCCTATTGTTATGGTAAATCGATGTTATTAAACAATAGAGATGAAAGCTCTATATAAAGATTTACAAGAGACGATGTTTCTAACAGAATGCAGAAAAGTAAACTTTCCTAAACTAAATAAGACAACTAGATGATCATTAAAGAAACAATACATTATTCACATACCTATAAGCTTGTACGGAAAATATTGTTTCTGCTTCATGTTATTCATTTATTTTTGGAAAAGGAATTCAAAAGAAGTTATACTTTTGCAGCAAGGTTTGATTAATTGTATCAATTAATTAGTATTACTTGTTTATTTAGTTATATTAAATAAATTAGAGAAATCTAATTGCTCTAACATAGTTTATTTAATTATTGAAATAATTAAATCAATCTGTTGAATAAGTTATTCATTCATTAAAATTTTAAAAAAACCCCAAAAATAAATTTGTAAGCTTTATTTAATTGGATTAATTTATTTGTTACATGTAAAATTGCAAAAGAACAAAAACATACAAAACAATTAAAAACACAAAAAAAATCATAAACAAATAAACATTTAAACATTCAACAAAACCAAACGAATCCAACAATTTGCCAAACTCTACACCAGCCTTTGAACAATCAAAACCAACAATCTAACAATAAAGCAATCTATTAAAACGTCAACTCACTCGAATGCTCTTGTGGGACCATTTATGATTCCATTGCATATGACCTGGGCTGCATCCCCATCTAGTAAGGGAGATCTTAGGAGAGACTCCACCTACCCTCTTGCTCTAATCCATAAATAGGAAGCCATCTTAGAAATCATTTGCCATGAAAACATCGAACAAGAAAACATCCTTTGTCCATTCAAAAACATCACCTTTTAAATGGATCACAAGAACCCCATAGCTTGTTTAGACAGTGCCTTTATTGCCGATCATCTACCTTCTACTCCCTAGAGAGGAAAACAATTAAATCAACTGTATACTCTTCCCTCCACCAGACCAATTCCTGCCATGTCTGCAGCAACGAGAGCCAACTCATCCAAATAACGTGAATATTTGTGAGTACCCATTTTTGGTGTATGCACTACCTACCATACTTTTTCAATTCTTTTGAAAAGTTGAACATGCATATAGAAATTTACACACCACCATACTGACTCACATTTCTATACAGATTTTTTTTTCAATTTTTTTTGAAGTATTTTGTTTATATCCAATTCTAATTAAGTTACTGTGTGTGTGCGCGCGTGCGCGTTCGTGCATGTGTGTGCGTGCGCGCTTCTTTGAGTACAGCCTTTTGAGTCCATGCTTTCTACTCCTATATGAACGCATATGTGTATCATTATATGGATCAAACATTATATACATTTCAAGTCTATATTAATGGCTTCAACAATTTGCTGATATCTTAGAATTGCAGCAATACTATGTTTTGCTTTTTAATGCCCATTTAAATTTAAAGTTTGTATTACTCACAATTGTGCCTAATGCTTTTCATGGTATGCAAATCTTGATATAAACTATTAGACGTGAATTGTACCTAACATAATTGTTGTTGCATGTTTGAAGGAGGTGGACTTGGAGTTTTTATGGGTTTGTTCTTAGGTGCTCTGGACAATCCACTTATGCAAGAACAAATGACAGCTAGGCAACAATTTGTTTATACGGCAAAGCAGATGGGAGGCAGGAGTTTGAGCTCAGCCAAGGCATTCGCAATCATGGGAGTTATTTTCTCAGGAGTAGAATGTGTTGTTGAGAAGGTGAACTAAAATGCAAGAAAAGAAAATAATATCTTTTTCTTTATTTGCGCATTGATTTAAGATTTCATTGTGCATTGGTTGAATTCATATTGAAGCAATACTTTTTATACTGGGCAAAACAAATATTCAATTTAAATTTTTTCACAGGCAAGGGCTAAACATGATACTACTAACACCATGGTTGCTGGATGTGTTACTGGAGGAGCATTATCTGCAAAAGGTAATTTTTCTTTTTAGCATTATGAGATTACTACTTTCATTAGAATATAGCTTGAGTTTATTTGTTGTTAATTTTGGGCTTTTAGTTTGGTCTGTTTTTTGGGACAGAGAGATGGTCCATGTAGAGAACCTTTTACATGTATTGTAGCCTTTGAAAAGGATTTGGGAGCTATTAATACTAATAAAAATTATGGAAAGACAAAGCTAGAGGTAAACATACCTACCTGTGAAACCTCCACATGAATTGTACCAAAATAGTTAAGATACATAAATCCAAAACGTAAGTCACTGGTTTGAGTACAGGTTTGGGAATCTGGTATGACGGACAACAATTTTATTTTTCCCTTGGGTATGGGTATGGTAGCATATGATAACAATAATAATAATAATAATAATAATATGTTCAAAATTATAAATTATAAGCACAGTGATACCCATAATTGCCTATAAATAGAATACAGCATAATTTTAACATAGTAAGTTATAACAGTTCAATTCGTGATCACTTCATATGTACAGTAATAGATTCCCTTTTTAAAAATATAATAGAGAAATAAAAGCTCAAAGAAGCCTGCTTACCTTACTAGTTTCCTGGTCAATATTGATCATGATTCAGTGAAAAGTAGAATATTGCACTCAATGCAGCGTAATCAGCATTCAAAATAGTCAATGTAAGTGTTACAGAAGTTTATGCTGTCTATGTAGCAGAGCTCTTTGGTCAGCAGTCACAATATAGCAGAGCTCTTTGGTCAACACTGTCAGATAACCACATTTAGGAAAAGTCAATCAAACAAGGGTTAATGCAGGAGCAGGTGTAGAGGGTCAATTTTGAAGGTCTGGTCTGCTGATTCAGAAATGATGTCAGATTTACAATCTGGCCCAAATATTGTCTTTTTCCCCCTCCTACACATGAGAGAGTGAATGATGGAAAAACACGTTCTTGAGGATCAATTAATGCTATCTAAACATGTTTAATTGAAAACAATAGCCCTAATTTTTTTTAAACGATGGTTATAAATTCTCAATCTGCCAAGACAATTTTAACTTTAAACAGGAATTCATTAGAAAACAATATCATATTTGGTAAATAATGGCGTCATACTTCTTTCATGGGCTGATTTTGTAACTGCTGCCTAAGTCACAAGGTTTGAATTCGAGTTCAAGTTCGACAACAATGAAATTTGGATGAAATTCGACAAGGGTAAAAAATTTGAAAAAAAAATCGGCATTAAATTTGCCTTATACAATTCTATTAAAAAAAATGAATAAATTTAATAAATAAATAATAAATTAAAAAATAATTAATATTATATTTTATTTGAATAAATTATAAATAATTTTTAAAATATTATAATATAAATATGTTTGTAAGTTTAATTTAAATAATTTTAAAGATAATAATAAATATATTATTAATTATTATTTATTATTTAAAAATCAAATTAAATATATTATAAAAATTAAAATTAATAAACGAATGTCATTGGTTATTTTTATAAAATATAAAGTTACTAAATTTTATTTTAAAAAACAGAAGGTCAAAATAAAAACAAAACTTAAATATAAAAGGCTCATTTGCAAAAATCCTTGATGAGGTCGATAGAGGAAGGAGCACGCGAGCACAACGGAAAGAACCTGAAAAATTTGCGAAGGAAAGAATTGAAAGAATCATGTGTGAAGGAAAGATTTGAAGTAACCATGGCACGAAGGAAAGACGAAAAAAACTGTAATACATTGATTTTCCTCTCTGCGCGGTGTTTCTAAGTTCAACCCGCTCCACATTTAGGGTTTTGTTATTGACAAAGGCAGGAAAGCAAAAACTATGCCCTTCAGCCTTACAAATCTAAGGCGAATTTGAATGAATTTTTAATCATGTTTTGGAGTTCGCCGAATTTTGAACTTCATGGTTGAAATTCGGCGAGCCCTGTGATTTAGACTGCTGCGTGGCTCCTGCTGGGCATGAACCTGCACCATACCAGGACCTTTACTGGACCCACATGTGTACCTGGGTCAAATATGAAGGGTCCTGTAACATAGTCCAAAACTGAAAGTTGAACTTTAAAGTACTAGCTCTAGTTTTGCCCCAAAGTTAAAGTTTGTCATAAACCTCACACATATGGTGGACTCTATCCCAAATGCTTTCATGAATTTTCCATTGTAGCATATTTTTGTATCTCAATAATGAAATCACAACTTGGATCCTTCGGTGATGTTCTCCTGTTTGTTAACTTGTATCCATTGCCACTTAAGTTCGGTTAAACTTGCTTTAACTACCTTCTTTGCAATAGATTTAGAGCATTTAAGAATCAAATCACCTCTACTGTCTGGAGTCCTCCAAAGACAGTTATTCTTCTAAGATCTGCACACATCATTATCAGCATGTGAATAAGTAGCTTGTCAAGGATGAAGTTGTAAGTGAACCACCTGCTTCAATCATTGAAATATTGCCCTTCTTATAAGAATGCAATGGAAGGAAGAGATTAATGCAGGCAGTGAATCTCTGAAGTGAGACCATCCTTTAGGTTTGATCCTCTCAAGTAAGGAAAAAATTGGATAAAAAAGTTCTGGGCATGGAAAGTGGCAATCTTGGTATCATTTGACTCTGCTGGTTGTAGCATAAATGAAAATTACATTTTCTTTGCACCTATTGTAGGAATAACAAAAATATAACTTGCCTCTTTGGTTTAAGTTCAAAAGCAAGCTCTCTAACCAGTCATGGTGTCATAGATCCTTTGCAATTTCAAGGCATTGATGGCTTGTTTAAGATTCATAAGGAAATGTTGAAGCTCTGCATGCAGAAGAAAGTTTAGAAGTTGTGGATCAACAATGTATGTTGTGGTAGGATATAAGGCTTAGTGGTTTGTCAGTGTTGCCATTATTAGCATATAGAATCTTCAACGAGTGTCAAGTTTATGTATTGTTGGTTACATCACTCAAACTCTAAATACTGGGATGAACCTCATTGTAATACTCTCTGTAATATCAAATAATTTAATATTGTGTTGTCTTTTTCAAAATGGTATTTAGAGTAGGATGGAGCTGTCATTTCTACTGCAACATATCAATGAAGGAGCAGTATGACAGGAATGAAGCCATGCTGCAGTTTGCGGATGACCGTGGGTTGTGGGTTGCTATTGAACTGTCATGCTTCTGGTCATGATTTTGCATGATTTGCTTCTTGGTTCTGTTTTGCATTTCTACGTCATTTGACACAAATATTATTGGCTGCAAACAAAGGCTGTGAATTTTAGTCATGGCTAGTGCATTATTTGGAGGTATTCTCAGTTTTAAATTTCCTTTCAAAGTCTAAAAACTTTGCCACCAATTTATTATTTTTCTTTCCAATAATTTTATCAGGGTTTGAACTTTTCCACAAATTTATTGGGAATTTTTTTTTGGAAATGAAAAATTCCATTTGTTAAATATTCAAACCTCAACTTCCACACATGGAAAGTAAAAATCTAGATGCAGTTGATGCACAGGAATTAGTGGGTACTAGTTAATGGGAGTAAGAAACCAAGAAACCACCTACATATGCCAATAAATTATTAAATTGGCAAAGCAAAGATGATAAAGCTATTGCCATAATTGGTCTTTCTCTCTACGATTTTGAGTTACATCATATAGATTATCATCTAAGGAAATTTGGGACAATTTGAAGAAATTGTCTGGAGCAAAAATGTTTAATACAATCATCTTCAGATTCAAGATGGCTGATGGAGTCATTAGATCTAGCTTTGGTTAGTTATTATGATTCATTGTAGTTATTATGATTCATTGTAGTGGTATCCACAGCTTTGTCTTAAATTATAAATGTTCGCTGCCCTTCATAAATTGAACTCATTGAAAAATAAGTTGTCTAATCTTGGCTTGGGCTTCCATGATCTAATATGAGTCACTATAGTAGTTCTGACAGGCTTGTCTGATCTGACAACTGTTGGTTGCGCTTTATAAAATGAACTCTCATAGATAGAGAAGGTGTCTAATTTTGGCTTGGGGTTCCCCAATAAACATGAATGTAAGAAAATTCTATTGAATAAAGCTTCTATTACATGATATTTTGTTGTTCTATTTGTGTTAGTGTCGACTATTGTATGCATTTGTGAACTTCATAAGAGTAAACAATTTCCTTTTAAGAAGTTGGGTTGGGTTTAAGCAAGTGCTAGTGTTGGTATGTAAAACCTTAGAAGATGGCAATATAAATAGGATAAGCAGTTAGGAAAGTAGTAGATTATAACCAAGAAAGGGAGGACAGGCTCACAAGGTATTTTTGGTATATGTGGAATGTATCTATATGAGAAAATGTTTGCAAAGAAGTTAAACAAGTAGTGTAGGATATAATTTGGAATAACTAGTGGTGACCAAAGATGTGGAAATGCTAAACAAGTAGTGTAGGATATAATTTGGAATAACTAGTGGTGACCAAAGATGTGGAAATGCTCCTTGGCTGTCTTCCCCAACTCCTTGTCAAATACTATAATATTACAAGATCTTTGTGTTGGATTATGTTGATGTATGTAGCTAGGTTGAAGCCCTTCTAGCGCCAACCTAGCTCGCCTAGCATGCATGTGGCCTTGCCGGCCTTAGAAGACATTAATAGTTGGGCCCTAATTGGGCATCATATGTAACTTGCAACTAAGGGAGACTCATATGTAACTTGTAATATATAGGTCTAACCCTATCCTTGGCGCCAAAAGTATATGTCCGACTTGAGGTCCATTAGGAGGTATTGATTCATATATATGCAAGGTCATGAATTGAATAACATGAAGGACATGTAGTGTGCTCAGGGGTGACGATAAGAGCTTATCGTCTATGGTTGGGAAGGCAACAGATCTGATGTTTGCCTGTGGTTAACGAGCACTACCATAAAATCAACATGGTATTAGAGCGGGTTTCTTCTATAGAGCCTAACCGCTTGAAGGTAGATCCTGTGCTTTTGAGGGAGTTCAATCAAAGTAATTTGCAGACTGAGAAATCTAACTGCAGGCAAAAGTCGATTACTGAGACCTCGCAAAGCCGCCTTGTCACCTCATTGGGAAAGCTGAAAGACATGAGGTTCTGCAGCATTTTCTGCTTCAAGGTCTGGTGGATGACACATTGGGTTGGAATCACGAGCTCCGACATGGAGACCGAGACCCAATTTGTGCTTCTGGAAACACCATCCAAATCGGCCAGTGAGGGTTTAGCCCCCACCCATACGTCCTCTTGCTTCCCATAATCGAGGGCCCATTTAGGGCCTCGTTGCAGCCAGGGGAGGACAACATCGTGGATGTTTGTGTGGAGAGCTGTGTCAAAGGCGTCGTAGGTTCGAGCTTCAGGAGTGTTGTGCATGTGTACGTGCATGCCGAATCAGACCTGTACGATCTCATGAAGGACGCTTTGCAGGCTCTGCAGGTCCATCTTAAAACTTTCCGCCGACGGGAGGAAAAGACCTTGCCTGGCATTGTGGATAAATTAGGATACATTTTATTTAACTGTTGCACCCTTTGGTGTGTGGGAAGGCGTGAAGACGCTCGCTAATGGTGGATGCCCGCCTGGTCTTGTGCTCATTGATGACAGATGGCAGTCAATTTCTAATGATGCCGATCTGTCAAAAGAAGCCATGGCTCTCACTGTTGCAGGCAAACAAATGCCTTGCCGGTTGACGAGCTTCAAAGAGAATTACAAAATTGCTGGTTATGTTGGCGGGTCGTTGCGTGACAAGGCTCAGGAAAGCGTGGAGGAAGAAAAGGAGATGGGAATGGGGGCTTTTGTGAGGGATCTGAAAATAGAGTTTCATAGTTTGGATTATGTGTATGTCTGGCACGCTTTTTGTGGTTACTAGGGCGGTGTGCGCCCTAGGAGTATAAAATTGTTGTTTGAAATTTTGACCCCAAGGCTTTCGCCAGGTTTGGAAACTACCATGGAAGATCTGGCTGTTGATAAGATCGTTAACAATGGTGTGGGCCTCGTTCCGCCAGAGCGTGCTGCAGAACTTTATGATGCATTGCACTCATATTTGTCCCGGGCGAGGATCGATGGCGTGAAGGGCGACATTATTCATATTTTGGAGTTGCTAAGCGAGGGTCTTGGCGGGGGGGGGGTGGAATTGGCTAAGGCTTATTTTAATGGGTTGAGCAAGTCCGTGAGGAAGTACTTCAAGGGAAATGGAGTGATTGCTAGTATGGAGCACTGCAACGACGTTGTGTATCTAGGCACTGAGCAGATCACTCTCGGTCGTGTTGGACGAATCAGAGATTGCATTCAAGGAAGGAAGATTGCTTGCACTTCTTCGTAGAGGAAGAATCAGTATTCAGGGGAATTCTGACATATCGTCTGAAGTAACCTTGGACGAAGAGGTCAGAAGATTGATTTCAGCTTCAGAGGGAGCTTGTCGCTTCATCTTTAGAGGAAGCTTAACATTTCATTTTCAGACGGAGCTTGACGAAGCCTAACATTTTAGCTTCAGAGGGAGCTTGACATTTTAGCTTCAGAGGGAGCTTGACATTTCAGCTTCACAGAGAGCCTGACATTTCAGCTTCAGAGGGAGCCATGTCGTCATGAAATTTTGTTAACGAGTTCTTCTCTGTGAGGGAGAAGTTTGAGGTGCAATCCCTTGTTAATGAGTTCTTGTCTGTGAGGGAGAAGTTCGAGGTGTAATCCCTTGTGTTATGAGTTCTTCTCTGTGAGGGAGAAGTTCGAGGTGCAATCCCTTGTTAATGCATTCTTCTCTGTGAGAGAAGTTTGAGGTGAAAGCCCTCGTTCCACCCTCAACAAGTAGTAATGGTGGATCCACCCTCTGCGAGTAGGCATGGTGGAGATGCATTCTTGTCTGGGAGAAGTCTGAGGTTAGAGCCCTTGTTCCACCCTCTACGAGTAGGCATGGTGGTAATGCACCCTTCTCTGGGAGAAGGTTGAGGTGAAAGCCCTCTTCCACCCTCTGCGAATAGGCATGGTGAGCCCACCTTCTGCGAGTAGGTATGGTGGGTATCATGAAAGAAATTCCATGATGTGCTTATTCACCCTCTGGGAGTAGCTATGGTGAACGTATTATTCATGGGAGTAGCCATGGTGGTAGTCACTATGTGACTTGGTTATTCAAAAGGAATCCTCCCTAGCTAAGAGGAAGTGTTGTTGTGTAGCTAGGTCGGATCCCTTCTAGGGTCGACCTAGTGCACAAAAATGCGAAGTGGCCTGTCAGCCTTAGCATTTGGATATCTTAGTTGTACGAGTCTAATTTTGGTCAGGCCCTATTTGGGCGGACCACTTGTGTGTAACTTGTGATTAAGTTAAATGTAACATGCAACTAAGGGAGACTCATATGTAACTTGTAATATATAGGTCTGACCTTATCCTTGGCGCTAAAAGTATATGGCCGACTTGAGGTCTATTAGGAGGTATTAATTCATATTGAAGAACATGAGCAGCCATGTATCTCGGATCTTGAGAAGGTCTCCCTAGCTATGAGATTATGAATTCCACAAAAGTTGTAGTAGAGAGTGATCATGATACAGATGAAGAAGTTGATATGTTTGAAAGTTTCAGAAGATTTGTATTCTAGAATATTCAGCAGGGATTCGAGTTAGGCAACTGTGCTCGCATTCAAGATTTATTGTTGCCTAATTGGTGCCAAATTCACAATGCTGCTCATTCTGAATTCTGTTGCATGATGTGCAAGATAGCTTTGAATCAGATACACGAGAATTCTTGAGATTTTGACACTTGAAGAGATTAAAGAGGCCTCTCTTATGCTAGATGAGGAAATTGCAGATAAAATTTAAGATACAACTAAAGAAGAGGAAATACATGACGAAAATCAAGTTTGGACATTGAGATTTGATGGTTCAAAGTCAAAGAAAGGATCAGGAGCCGGATTTGAATTGATCAGTCCCTCAAGGGAAACTTATTTGGCCTCTCATAGATTACAGTTTCAATGTACAAACAATGTCGCTGAGTATGAATCCTTAGTTCATGGGTTGCTGTTAGCCATTTAGAAGAAAGTGAAGATTGTACATGTGTTTGGAGATTCATAGATTGTAGTGAGACAAGTGCAGAAGCAGTATGTCTGCCACGACAAAAGATTGACAAAATACCGCAATAGAGTATGGGATCTCATCGAAAGCTTTGATGCTTTCAATATCAAGTCAATATACAGATCACAATACCAAGTGGCAAATGCACTTACAAAGGCTGCTAGTTCCTTGGCACCCATCGCCATGGAAGGATTGAAGAAATTTATAGTGGAACTCACACCAGTTCCATCCGTACCAGATAATGTCACCAATTTCCAAGTTTTTGAAGATGATAAGCATATATTGGATTTTCTGACAAATACAGATATTTTCTCGAGTTAGGTTATTGATGAAGAGGAAGCCGAAGAAGCAGAATATGATTCAGATGGTATCCTTGATTTGAAGGCAAACTTCATTTCTAAGGGAATGATAGAGCTAGAAAGAATATTTGATTGAGATAAAATGAAAGTAGAAAGATCATATGACTCAAGTGGAAGTACCTATGAAATGGTGAATTTGGGAAATGACGAAGAAGTTAAGAATGTATTCATAGGGAAAGCATGCACGCCGAGTGAAAGGGAAGGCATATCGAAGAACATGAGAGATTTTCCCGATGTGATTGCATGGGGATATGATGATTTGAAGACATATGATACATCAATCATTACACACACTATTCCCTTGAAACCAGACAATAAGTCATTTAGACAGAGACAGAGGCAAGTGAACCCTTTGCTGGAGCCTCTCATATATCAAGAAGTGAAGAAATTGTTGTCAGCAAGGATTATCTTTCCGGTGCGACACTCGACGTGGGTCGCCAATTTGGTCCTAGTTAGAAAAAAGAGTGGAGAGATAAGGCTTTGTGTTGATTTTAGAAATTTGAATAGAGCATTAGAGAAAGATAACTACCCACTTCCGTCATTGGACGAGGTTTTACAGATTGTGAATGGATCGCAAATGATGACCCTTTTGGACGGATATTCAGGATACAATTAGGTGATGGTAGAATATGAAGATTGATTAAAGACAACTTTCACCACAAAGTGGGGTACATTTGCATACAGAAGGATGCCATTTGGCTTAATCAATGTTGAAGCCACGTTCCAGAGAGCTATGGATATTGCATTTCAAGCTTTGATTGGAAAATGCATCATTATTTACATGGACGACATCACAATTTTCTCAAGGAAAAGAGAAGATCACATTGAAGATTTGAGAAAGGTATTTCAAAGATGCACAAAGTATGAGATATCTCTTAATCCCAAGAAATGCATATTCGGGGTTATAGAAGCTAAATTGTTAGGACATATTATCTCAGAGAAAGGAATATCCATTGATCCAAAAATAGTTGAAGGTATATCCAAGATAAGCCTCCCATGCAGTAAGAAAGAACTGAAGTCCTTCGTTAAAATTAACATTGTGAGGAAATTTATCTCTGGATTTGTTGAGATAATACAACCACTGAATGAAATGTTGAAGGAAGATGCCAAGATGGAATGGGCGACAAAAGCAAAGAAAGCATTTGAAGAGATCAAGTCCATCATCGCCGAGGCTCCCATTTTGGTCAGTCCAAATTATGCAAGACCTTTTTATGTGTATTCATTCGCTTCATAACATACTTGTGCTGTAGTCCTTACACAGAAGAACGAAGATAAAGATGAACATCCTATAGCATTTATGAGCGTGCCGTTGAAAGATGTGGAACTAAGATATCCAAATGTAGAGAAACAAGCTTATGCTTTAGTGAAAGCAATAAAGAAATTCAAACATTACATTTTGAGGACAAAAGTTTATGCCATAGTCCCAGATGTAGCAGTTAAGATGCTCCTTATGCAGAACGAATTAGGAGAAAGGAGAGGAAAGTGGGTTGCCGCTATCCAGGAGTATGACATCGAGATCCAACCAATGAGACTTGTTCGAGGTCAAGCCTTAGTGCAGACTTTAGCAGTTGATGCACCCGGATTGGTCCAACAAGTCTATGCAATTGAGGATGTCACTCTAGATGAATGGTATAGAGATATTGTTTGCTATTTATTAAACCAAAAATGCCCCGCACGTATGAGCCCTGCTAGGAAGAGAGCATTAAGATTGAAGTGTCAACATTTTATGTTACAAGGCTCGGTTTTATATCGAAGAAATCACGAAGGAATATATTTGAGATGTGTTGGCAAAGATGAAGCTAAATAGATTATGGAACATTTTCACAACAGATTTGGGACAGGTCATGGTGCAAGCTTGGCTACTGCGCACCAAATTTTGAGAGGAGGCTATTACTGGCCTACTTTGTTCCGAGATACTCATGAACATGTGAAGACTTGCCACACATGCCAGGTTGCTTCCGTTCGAGAGAAGAATCCAGCTATGCCGCTTCAGCGCGTGATTGAGTCCAAACCTTTCGCTATGTGGGGTATCGACTTCATTGGTATGATCAATCCACCTTCCCATGCGCAACACAAGTACATTATAACTTCGACTGATTACTGTACTCGGTGGTCAGAAGCTCAAGCTTTGAAGTTATGTACAACTGATGCTGTGATTAAATTTTTAGAGGAGAACATCATTACCAGGTTTGGCTGTCCACATGCTATTGTTTGTGATAATTGTTTTGCCTTTACATCATTGAAATTTTCGAATTGGGCTTTTGAATATGGTATAACCCTTAAGTTTTCATCGAATTATTATCCTCAGGGTAATGGGTTAGCCAAATTGGCAAATAAGAATTTGCTGAGTGTGACTAAAAAGTTGCTAGAGAAAAATCCAAAAGACTGGCACACGCAATTGAGATTCGCCCTTTCGGCAGATAGAACGAGAGTGAAGAATTCATTGGGGACTTCCCCATATTTTTTGGTATATAGCCAAGAGCCTGTCTTCCTCGTACAATTAAGAATTTCTACGTTGAGATTTATCCAAAATTACATGGAAGGCGAAGACAGAGTGCAAACAAGATTGACACAGTTGATGAACTAAGAAGAAAAGAGAGATAAAAGCATTAGAGAACTTCGCCAAACATTAGGGCATAGTTAAGAGATGGTTTGACAAACAAGTACGGGCAAACGCATTTAGGATTTCTGACCTGGTGCTGTATTGGGACAAAGCCCATGAGAGAAGGGGAGATCACAACAAATTTGACAAATTATGGAAAGGCCCCTATCAGATTGCTGAGATACTAGGAGAAAATGCATTCAAGCTGAGAACCTTAACTGGTGAGGATGTCCCGTTGCCTGTCAATGGACAATTCCTCAAGCATTACTTCCAACCTTAGGCTTCTTCTGAAGCCTACCCCTTGTATCATAGTTAGAATAGGTCTGCTTTGGTTTGCCTTAGTTTAGGTTTGCTCTCGGTTCTGCTTTAGGTTTTAGGTCGGCTTTGCTTAGATGTTAGTTCCGAGGGATATCCGCTTGTGATGTGGGAGTTGTTGTTAAGACACACTCTGCGTTTCACTAGGTTTTGTTCAGTCCTTTTCTTGAATGATACCTCATGAAGTTCTTTGAATTGGAGATTGTTTTTGTATAGTATATCATAGGTTGAATCCGTATTTGACAAGATTGGAAAACTTTTATTGTACCTTGATGTTGACATCATTTGATTATTAAATTTTACACATTAGTTTTGTTCGAGTTATTGTAGATTTTCAAGTGAATCTGTGAGTAGTTAAAAATTTTATTTCCTGCTTCAATGCCATTGTAATTCTCGAACCCTAGTAAGTTTCATTCCTTACGAGCCAAAGGAATTGACGGAATATGAAAAGTACATGAAAAGAAATATCATCAAAAAGAAAGAAAGAAGAAAGAAATGCAAAGAAATGAAAAATCTGAATTGGCTAATGGGAATATGCGAGTAACTCCATCGAGGCTATAGACGCTTGGCCGACAGTGGAGCAATATTCGTGAGGTTACAATAGGCCGCTTGCGAAGTATGGACATCTTACATAGCTAGTCTCACTGGATCCTTTGACTTGACAATATTCTCGTGAAGGTAATGAATACAATTGCACACACGTGGATAATCAATAACTAAGTAACTTGATACAATTCTTGGATTCCATCCTTTCAAATGTGTTTTCTAACTTTTGCTATGTTATGCAAGGATTAATTGAAGATTCTAAGAGTCGGATTGAGCTTTATTCTTGAAATGTTGTGGAACATTTCCTCCGTGGCGTCGCCAGATGTTGTGACCTTTTCACACATCGCCCCATTGCCAACGGGGACCCCCTCTTTTCTTGCTTTTCGCGTGTTTAGGTTAGGATTTTGGCAGCTTAGTGGGCAATTTTGTGTTTCCTGTGCCCGAGTCTCGGAGTTTTGGTCATGCCCAGTGTCTTCTAGGATTTTTGAGGTTATAAGATCAAGCTTGTGAAAATTGAGAATTTTAAATGATCCTAGTTTTGTCTGAGTGTAGACCCTTTGGAGCGTTAACGTGTTTTTGAATGTCGTTGTCGATGATTTTAAGTGCTAAGGTGTTTTTAAACCTTTTGGAGTTGTTTTCTCGCTCCTAGGAAGTTATTCAAGTTGATTTCACACTTTATCCCGATAGATTTCCTTGTGTTACGCTCCAATTTTTGATGAATTTCCTTGATTCCAGTTGAGCTTTATTGAGTTTCGAAGTTTCCTAGTGATTTTGAGTGGAAAAATCATCATTTTCCGAATGAAAATCGATATTCTAAGGGTTTAAAGGTCAAAATTCCATATTGGAGGTGCTTTTCCCCACATATTCCTGACTACCCATGGTTTTCCCTACTCAAAATCCAGACTGGACATGGATTTCCCTTGAAATCTATACATGCCCCATTTTTCCACCACTGTGAATCCATACTAGGGTCTTTTTTCCCCTGGATGCATTAAATTTTGACTAAGTGTCAGGATTTATCATGACTACTCACGTTGTTCCATCGGGGAGTATGGATGGGATTGCGAATGACAGTTGTTTTGATTCCACACTTGGGTCGATTTTCCACCAGGTCTTTTGTGACAAGTTTTGAGGATTTTTGTGTAGACTCTCAGGTTCGACTCTAGTCGATTTTCCACTAAGAGAGATTTCTAATGTTTTGAGTCCGGATTTTCATCCAGACTAGGGTTGTTTTTCCACCAGAGGGGTATTTTTTTGTGATGACTTAGTTTTAAGTGGAATTTTCATTCCACACCTATATCGTTTTTCCCCTAGACCCCCATTTCATGCACATTTGATGATTTTCAATGGGATTTTCCCATCCCTATTGGGATCGATTTTCCCCTAAGGGGATATTTTATGATTTCAAGTGATTTTTTTGTGAGGATTTTTTAATCCTTACTGGGATCAATTTTCCCCAATTGGCCATTTTTGGATTTAAATTGAAATATTTTAATAAAGTGAGCCCCATTTAATTGTTTTTTAATGAAAGGCAATGATTATTTAAAATAAATAAAAAGCAATTAATGATTTGCAATGAGCATTTAATGTTTTCAACCTTCTAGAAGCAAATTGGTTTCACCAAGCAAGAATAAGAACAAGCATTTTATCCCACATTGCTTGTGTGATGAGATTTGATGATGAAAGTGAGTTGAAATAGGGAGAGAGCCAGCATTATTTTATTATTTAGTTTGCCAAGTGTGCCTATGCAAGGGCGATTTTCTCCATAGTTGGCGATTTTGGAGGAAGTGTTCAAGTAAAGTGATTGATTGAAGACTCTTCTTGCTGCCACTTTTTCCTCATTGCCATTTCTTTTTCCAGCTTGGCGACATGTTTGGTGGCTGCCATTGATGATTGAATGCCATGATTTTTGGTGAAGTTCGCCATTTTTGGTGAGGTAGCGATTTTGGTAAGGAGGGCGATTTTTTGTGTTTGGAGTTTCTTTCTCCAACTTGGGCGATTTTCATTGATGCTGCCATCCTTGCTTGCTGTTCTCAGACCTAGGTTGGCAGATTGGAATACCTTTGATGACATTTTCAGACTTGTGTGAGTTCACACTATAGCGGGAAAATTTCGATTTAGGTTTTGCAAGGGTTTGCTGCCATATTTTGGTGGATTCCCTTCATGTTTGGTGGCTGCCATTGTTCCCATTCGCTGTGGTTACTTCAGATCTGAGTTTTGACGCCATTACTACAGCTAGTTCGACCTCCATTGTTGGCTGATCATCGATTTCCAAACTTATATTTTATTGCCCAGCGAACCACAACTACAGCAATTTACACTTGGAGGCATTTTGGGGATCATTTTCAGTCAATCCTCAGACCATTTGAGAGCTGTCACAGGTCTGCAACTTCGTTTTGGCTGCTTGTCCTCATAAATTTAACTTTTACCGGCCATACCTATGTTCCTTAGTTTGATTGTTTCCATCATCATGATTGATTTTCATCGAATTTGTGCTAATTTTGAATGATTGCAACATGTTTTGAGAGGTTAATTTATTAGTTGCAGGTTGTCTTCAAATTTGATTGCGGAAGGTGTCCTCAGACATAATTGTGTGAAAACACAATCTTTCATGCCTTTTCTTAGTCACTGTTGATCCAGTATACTCCTTTGCACTTTGATTTGCACGAAATTTCTGAGTATAAGGAGGTGTTCATTAGGGTTTCATACCCTAACCTTGTCACATTTTCTATTTAAATTGTTGAAATCTACCTAGAGTGTTGATTATTTTCTTGATTTCCATACCCTAATTAGTCTACATCATTAAGAAGTCAGGAATTTTTTTTAAGAATATTATATTTTTTCTAAGTTCTAACTTCAAGATTCGTACAAGTGCGATATCGAAGTCCGGACTTAAGGAAAGGAGAGAACAGCAGAGGATTGTTGAGACTAGATTCTATCTTGAATCCAAGATGTCATCCAGAGGGAAGGAGATAACGGACATGAACATGCATTTCTTGAACCTGAACCAGATGCGGCGACGGATGTTCGGAATTGGAAGCCAGATTCCTTCCCCAGCGTATGTGAACATTATGAAGAGTGGTATTTTACAAGCCGCTGGATTTCCACAGTCCATACAGTGTAGTGAGCTTATCTTGGAGTGTGCACGATGTTATGATCCTCGCTCCCGAATGATGAAGACTCCTAAGGGCGTCGTCATTGACTACCTTGCTGAGGATGCGATTGCTGAAGTGTTTGGAATTCCACATGGAGCAGACATTAAGGATGTAACTAAAGATGAATATAAAGATCGATATAAGAAGAAGATGGATGCGTGTAAGACCATGGTGAATAAGGAGTGGATGATGGAGCCTAGGCCTCATCATTCCAAGGCTCCCAAGACACACGTGCACAAACTTCAAAGAGGAATATAGTGATTTAGTATTCCTACTTAACCGAGTAATGGGGATGGCGTAGGGTGCAATATACAATGGATGTATGTTCTATCTCATCTAGGATTGTCTAAGAGGAACGTTGATAAATTGGTCTAGAATCATAGGTGACATTCTGGACTTTCAGCTGAGAAATGTGGAGCGGTCCACGTCATTCGCCATGACTTCCTACTTGGTGTACCTGCTTGCACGGTTTGTTACATACAAAGGTTTGATATGCAGAGGTGAAGTCGGGAATGGGCAAGGACAATTCAGGAGTTATGAGTGCTATCCCCAACTGAACATGTATAGAATTGAAGATTATATGAGAGTGAATGATGTATTCACAATGTACATCACGTGAATGCTGGAAGGCGGAATCCACAGAAGGTTGTCCAAGGAGGCAACATAGCTGATAGAGAAATATGGATCGTGTTATATACAGTTTCCCACTTTCACGTACCTTAGGATTCATGGGTTTCAATCTGAACCCTATAGGCTTCCTAGGTATCCTTCCGACATAATGATCTTATTGGAAGTGGTGAGACAACTCCGAGAGTTTGATACCATTCAAAAAAAGAAGCATAGGATAGGCATGACATTCCCTATTTTAGTTGGTAGACGTTGGAGGTTTGCCAGTTGGCCTAAGCTGCCAACACTGCGAGTGAGGAGCTTGCATTCTATCGATTTGCAACCTTCAAGAAAAGAGAAAGATTTGATCCAGATAAGAAAGTTGGAAGGATCAGGGGAGAGAAGTTCATCCACAAGGCAGACATAAAAGATAATTGGGGCAACCTGATGGATGAGCATGCAGTGAAGAGACGAATGTTGTCCAGGATGTCAGTGGATTTCACGAGGAAGTGTGGGCTTTTCCTCATTCTTGATTTAAGTGTTAGACGACAGAGATCATACGCATCCACATTATGAAAATGAAATGAAGAAGGCAATCTTATTGCCTAATTTGTCATAATCAGAAGAGATAGATTTGAAGATATTGATGAGAGAGGTCTTGAGTTTCTCCCGTGCATGGGTGGATATTTAGATGAATAAGTTAGTTGATATGGGTGTTTGCTTCACTTATGAATAGATGAAGCCGGAAGAATCTGCTTTCGAGGATGATCGGAGGACTATCAATGATGTCATGATTCATGCGGATGAAGAGAGTCAAACTTGCAAGAGAAGGATAAACACACCAGGAGGAGTCAAGGTTAGAGGGAAGAAGATTGAGGAGGTCAAGAAGAAGAAACAAAAGACTATCATTCCTTCACCCCCTCTCAGTGTCTCATCAATTAAGGAAGTTGAAATGACAGAGCAGAACAAGGAGACCCAACAATGTTCCAACACAATGATATTACCGGAGAATATTTAGGATTTACATGCCACATCGACATCTGCTCCATCGAATGAGAATGATGATCAGTCGGGATCCCCTACTGTCCTTTTAGAAGTTAGTTTAGGAAATGAGGTATATGATTTGACCAGGAGCAATCCTGGTGATGATGAGGTTATCTTGGCATTGAGAGGGTTTGATTGAGAGATGTGTCTCGATGATGGTTTGGAGATATCCGCTATTCCTGATTGGCTGATGAAGAGTATGGAAAAAAGTAAGAAGATGATAGAGGTACAACCTATTGATAACTGTTGTCATTTTATGACACCCTCGGTCCATCAGTGAGAACCGATCAGAGATATGTTCTATGGACCAGCGCTGCCCAATTGATCAAGGAGAAAAGCAGTGAAATCATGGTTTGAAGTGTTGTCTTGTCGGAAGTTCCTTAGCCCTCTCTTTCTCTAGTTCGGAACTTCGGAACCCCGAGGTTTCGAGTTTCTTTGCCTTAGCTTCTTTCTTTCCTACTCCGGAATTCCGGAACTCCAAGTTTCCGAAGTTCCCTTCCTTCCCTTAGCTTTTCTTTTGTTCTCCTCTCCGGAACCCTTGGGTGTCGAAGTTCCTTGTCCAACTACAGAGACCCCGTTCTTCGAAGTTCTCCAACTACAGAGACCCCGGTCCCCGAAGTTCCCCAACTACGGAGACCCCGGTCTCCGAAGTTCCCCAAGTTCCTAAGTCTTCTACCTCGGAACTCCGAAACCCCCAGGTTCCGATGTTCCTTAGTCTTCAACACTGGAACTTCGGAACCCTCGGGTTCCGAAGTTCCTTGTCCAACTATGGAAACCCCGGTCCTCGAAGTTACCCAACTACGGAGACCCCAGTCTACGAAGTTCCTAGTCCCTCAACCCCGGAACTCCAGAACGCCCAGGTTCTGAAGTTCCTTGTCCAACTACGAAGACCCCGGTCTCCGAAGTTTTCCAAACTACTTCTGACTTGCAACACTTCCGGATGGCGTGATTTACACTCAAGGCTTTAAATGCTCCGACAGTTTTGTGACTTATGCACTTTTTTGTGGAGCCACAGGGGTGCATTTAATGTTTTTGGTAGGATTTCCATCAAGGGAGGTATGGGGCCATGCTTGTGTCATGACTGTCATGTTTGACTTTGGAAGGTCAGTCAATCTATCTTCCTCAGAATTGCCTTTGGAGGTATGGCTAGGTTGCTTGCATGTACAAGCCAAGTGCATGCACTTCCCTGCACTTCCAGACCGACATGCAGGGGTCATGATCACCCCTGTGACCATTTTCTATATAATGGCTTTTAAGCTTCATTGTAAAGGGTTCTCTCCCTGCTGCCTTGAGTTTTCTTATGCTCTTCTCTTCTCTTGAAGACTTGTAATCTCTTGCATTTCTGCAACTGTAAGATTGGCTTTTGGCCTTGAATTAATTGAAGATCACCATTCTTGCTTTCTTTCAACTTATATATGTTGTGTATGCTTTCTTACCTTCATCATAGGTGCATTTCTTGTGGCTTTTCTCTCCATATGTGCTGTGTTAACTTGTTTTATGAGTGTGACTTGTGGGAATACTTCTCCCCTCTTGACACTTACAAAATTCTAACCTCCATACATGCTTTTGGGCCACTTATGCAATTGAAGTTTGTGCTTTTCCAGGGTTTTTCACTTAATCCCTTGTGTCATTTCGGTAGGGAGAGGAACTATCTCTTCTTGGTGCATCACCTCCCCTATTTCAAGCAATTTCTCTCCTCTTTTCCTTTGCAAGTTGTTAGGGTAGGCTTAGGAATTAGCTTTGAAGTGTTGAGTTGGTTCAACACCTGCACCTAGATAGAGAAGGAAGTCTGCCTTCTCCGGAGATTCAACCCTCTTGCGCAAGGTCCCACACTTCGGGGTTGCTTCCATGTTTCACAAGGTTGCCGAGTTGATAGCTCAGCAAGGGTGCAAGCTTTTGTGATAACAATAACATTGATGGCTACTTAGTTAGGAGTAGTAAGGGGAAAAAACCCAAGAGAGATGAGATCTTGTCACATATAGCTAGAGATGAGACAAGAATGCGGGTTGCGCAGGTGGCTGTTCTTATTGGAGGTGTGACGACGAACATTGCGACTCTTATGGATTTCCAGATTAATTCAGTTGCCCTTGGCCGTACTACAAGAGAGCAAGAGTTTCAGGAGGTTGGTGATAACCTTAGGGCGATCAACGCAAGATTAGATAGAGAGATTGAAGAGAAGGAGAAGTACAAAGAAGAAAATATTAGACTTAGAGAGTACATTGCAGGGATGAGGCGTGAGAATCCCACCCTTATTTCTCGCTATTGCAGTTGATCATGGACTACATTCACACTATGAGGCAATGAGAGATACACTCTCGGAGGTGGAGAAATGGAATGAAAGTGCAAGAAAACAGGCGGTTGATTTCCTTACTCAGTTTCTCTAGGCATATGATAGAACAACATGGCTCATGTTTAGAATCCAGTATTTGGAGGGAGTTTGGGAGGAATTCCGGCCTATCCAGGAGAGCACTATTCCACACCTCAAAGCTTTGAAGAAGATTGCCAAGTCCACATTGATCAGGGAGAATATTGTGCATAGTGGAGACAGATACGATTTCCATGGCTGTTATTGTTCATTGGCCATGAAGAAATCAACTTATGAGAACGCCCACCTAAGTTGTACAGAGTAAGGGTATTCAGTTGAAGATCCTTGCCTCAATTGAGGAGTTATTGGGTGTTGATGTTAGTGATGCTAGTGGTTTACACTTAGCCGAATTAAGAGACAAGATGAAACTTATGTATTTTTGTCAGTTGGACTCTTTGAAGAAGAGCCAGCTGGATGATTTGGTCTCTTTGTTGATTCATGTTCATAGTTTGTAGAAGCTCATGCTAGATTGGGAGAACACTTTGGACGCTTGCTCGGATACATTGGACGTGATTGATTTGCAACAAGATACCTTACTTAGCATTTCCATGGGGGAGTTAGATTCTGTATTGGCTAGATTCTTGGAGTATGCTAGGAGAGAGAGAGATGTAGGGAGGAATCTTCTAGAAGATTCTCTATTTGATGACTAGGTATCTTTCTATTGGGCCATATGTTGGTGGCACCATTTTTGATGTAAACCCTACTTAGGGAAATTCTAGGGTTTTGTTGGCATGATCTTGGCCCTTGATTTAGTTTTAAGCTTGGCCATCCATTTTGTATGAGACTCTATATATACCTCATTGTCTCTCATTTGTAAGAGCATTTTTGTAAAATTGTTGGTATATGCTGCAGCTATTTGAATCTAAATCATTGTTCAATTTGTTGGTGATTTTTCTCTTCAAATGTTGTCTTTGCATTCGTGGTTCTCAATTCCTCCAAGTTAGATTATAATTTTAGATTATAATTTGTTTTCATGTTTGTTAGATTGAGTGGAAGATTTATTGAATATATTTGTGTGGAATCTTTAATCCATACCACTAGCTTCTTGCCGTTCGTAAGTGCACCTTGTGTGGTCAACTGGAAATTTGAGTAAGCTTAACTTCAATTATTATGCATCCCTTGACAAGCGTCAACTTGGATGGTGTCAATGTTTGATGGTAATAATTTGAAAATCCATAAGTATACCTTAGATGATTGCACTAAGCTTGTGTCAATACCTGTTTGTGAGACCGTGCCTAGTTTGATTCCACTAAATTTGTTCATCATTTCCTACATTCTTAGGCTTAGAATAGATTTTTTGAAACCTATTCCTTTGGCCCATTTTTTTAGTAAGAATTAAGTCCAGAACTACATTGCTAAATCCTAAGTTGTCAGCACACCTATTTGGCGAGTAGAAGTCAAATCTACTCGCCAGGCTAAAAAACTCGCCAAAAACTCTGCGAGTTTTCGGTGAGTGTTGATGATATAACAACTACTTAATTGAAAGTTGTTGTGATCTGGTTATTTCAGTATAGAATATTTGTACTATATCTCTTTCTAAATTTAGTTTTTTTTTTCTCTTTCAAAACCTACAACTTTCATTTGCTTTATGGTTAAAAGCACACATGGTTTTCATTCATTGCATCTTATTAGAAGGTAGTTGCGCCTTGTAAGATAACCGGAGAGCAAATATGAAATATCATTATATTTGTCTCAACTGGTAGTTTCATTTGTCATTTGTTAGAGTGTGAGAATACAGAGTTAAAGTGGCAAATTTGTGAACTAACATATTTTTGGCGACTCTACTAGGGAAAATTCTTGCATGGTGATGTTAATGAATTTATTGTCTGTGATGAATCAAGATGGTACTACCACATGAGGATGTCTTTCTAGTCCTTCAATCGAATTTGGGTTGGCGAGATGAACAAGAAGACCTAATCACACAATTGAGTTCTTTGGCATGGAGGTGTAGGAGAAACATCGAAGACTATAGGAGTGTCGGTTGAGCTTTACAAGAAGAAGAACAATTAGTCCAAAACCCTAGACTGGTAGTGCGTAGAGCAAGGAGATACCTTGTTGTAGTTGTATTGAGAAACCCAATCCATAGAAGAAACCAAGTACCACCTTGAGACCAGCCAAATAATCAACCAAATCCTCTCCCAAATAATTAGAGGAAGGTTGGCGACTCTATATTTTTATTTTGATTTGAAAGCTAGCTTCTAAAAGATACGCTAGAGGTGATCAAAAGAAAGGTATCTCCAATCCTGATTTTGATTTGCTTCAGTCATAAATCCTTCCGCATTTCCACCTACCAGGAAAACTAAGTCTCTGAGCAGACCCCCTTCTCCTCGTCCAACAGCCCTACCTAGCCCATCCTGTCAAGCATTGTTTCTAGTGGGAACTGTCCTACCCTTGCAAGTCAAATTTTCCCATCATCAATATTCTTGTTTCCTTGATACTTTTGGTCCAATAGTGTGGCCCAAAAGGTCAGAATCAAATAAAACCATGCAGTTGATCCTTTGGAAATGTTGTAATTCTCTTTGTTAAGAATTGTTTCTAGTGGGAACTGTCCTACCCTTACAAGTCAGTTTTTGTGTTATCAATTTTCCTTTTTCCTTGATGCTTGGTCTAGTAGTGTGGCCCAAAAGTTCGGAACCAAATAAAACTGTGCAGTTAATCCTTTGGGAATGTTGTAATTCTCTTTGTTTATCTTGTTAATGACAATTCTTGATTAGAATCAAAGAAACAGGACTTGGACTCGGCGAGGCTGACTCGGACTCGGACTCGGACTCAAGACTCGGCTTCAGACTCGGCTCCAGACTCGACTGGACTCGGGAAAGTGAAAAACTCAAGAAATTTAGAGATTTTTAAAGATTTAAAACTTGTTTCAGACACCCTTTATTGAATACACCTTAAAGACACAATAACATCATCAAAATCGGCTCATTTGATTACATACACAAGTATACATCAAGCATAAACGCAAATTGTAGCTGAAGAAAATAACATACATAGATATATAAATATTGTCAAATGTATACAATGTTACAAAACTCATGGAATAAAAAATGCATGTCATCATATGATCATCATCAAATGTTTCATACAAATACCAAAGGTAAATACAACTACAAGCCTATGGCTCAGAGGAGCTTGCACGGCAGCACCCTCCGGCCCCGACCCCTTGCGAAGGCATCTAAGGTAGGTCCTGGATGATTGGACAGCCATGGCCGGTCCCTGTGACACCATGCCATGCTCACCAACATCAGGAACATTCGCGTCACTATCTGCCTTTGAATCTCTAGTCTGTGCTCGTGCTCTCCGCTCCTCCTCTGCCATGGCTACAGTCTCAGCCTCTATATCTACTTGGTCGATTCAATCAGTGTCAGACTCGGAGGTTAAATTTTCCCTACTTCTATCGACGCAGTTTCCCCCCATAATTTTCGATGGGGGTTTGGGGGCAGTGCCCCCAAGATGGGGTCAAGGGGCGATGCCCCTTGCGGGGTCAAGGGGCAGCGGGTGTTATTTTTCTATTGGCTGACATTTTGTAACCCTAATTTTTCTCATTCTCAGGCGGAGGTTGTAGTGAACAAAGACGAGACCATTCATTTTAAAACAACTTTTTAAAATGTTTTTTTTTTTTGTCATTTTACTTAAGCTCAAGACTCGCCGAGTTTGGGGCTCAAGACTCGCCGAGTTTGGCGAGTTTGAGCCAAACTCACCAACTCGGCGAGTTTGGCGATTTTACTCTCTAGACTCGGACGAGTCCGAGTCCGAGCTCCTAGGACTCGCCAAGCATGACTCGTACTCGGACTCGCCAAGCATGAGCGAGTCCCGTTTCTCTGATTAGAATTAAGTGCAATCAATGTCGTGTGCATGTATATATTCTATAATCTTTTAACCTGTATGCCACATAAAGCATGATAGACCAACCACCAAAATATGCTTTCTAACGAAAAATGTGATGTTGAAGTATAGAAAGTTATTCATACAAGAATTACAAATTGAGCAAATAAAAAATCTATTCTGTTCTCAATAAAATGTCTATAATTTATTTGTTTTTCTAATATGCCATGATAACTTTCATAGTTAGCTTTAATATTGCTTTATGCTTTTGAGATCTTTCAAACAGAGATTTATTAGTGCATTAAAATATAGAACTGCAAGACTATTATGGATAAATCATAAAAGGCATTTATTGTTAGCTTTATAATATTGAGAAAACTAATTTGAGAATATTAAATATGCACCAAAATGTACACACAACAATTAATTTTATCTTACATCAATAAATTCTACAAATATATTTGTAAATTTCCATGAAAACTATAGGGGAATTTCGGGAATGGGTTTTTCAACCAGCGGAAATATATGTTACAAAATATAATTGCTTATTTTGATTTCTGTCCATTTACTCAGCATCGTGTATTTATAGTGGAGTTGAAAGATCTATTGTTTAAGTAAGCCAATTCATGTGGAATGTCTAATACATCTGTGGAGTGTACATTTATTCTTAAGCAGCTTTTGATGTGTAAAACCTAGAATCACAAGAATTAGAGAACACTGTAGCTCTTTATTTCAAATGGAGCTTTTGACATTAGATTCTAGCAAAGGTTTGGCTTCATTCAAGCAAATATTTCAGCATCTTTTTTATTTTCTCAATTTTGAATTTCAATATGATTATTTGACCTTTGATATAAAGTCATTAAACTTTGCAGGAAAAGAAAAAAAAACGTTTGATATTTATGATTATAAGTGTTTATGGTCCTACCCCTTTCTGTTGCTTAACTCAGTATTTTTGCTTGTAGGTGGTCCACAAGCTGCTTGCCTTGGGTGTGCAGGCTTTGCTGCCTTCTCAGTTTTGATTGAGAAATTCTTGGATAGAACCGACTAGGGGCTGCATGTTTATTGTTCTTCTTATGGAGTTGGAAGTAGAATTAAATATGACTTCACAAGTTTCAGTTCTATTTTATTAATTATTTTGAGGATTCACTATTCTTTTATGCTATTACGATGGAATGGTTGGTTTTTCCTACGTTGCAAAGTTTCTTTTGGTTGAAGCTTTGAACCAATATCATGCAGAGGAAGTGTTGCTTTCACAGCTTTTAGGAGTCCAACAATATTTATATTGAATGCAGCAAACTTGGGCCTTCCAAAATTTTGCCCATATTTGTTTGCATTTTAATGTTTGGAATAAAGGACAGGTAATTCATGTCAATTTGTTATGTCTGACACTGTGTCTCTATTTACAACAAAAATTCTTTATTTCTTTGTTTACAATTAAAACTCTTTATTTTTTCCAATTGAATTTTTTCATATGATATGCATTTTGTATTACGTGTTTTTTCAGAAATATGAACTAGCTGTGTCAGAAATGCTTGCTTAAGTATTTTGAAAATTTCCACGAAATATTAGCCATTGTAGCAGTTCTATAGTGTAGGCCTAACCATCACCTCATTCCATATTGGTGATTACATTTATAGATAATATAACCTAAACCTTATTCATTTACCACCTATCCTAATTTTAATGCCTTATCTGTACCCGCACACTACAGATATCCTCTCGTATTTTGTTAATTTTGCTTCTGTACCATTTGACAACATGTATTTGAAGAGAAAGAAACCATAATTGCTAAAGAAAATTATCAACCTATGCGATTCTTGGCTTATCTTGTTTGTGATGATTACTCTTGATTTGAGTCGGCCAGTCAGTGGGGACACTGTGTGATTTGATTTGGCTTATGACCTGTTTGGGTCAAGATTACCCCTCCGATAAAGACAAAATTGTAAGGGATTTTTCTTGTTGCTGTGAACATGATATATTACTCAACTGGTGTCCTATTCACATATACATACTTAGGTTATTTACTTTTTGTGTTCTATACTCAAGGTAAAAATACTTGTCATGATGTTAGTATATTAGAGTTTCATTTTGGTTTTTATGACGAGATTTTCTTTACTTTTTGTGTTCTATACTCAAGGTAAAAATACTTGTCATGATGTTAGTATATTAGAGTTTCATTTTGGTTTTTATGACGAGATTTTCTGTTTCTTTTTTACTTTTAATGATTTTTTAGCTTACTGAGCAATCTCATTGCTATTTTACTGTGTGGAAGGTTATTTTAGTTGCAGGAACAATCCTTGGTTCATGATGAGGTTGATCAACAATGCTAATGGGTAGAAATAGGATTTCTTTGTAATATTTTTTCTACAAAATTGATAATCAAAAAGAGGATAAATTTGTAATAACTGCAAATCATGTGTACTAAATTATCAAATGAGTAATTACAATGCTAAATACAATCCACATAAAATTGAAAAAGTAATTTTTTATATTTATATAAGAGGAAAATAAATTCTTAAATAAGACCCATAATCAATTTATGGTAACATGAATACAATTTCACATTAAAAATGAAAGATGAATATGAATATAAGTATTGACGAGAAGGTATAATCTAAGTATACATTTATAAGCAAGAATGTCTCATACATCATACAACGAGAAAAAAAGAATTTAATGGGATAATAGTCATCTCCAAAAGAGAGAGGACACCATGTATGTAACCCCTCACAAAAGAGGATGCACATAGGTGGTTGTGGCAACCCCCACCTCACACCCCCATCGTCCTTGCCCTACAAGTGAGGATGATGGAACCTTATGGAAGGAAATGCTCCCTCCTAAAATGGGAATACGAAAAGCAACCGTGTAACAATCTTTCAAGATGCCTTCTACAATATGGGTAGATGCTTGACATTAGATGCTAAAGATGATCCATGAATGCCAAACAACATTTCTACACCTTGAGAAGAAACAAAATTGCATGTGCAAAATATCTTTCTTTTCTAGATAGGAATGTCATGTAGGAAGGATTGATATCTTTGAATTTTGTACATAATGCAAGAACAACAAAGGTTCTACCAATTGTTGACCAATCCATTGTCAAACAATGACAAAATAGGATGATGACCAATCACATCTAGAGAAGATGAGTGTGATTTTATAAACATGCATGCTATGTATTGTAGAAATGTGTCCCAATGTGATAGATTTAGAAAACTAAAGATATCTTGTTGCAAGGAAGCATTGGAACCTCTGAACGAAGTAATAGGTGATAGATGTCTACAAATGTTGGGTTTGAATAATTAAGCAATTGATGCCATTGATAAAGCAAAATTGTTTTAATTGATGTTTTGAAGTTTCAAATAAAAAACTTTGTTAGGAGATGTCTACAAATGTTGGGTTTGAATAATTAAGCAATTGATGCCATTGATAAAGTAAAATTGTTTTAATTGATGGAGTTTTCAAAGTTTCAAATAAAAAACTTTGTTCAACATACATTCTTCTATTGTATTTCTTTTCTTCTCACAATACTCATGTACCATGTTTGCAAAATGTCGTGCTCAAACTTTTGGGCAAAAACGAAATAACAAATTTTTTTGAACAACATAAACTCACAAAATAATCTACATTTAAAGTGGAATCAAATAAGTTTTGTCTTAACTAGGATGTAAATACAACTGTTTTCTAAAGTTGGATTAATTAACTAACTCAATTAAGTGACATTAATCAATGAAGATTAATTATTCCCAGGAGGGTTATCGCAATTTAATTAGTTAATTTAATTAACCTAATTAAATTGCCGCTAATTAAAGTCGAGGGGTATTTAAATATCTCAATAGCATTTGAGACATCCCAGGTCGAAACAAATGATAATGCTATCTTAAATTTAAAATTAATTAATTGGGCACATGCAAATTCATTATTTAAATTTAACCAATAAGGTTACAAATTCAATAATGTTATTTATCAAATAAATCTAAATTATACTATAGCCAATTTTAATTTGCCTTAAACCTTCAAATTTCGACTATTAAATAATTTGGCCAAAATTGGTCTCATAGGCTAAAAGTGCATATAAAATAATTAATAATTTTCATTTACAAATTTCCCTCAAATTAAATTTAACTTAACGTCTATATTTAATTGAATATATAACAAAAAACTATATAGTTTCCCTAGTTAAATAAATTAAATCAATTATGCGATTAATGTACCTATATAACATTAATCTCCATTTTAAATCCTATATATATAAAAAAACTATATTAAAATTAATTTTCTCCCTAACCAAATAAGGAGTTTTAAATTAATAACATATAGCTAAAATTAAATGGGGGGAAATTTTTTTCTAAATTTTAAAAACAAATTTCCCCCTCTTCTTATTATAATTATTATTTTAACTTTCGAACTCTAATTAGGGTAGAGTTAATATCTTTCTTTTATTTTTAAAAAATATCAACCGTTATTTTATAATTTTCATATGCTAACCCTAATACTTCTTTTTTTTTATTTGAATACAAACCCTAATCCGGAATTGGATTAGGGTTGCATATTTTATCTAACTAAAATTTTAATCTTGTTGTAATGCCTTTACCCTAACCCGAAACTGGGTTAGGGTTTATCTTTTTTTTTGAGTGTGTGTGTGTGTTGTGCGTGTGTTGCAGGGTACAGTGGCCATTGAGGTGGCGATCGAATGGAGACAGGGCAGCGTTGGGAGCTTCGGCCCCTGTGGGGAGACCCAAAGGGCGGCTTGCCCGCGCAGTGGGCCGCAACCCATAGAGGAAGCGGCTCAACCGTTCCTTGTGGGCGGCGTCCCACTGCGACGGCCGCAATCGCACTGTGGGCTACAACCCGTAGGGGTAATGGCTTCAGCCGTTCCTTGTGGGTAGCAACAACCACACTGTGGGTCGTGACCCACAAGGCTCAGCTGTTGCCGACCCCTATGGGGAGCCCCGTGTTACCCGCCGCCACTTCTAAAGAAACTCCCCCAGCCCCCGCAACTCTCCTTTGGGTGGCTTCGCCCCCAACGTTGCCCTGTCTCCATTCGGAGCAAGAAATATATGTAGAGTAATTTTTTTTGAAATGAAGCCACCCAAACTAACACAAATTTTGTAGGTTTTAGTGTCTTAGTTATTAACTAAAAGTATGAAATACAAATTTGAATCCAATAAATTTGGGGTTGAATTTGAAAAAATTAAATATATGGTTGTTCAAAGAGCACCCTTTTTAACATTGTGAGAATCTTATAAAATGGAGATATAGACAACACCTTAGGAGCCCAAAGGAAAAAATGAATGATTTGATTTTAATTATCGATAAAATGAACTAGAAACATAGTCTGAAAAAATAAATATGACCATTCAGAATCAACTTTTGATGTATTTGTTATTAAAAGTTTGATACTTTGTTCAAGACATTTCAATCATTATAAAATTGCTCTTTTAAGGCTTCTCATAGACCATGTCAAATTAAAAATTCTTAAGAAAAGAAATTAATAAAAATCAATGTCATAGAAATTGAGGTAGTATTTTTTCACATTGGCTTCCCTTGTAATGCCCCCCTTTCTTCGAGTGATAATTGATTAATTAAATGTTAAATAGATCGAAGTCCTATGAGATTATTTAAATTTAATTAAGTAGCAGCTGGACATACTTTATTTTATAAAGTAACTTTATAATAATGTCATGACAAATTATAAAGTGAAGTCACTTTTGAGGGGAAAAGTAAATTAACAAAGAAATAAAATAAAGTATTGCTTTCGAAAAGGGAAAGTATTATAAAAGGAGGAAAATGTCCAATGAGAATTCATTCTTGAGTTGTTATTTTGAAAGAAACTTTTCCTTGAGGGCTTGAGAGCTTGAGAGCTTAGCTTGCATGTTCAGTAAACCCTAGCATGAAAACCTTGGAGGTTTTGACTATTTGGATGGAAACCCAGATCAACACACTTAGTGAATTCATCTAAGGATTCATAGTTCCCCATCATTGATTATTTTTTTATGGAGATTTGACGATCTATCTCACAGATTTTTTAGAGGGTTTGTTATTTTATTCATGGAAGCATTCTAGCTATGTCTTGATGACATTAGGTATTTTCTAATTTGTAATAGCAACATGCATTCATAAGCAACAATGCATTTCTATATCAAAAGAATTCCATTGGCTTATTTATACTCTATATTTCATTGATTGATTTCCTTGAAAATCTATATTGTTCATCTTGCATGTTCAATTTTCATGTCGCAATATTATATTTTGATGAAACAAAACATGAGCAAAAACGAAAACCCAAATTAGATATGAAGCATTATCCGAGGCTGGGATATTTCATTCATCTTTCTCACTTTTGTGGGGGAGTGGGTGGGAGCTTGCCTTGACCTTCTCTATGCATCTTTTTTTATGGGGTTGTACACATATGTTGTTTTCTCTCTTTCTACCACTAGGTTTTCTCCTTTTCTCATGTATTATGAGAGATTTTTTTCTTGTAAATAGATACTTGATGAGGTCCTATTAGCAATACCCATCTTCATCTTTCCTTTTAATTTGTGTGTAACTTTCCTATTGCACTTATTGGGGGGTTAGTGTGAAATTATATTCACATTATTATAAGTTAATTAAGGAGTTTTATCTATGAATTTATTTTCTTAATAATAGTTGGAATTTGGATTTGTCTAATAAACAATGACCCAATATTTTCAAGCTTTTGTGGTATATTGTATTAGAGCCCAAAAAGACATGTTTAAAATGATTGTTTATTTTACAAAAGTTACCTTGTCTTATGGCCTCTTCTAGCATGGATATTTGTAATATTTGTAGGAAACTTGGAACTGCATGACATATTCCTTTTTTGAATATTTTTATGCTAAAGAGGTTGAGAACCTGTTCTGTTTTAACATGTACTAAATTTTTTTGTTATACTTAATCTATAATGGCCATTTTAGATAGTAAGTCTGTATTTAGAAACTTTATTTGAGTTATTTGCTTTCGTTGTTGTCAATCGTTTATGTTATAGAAAGATCATTTGTAGTAGCTCATTGAAGGAGAATTCATCTCCTTTGTAAAATATGCAATTACCATTTTATGGTGTCAGAGTAGAGGTTTTTTATAAAAGAAAATTGGCGAAATTTTTGTTTCAATAAAAATTGTGATTTACTTGGAAATTTTTTTCCAGAATATTTTGAATCATTTTTTAACAAAAATCCAGAGCTTTTTTTCATTTAAAAATTCAAAACCTATTTTGTAAAAATTGTAGGTTTTATTTTAGTGTGAAAATTGCATTTTTTAGGTTTGCAAGATCGCGTGGGTATGTGTGTTTAAAACTTGCATCATTTTTTGCTCTAAATCGTCATGCCAAGGGTTTTCAAGAAAAAATGTGGGTTTTTTTAAGGGTATAATAGTTCACGAATGCTTTATTTTTTTTTATGCAACTGGTTTTGTGTTTTTCCCGCGTGATGACAAAGTGTTCTTTTGAATTTTTTGTGGGTTTTTTGAAGTCCTACAAATAGGGTTTTTTTGATGTAGTGGCCGTGTTAAGGGCCCATTTTCCCTTCTATATAAGGGTTTTTGCTCCATTTTTCAATATCTGGTGAGACGAGGGTTTCTCCAACTTGCCATATTTCTTTATTTTTCTTGGACGATTTTTTGAAAATCGTGGGCTATCTTTGATTTTTGCCACACAAGTAAGGTTTCCATTTTTTGATTTGAAAAATTTTGATTTTTGGTAGCTCCTTTTTGACTAATTTTTGACAAATCAATGGTTTTTATGTTCTGATCTGTGCCTAGGGTTTTGGGCCAGTTGAGAGTCTGGGGTTTGATTGATTTTTTTTTATAGAAAATTTACTATTTTATCAATGTTTTCTGATGCTCTGCAAAAAGAGGGTTAGAAAATCTGTTCGATGACAACACACACACAAGAGCAAAAACGTTAGTGTTAGCAACAAAAGATTATTCTAAACAGGCATATCAAAAGAGATACTAAAAGCATGAGAGAATATTTAATTAGGAAAGTAAATATGATGAGGCATCTCCAAATGCCTCCTAACATGCTCTTAGCTCCTTCTCCTTTGTTCTTCTCCTCTCCAAGTTCCAAACTAGTGTAACTCTCAACAACTTTTTGCACTATGGATGCTTATGGAGGTCTGAGATTGAAGTATTTGCTCTAAATGTGAATAAATAGCTAATACTAGATGCTATGATGCTAAAATGATTTATGTTAAACCAAAATGACAAGATACTAGTGATTTATGCTAAATGCTCTCTAAAATTCTTTATAACTTAGATGTATACAAGTTTTCAGGATTTGGCTTATGAAGAAATGAGCTCTATTTATAGAAAAAATGGAGCAATGGATGGTTGAGATTGAGTAATTTTAATAAGGGTCAGGATTGAATTATATTCAATCTATGTGAAGGCTTTCAACCCAATCCCAAGATGCCAAGTGTCAATGTGAGATAGGTTGAGACGAGAGGGAATAAGCATTAAATGCTTGACATGACCTGAGAGTTAACTTGGGAGTTAAGGTCAAGGTTAGGTTGAATGAATAAAATTTTTATTCCAAGAATAAAGCTTTTATCCAAAGGATAAACTCTTGTGCAAAAGAAAAAGGGATAACCATTGTCAAAGCAATAAATGTTTGAGGAGACACATGAGTGCAAGTTGAAATAACCATAAATGGTTATGTAAGAGCCATAAATGGTCATGTACGAGCCATTAGTGGTTTTGGAAGACTTTGGAGGTTAAATTGTTGAACACACAAAACATTTAATGCTTTTCAAAGACTTTGAAGTCTTTGAGAAGTGACTTTAAGCTGCTTAGGATTGTGACAATAATTAGGGGATGGATTAGGCTAATTAGGAAGGGTTTAGAAGAATCTAGAAGAGGTTTAGGCTTGCAAGTGGATTTGGTTGGTGAGGGAAAATAGGATTTTTATTTAAAATAAATTAATTTATTTCAATAAATGTGTGCAAGTTGCATTTGTAGGAAAATGCAAGTGGGGGGATAAATGATTTAAATAAATATTTTATTTAATTTATTTAAAAGAGGAAAATGGGATTAAATGAAATAAATATAATTTATTCATTTAATTGAGTGTGAATTTGGTTTAATGAATTAATTAAAATAAATTGAATAATTTATTTAATTAATAGGAGAATGTTTGAAGATGAATTAATTAAATATTAATTTAATTAACTGATGGCTTAGTAGATTTTTAATCAAATAAATAACAAATGTTCATTTAATTAAACTAGACAGATTTATGTGACTACATTTGCCCCTCTTTGAGACGGTGCGGTTTATCGCGTCGTTTCAAAGAAAAAAAATAGGTGGGAAGAAATGCCCCATAAAATGATAATTTAATGGGTGGTATGCCCCCTCGAGAGATGGGCCAATTTTTTTTGAAAAATCGGGCGATCTCTCAAAAAAGAATGAAAATTGGTAGGGTGATAGAAGAGAAGAATTTGACAATGCTGGTGAAAAATAGAAGAAATCGAGAATAAAATGGAGAAATGGGAGGCTCGGGAAGTTCATGGGGACCATGATGGTGAGTGGGGGAAAGTTAGGGGTACGACGAAGGGTTTATATGGGGAGAAAGGGGTGAAAACAGTCATTTGAATCCGCGACCATAGTGAAACTAGAGCTCTGATAGTGACATTTTGGAGGAGCGAGCAACAGTCAGGATGCCGGTACCCATTGCAGAGCACCGATTTGAGCGAGTCCATCGATTCCAGCGGCTAGAGGACTACGAACCAGCGGTAGGGAAATTTGAAATTTTGAATTTTATGCATTTTTGATGTGTTTTTTGCTGAGTCCAAGTTGAGTCAGGACAATAGCGCTGAAACTATGTTTTGGCACTGTTGTCCAATGAATTAGCGCTTTTGTGCTGCAATGGCGCTATTGTTTGAGCGATTGTGAAAATAAGAGCGCTATTGTATGCATGTTTGAGCGCTATTGTGTGTTTAGCGCTTTTGAGGGGTCAATTGAATGCTTTTGATGTGAAGCAGCGCTATCGCATAGGCGTTGTAGCACGTTTGCAATTTGAGCGCTTTGTATGGTTGATTAAGCGCTTTTGTTAAGGTATTAGCGCTATTGTTTAGAAAGTAGTGCTATTGTTTGCAAGATACCGCTTTTGTTTAGGAAAATAGATGCCCCAGTTTGTGTGAACACAAATCTTCTGATGCCAATGATAGATGGATAGGGATGTGAAGTGAGAGTTGTTTTGAACCATAGCAACTCTGATGAAACTTAGGTCATTAGGATAAATGCATGTTGAAGTCTAGGTGTGCCATGATTGCTTACCTATTGAGACCCAAAGATACTTGATCAAAGTATCTGTTGATAGTCTAGGTTTAAACTTTTAGAAAGTTTGAAACAAAACAACTAATGATGATTGATTGATGCACGTGTGTAGGAGGATCTACGCATCTTATAGTTGCGCGAGAGACATCCGGCTACACAGGGGCTACGTGATCAACTGACAGAGGCCGAGATTGATTGCATTGCAGCTACTGGGTTGTATGATGTGATGCATATGCCCGTGATTCAGATGAATCATGATTTGATTATAGCCTTGGCAGAGCACTGACATAGTGAGACATCCATGTTTCACTTAGCGCAGGGGGAGATGACTGTGACACTAGAGGATGTGTGGCACATCTTGCATATTCCCATTCGGGGTGAGTTGGTCACATATGATAGATCATGGGGGACTCTAGCGGTGAAGAGATTCTTCGAGGAGGATGTGTATATTGATGACGGTTCGATAGCCTGGGAGGATATCGCTGCTTTGTACAAGCCATTACTAGCAGTTTTGTCTGGGATCGTGGGAGGGCTATTGTGTCTGGATAGACGATCACATGGTCTGGCTGTTGGTTGGGGGCAGGTGATAGAGTAGATGATGATAGAGGGGACCCGATTTGCCTGGGGATCATGCGTGTTAGCACACATGTATCAGGAGCTGCATGAGGTAGTGTACCGCGAGAGAGGCTCCTTGACAGTGGGAGTGACACTGCTGCATATATGGGCATGGGAGCACTTACCAGTTACGTGACTAGTGAGTCTTAGATTCCAAGCAGTTGACCAGCCCTATATGCTCATGTACAATGGTATGATGAGTCAGCCCCACCTGGGGAAGTTAGAGTGGTGGCGGCGGGTGTTGGATGACATGGATGTAGTTATTTGGAGACCGTATATAGAGTATGAGCCTTGGGAGGATGATGTGGAGGTGTTGTCGTATATATTCATGACCCGATTCCTTATTGGGAGGACATGCTACCATGTAGAAAGACAGGTGCCAGGCAGAGTTATGAGGTAGTTTGGGCGGTAGCAGGGATTGCTTAGGGGATCAAGGGAGTATGCTAGGGTGGTGCGAGAGAGATATGCATGGGGGCTAGTACTACCCTATGATCAGGCATTGACAAAGTTCTAGATGTTACAGGCGAGACCATGGGATATACGACTGAGGGTGGTAGATGTAGGGGTATCAGAGGAGTATACGCAGTATACGGCGGCTCATCCGATTCCTCAAATATTAGATCGAGCAGAGTCGATTACCGATTTTGAGGAGGAGAGGGGACGAAGACGGAGGAGGAGAGGAGGTCAAGGACCGATGGTAGATGGAGGAGGTGGCAGAGGAGGAGGAGGAGAGGGGGATGGTGGAGGTGGCGGAGGAGGTGGCTTAGGTGGTCGAGTCCAGCGGAGAGGGAGAGGTGGTTTGCCACTGCGGATATCACAGGGACCGTTGATGTCGGGAGGACTCAGATTAGGTGGCCGAGGTATGGAGAGGGAGATACTGATGGAGAGAGGGGAGGGAGCCACTGGAGAGGGAGCTACAAGTGAGGCACCTATGGATACAAGGGAGGGAGCGATAGGAGGTGGTGATCTTCGGGATCATATGCTAGCATATTTGTAGACTCGACTGACAGTAGCCAAGACACAGGTAGAGGATCTGGAGGCGGAGGTTGCAGCTAGAGATGTGCAGCTATTTGCACGAGAGTCAGAGCTGACTGTAGTGCTGCGGGAGAGGGATGGTGCGGTGGAGAGATTAGTGGAGCTGCAAGAGAGAGTCTGGGTTGGAGTAGGAGAATAAGGTCCTACTGGGGAGGTGATGAGACAGTTTGGACGGGCACAGGCTGAGATAGAGTAGTGGCGGGGATTATATGAGCAGGTGGTGCCAGCTAGTCAGCAAGCACTGAGCTATTCACAGATGCGGTAGGCCAGATCAGAGCAATCTCAGAGGATGCAGAGTAGTGGGGGTGCGATGGGTCCTCTCCGGAGAGATAGGTCAGGGGGTGTAGGAGCTAGTGGGGGTTTGATGGGGCCTCCACAGAGAGATAGGTCAGATGGTGTAGGGACTAGTGGGGGAGTAGGTGGTGATGGTGGTGCAGCATCTGGTCAGAGTGGCATCTGAGAGAGCATTTTGCATGCATGTATTTATATTGTCATTTTGGACTATGTCTTGGATGGCTCTTGGTAGCCGATTTTGTAGACTTCATTGTACTCTGATACATGAGATGATATATATGAGGAGATCCCATATTTTTGTGATGATATGCATTTTGATATGTATGGAGTTTTATGCTTAGATGGATATTTGTACTTTGCTATATGTATGTGTTTATGAGATGATTCCTATATGCATGTTTTTATGATGATTTATGCTTACATGATGTCTATATGCATGTTGTATGATGTTGGATACTAACATGTGGATGTAGGTTAATGTATGTGTGCTTTTGAAGTATTTGGGATAAAAATGTCGGATGTATGCAATGCCATGATGTTTTATGTATGCATAACAAAATAGATAGTAGTTTGTACTTTATATTAGCACAATGATGGGATAATGATAACGATATGCAATGATGTTAATGTAATGCTTTTGAAGGAATGATTTATTTATGGATATGCATCTAGATGGTTAAGAAATGAATGTATATGTGGATAAACAAATGTAAAGTACAAATGTTTAAATGAATGCATATGTATAATGTATGAGCCAGTGTTTGAGACAAATGCTTTTACGATTCTAAATGCCTAAATATGATGAAGGAAAAATGATAATGTGATGATAATGCAACTCATGTTTAATAAAATAACTGCACCGTAGGGATAATAAATGCAATTTAATGAATCCTAAGTGAGATAAAATAGATGAATGAATGCACTTTAACTATTTGAATAGATAAATGAATGTATGCAATTTTTATGGAAAACTAAACAAATGTATGATACATAAGTGTGGGAATGATGATAAATGATGATCACTAACGCATGTTTGAATGAATGTATAGGTAATGGTTAATCATGGTAAGATTTAATGATATTAATGCAAGTAAAATGAGAATGAACTAGATGGGGTAAGTGCAACTAAATGAGAATAAATGCATGCTAATGAATGGCTAAAGAATAATGCAACTAACATGTAATGAAATGATGATGATAGATGAATGCAAGGTTGTTTAGACTTTGCATGATGCACTTGATGACGTATCAGAGTACTCCGTCACAATTTGTATCCAAAACCAACGCAATTTTCACATAACTGCTCATTTTTAACTTTGTTCACACTTGCATGCAAAATTATGTAAATAAATGAGTAAATGGATGGACGGTATGCAAGGGAATGCAATATAAACATATGAGATGAAATGACGATCCATAGTACATTATTTTTCATCATCGAGCTTTAAAATGTTGTAAGAAAATACAAGCAACTTGACATAATGATTCAAGATGACCTGAGTATTCCTTACATGGATTTTTATATAGCAAGTTAATACAAACAACTTGATATAATGGGTCAAGTTGACCTGAGTATTGCTTGCGGAATAGACAAGGATTGTCCCCTTTCATGCATGACTTGGATCATCCTCCTTGATCTTGGGCTAATCATATCCTGAGACAAGTTCATACCGTAATAAGAGACAAAAACCTTTATCGAATTTGGATGAGGTAGGAGGAACCAAAGAAAGAGCATTGTACCTGTAAGTAGATAGTATATACATAAAGAATAAAGAATATGGATCCTTGGTAATGGTTCATGCTCATATGGTCGAGGTATACACTATAGTCAGCAAGCTGTAGTGATCTATGACTGCATTTTGCATAAGATCATGTAGCTTAGTGAACTTCCCACGTAGACACCATTAGTACATGCCCCAAAACTTCATCAGAATAATGTGCTGAAGATACACAAACAATGCTGTAGGAACCTGATTTGAATAAATAACCCACAAATCAACCAAGTATTTGATAGCTTAAACAAAATTTTCTTGTCAAAGAAAACGTCATTTTGTCTTTGTTTTGGTAAGGAAGGATGCATCCTTGTTGAAGACAGTTTGAGTGTTGATGTTGATTGTTTGGTTGATTTTGAGAAGTGATCATCATGTGAGTATTTTTTTCAGTACTTGTTTGGTATCTGCTCGGATGAGTATGTACAATGTGTTGCCATGTTTTTTTGTTTGATTTTCGATGTTTTCTAATGTTTTTGGATTTTTGTGAGACATTTTGAATGTTTTTGGATTTGTGATGATTGTTTTGAATGTTGTTGGATTTTGTGAGATATTTTTGAAGGTTTTTGGTATTTTGCAAGATATTTTTGAATGAAGATCTCAATGAATCACAAAACAATGTAGAATCCACTTCCATCAATAGGTTAAGGGCATTGCCCCTAGTTTAGACATGACAATGAAAAAGTGGGATGCAAGACGCATGAAGGACTATCCTTATTTGTAGATCAATAACGAGCCATGGTTTGGATGGATGGATGAATGAATGTAGTGGATGTGATCGCAACAAGTCTAAAAGAAAATGGAGCCATAGCTGCTACGAGTGGCGCCTGTTCGCCAAGTTTTCACCATCGCACTTACCTAAGGTGCCACCAGAGTGGTTGTTCACCGTTTGGATGCATGATTTTTCTTTACTATTTTGATGTTTTTATATGTTTCCTTAGGACCTTTAACTGGATGTTTTTGGTATTTTTGCCAGTATATATGGGAGCTTGATGCTCTGTGCAGCTTATGTATAAAACCGTTTGAGGTGCATGCTATTGATCAGATCTGCTGGCGGTTCTCCTTCTGAAGTAGCCAATTGATATGCCCCTGACCCAAATACAACAATGATAACATATGGACCCAACCAGTTTGATTCAAACTTTCCCTGATGTTCGCGGTTGGGTTGGTTACGAGGATTTTCTCAAAGAACAAGATCACCTACCTTGAATGTATGAGGTCTAACTCGATGATTATAGCTTCTGCTCATGCACTGTTGATAGGCCTTGAGGTGATTGTATGCAACTTGTCACTTCTCATCAAGTAGCTCTAAGTCTTGGAGATGGGATACTTTGTATGCTTCATCATCTCTGAGATTGTGTAAGGAAACCCGTAGTGATGGTATCTCGACCTCAATAGGTAAAATAACTTCTGCACCATAGACCAATGAGTAGGGAGTTGCGCCTGTAGGGGTTCGAATGCTAGTTCAATACGCCCATAGTGCTGGATTCAATTGAACATTCTAATCATGACCGACATCATTGACTGTCTTCTTGAGGATTCTTAATATGTTCTTGTTTGATGCTTCGGCCTGACCATTTCCTTGTGGGTAATAAGGAGTGGAAAAGCAGTGTTGGATGTGAAACTTCTCACAGAGTTCACGGACATCCTGATTTTTGAATGGAAGTCCGTTATCTGTGATGATGGACATGGGTACACCATACCGATAGATGATGTAATTGAGGATGAATGAGGCGATCTGCTTGCTGGTAACTTGGGTAAGTGGAACAGCTTCAATCCACTTTGTGAAGTATTCAGTGGCGGTAATAATGAATTTGTGGCCATTGGATGAAGATGGATGAACTTTACCCACAAGGTCAAGACCCTATTGACAAAAAGGCCATGGTGTTGTGATTGGTTGCAATTCCTATGCTGGTGCATGTATTAGGTCTCCATGAACTTGACATTTCTTGCACTTTCTGACAAAGTAGTAGGAGTCTTTTTCCATAGATGGCTAGTAGTATCCAGTGCGCATGAGTTTCTTGGCTAGTGACGAACCGCTTGCATGGGTTCCACAAATTCCTTCATGTACCTCTTCCAAGGCCTTTGTTATCTCATCCTGTTCCAAACATCGAAGGAGAGTACCATCAAGACTGTGTCGGTATAAGGTTTCGACAATGATGGTGTATCGAGCGGTTTGGCGAATGAAGGTTTTACGTTGATTATTCGATTGGTTAGGAGGAAGTGTGTGGTTGTGGAGGTAGGTATAGAACTCACTATACCATGGGGATTCAGAACTGATAAGGTGACATATCATCTCAGATTCGGGGATATCATAAGCGGGGATCCAAAGTTGTTCTACCAAGAACTCGTAGCGTGTTGAATTCTGTGGAAGATCTAGGAGAGATGCGATGGTAGCCATAGCGTTAACAACTCGATTCTGATCTCTTGGTATCTGCTCAAAGGTGATAGTAGTAAATGATGCCTTTAATTTTTCCACCATTTGTTTGTATGGCATGAGTTTGTCATCTTTAGTCTGATATTCATCAGTTGCTTGTCGAATGACCAGTTGGGAGTCGCCATATACTTGTAGTTCTTGTAACTTCCATTGTATGGCTAGCCTGAGTCTTGTGATCAAGGCCTCATACTTTGCTATGTTGTTTGTGCATGAAAATGTGAGCCTGTAAGACTTTGGGATGCTGTCACCTTGAGGTGTGATAAACAAAATGCCTGCCCTCGAGCCATGCCTAGTGTATGAACCATCAAAGTACAGTTTCCATGGTTGTGCTGTTGTGATCATGAGTATCTCTTCATCTGGAAAATTGGAAATGAGAGGATGATCACCTATGAGTGGTGCATTAGCCAACTGATCTGCAATAACTTGACCTTTGATAGCTTTACGGTCCACGTACTCGATGTCAAATTCACTGAGAATCATCACCCATTTGGCCAAGTGGCCTATCAATGTTGCTTTATTGAGTAAGTATTTGAGTGGATCAATCTTCACAATGAGTTGTACCTTGTGTGTTAACAAATAGTGCCTCAGTTTAGTGGCTGCCAAGATTACTACTAGGCAAGCTCGCTCAATAGGTGTGTAGTTGAGTTCATAGCCAACCAGTGTGCGAGAGATGTAGTAAACAACACACTCTTTCCCTTCTGTATTGTGTTGAGCCAGTAGTACCCCAATGCTGTACTTGTTGCTGAAATATAGAGTAACATAGGTCTACTTGGATCTGATGGGATCAACAATGGTGTATTCATGAGATAGTCTTTAAGTATCTGGAATGCTTACTGGCATCTGGTATCCCACTGAAAGCGGATGTTTTTGTGTAGCAGATGTGTAAAGGGGTGACACTTATCTACCAATTGTGCAATGAATCTTTGGATGGATTGTAGCCGTCCTTGTAATGTCCTTAGCTGAGTGATGTTCTTTAGAGGTGGCATGTCCATGATTGCTTTGACCTTTGCTGGATTGACCTCAATACCTTTGCTTGAGATAATGTATCCTATAAGTTTTCTTGAGGTTACTCCAAAGACACATTTCTTTGGGTTGAGTCGAACATGATATTGTTCCAATCTATCAAAGATTTTATCTAATATGTCTAGATGACCTTCTCTGGTGAGTGATTTTGCTAGTAAGTCATCAACATAATCTTCCATTATAGTATGCATCATGTCATGGAAGATGGTGGTCATTGCTCGTTGATAGGTCGCTCCTGCATTCTTGAGACCGAAAGGCATTACATTCCAGCAGTATGTGCCCCATGGACATGTGAAGGCTGTCTTATGTTGATCCTCTGGTGCAATCTTTATCTGATTGTATCCTAAAAAGCCATCCATGAGTGAAAGCATGGCATGTCCTGCTATTGGGTCCACTATGATGTCGATGTTTGGTAGGGGGAAGTCATCCTTAGGACATGCCTTATTTAGATCTCTGAAGTCAGTACAAATACAGATGCCCCCATTTGGCTTGCCGATGGGCATAATATTGGATATCCAATCCGCATAATCAATTGGTCTAATGAAACCAACATCCAAGAGTTTCTTAAGTTCTTCTTTGACTAGTACTGCAATCTAAGGATGCATCTTACGAAGCTTTTGCTTGACAGCTTTGGCTCCTTCTGCTATGGTGAGGTGATGCATGACTAAATCAGGATCAAGCCCAGGTATGTCTGCATATGACCATGCAAAGTTGATCTGATGCTTTTGAAAGAACTCTATAAATTTAGGCTGTTCCTCTGAAGTTAGAAGAGGTTCCAGATGTATGTGGTGAGGAGTTTCAGGAGTCCCCACGTTGTATTCTTTTGTTTCCTTGATGAGAATCGTTGATCGTTCCCGTTGTGTACTAGTAGGGAGAATGTTAAACCTTTCATCCGCCGGCGCCTCTGAGAGGTTTTCACCATTGGATACACTCTTTCTTTTTACTTTTGTTGGATCAAACAGTGCCAACGTGTGGTTTTCATTGGAAGATCCATGTTTTATTGTTATATTTTTGCAGCTGAAAGGTTTGGCATCCACCCCAAAGTATGCTGCGTTATTAAGTTCTATGGCAAATCTAGCTTTGTGATCCTAACTTGGTATGTTATCCCGTAGTTCCAAAAAGTCAATGATCACCTCATCATTTTGGAAATGATCAAGACATGGGGGATTAGGTTGGTTCCAATCGATGAGTTTAGGATGGATAATGGGCATTACCTCATCGATTAGGTTAAGTTCGTTAGATGTGTCAGTGAGGGTTAAGACGTTATGGTGAAGGTCGTTGATGGTACTCTCCCTATCAGAATCGGGCGTAGGATGTGATGTAGGGTCTATGGAAGATGTTTCCAGCTTAGGAACCCAAGAGGTCTTTATCTGTGCTTCTCCATAAATAGGGATGTCTTTGCGAGGTGGAGGTAGTGATGTGTCTTCCTCATCTGAAGTATTAAGTTGTATGGAATCAAATTCCCACTCATGTGAGTCAGTTTCTGAGTCACTTTCCAGTAATCGGTTACTGTACCATACTGGGATATCCTTTGAGTTAAATATTGTAGGTGTGATCGGTTGATGTACCATTGTAGATGAAATGATCAGTGCTGCAGGAAGGATTATGGGGATCAATGAATCTGATACGGGGAGTATTGGTAGTGTTGAATCTGCTGCTTCTACTGGAACTGCTGGTATTGTAGATACTGTTGTGGGTTCTGATATAGTTGTTGCTACTAATGGTGCTATTGATGTTATTGCTGCTGCTGATGGGATCATTGGTTTGATTGGTGGGATGATGGGTATTGTAGATGGTCGTGCTGGGATTTTTAGCCTCAATGGGACAGTTGTGATGGTGTTTGATGCTGCTTTTATAATCAAAGGTGACCTCTTTGTAATAGGTTGATATAGTGGTTTGCTGGGTTTTCCTTTGAATATGAGCTTAGGAAGGATCTCCTTTTGAAAGCCTAGTCCTGTATTATCCTTGGGCTTTAATTCTGGCTGCAACGGTTAATGTCTTCCTTGTTTGCAAGGTCCCAAAGCACTATGACCCTCATAACCCATTCTTTGCATAATGAGAAGACCTTTGCCATACTGATTTGTGGGAAGCTTAGCTTGTGGAATATCTACGGTGATGGGATTTTTATAGATCCATTCTGCTAAGTCCTCATCCCTGGTTTCTTCTTCTTGACTCTTTCCAAGGATGAAAGGCGTCAAAGTACATGCTGGCTTGATCAGTGGTGTTTGAAGTAACCATTGAGGTTTACCATGTGTCCTAGGAGAAGTAGGTATTTGTCCCACATAAAAGAGTTCGCTCAAATTGTACTCCCTAGGACCTTCCTTTGTTATTTTCATCTTAAGCCTTTCTTGCTTGGGTATAGTGGTGTTTGAACTGAAAAGAGAGGCTGGACTTACGTATGATGTGGAGGAGATGGCTTCTCTATTGTTAGGAGATGACTTATATTATGACAATATGCAAAGGGGTTTGCATCGCCTAGGATTGTGATCTCTACACCATTATGCAGGAACTTGATGCATTGATGGTAGGTGGATGGAATAACTTGCATGGCGTGTATCCAAGGTCTTCCTAACAATAAATTGTATGGCAGAGGAAGGTCCAGGACTTGACAGATAATGTGTTTCGCCACAGGGCCCACTTAGATTGGTAGTACCACAGCTCCTTTGGATGAACACTCGACGTCATCATAGGCTTTGATTGTGATCTTCTTGCAGGGATCCACTGATTCAATTGCATATCCCAAACCTGTGACTAATTGTAGAGTACAGATATTCAGGCCTGCTCCATTATCGATCAAGACTCGCTTGATCCTATGCTGGTTGATAAACCCTTCAATGTGGAATGAGGCGTTATGAGGTTGCTGGAAGGATGTGTTGTCACTTTCAGAGAAAGTGAGACAAGGTGATGACCTTAGATTTCCAACCATGGCTTGGAACTGATCTGTATTTAGGTTTGCAGGGACTGACGCCTCTTGGAGAGCTTGATCCAAGATTGTTTTATGGGATGGAGATAGGCACAATAGTTCTAAGATAGAGATTAGTGTGGGCATTTTGTCTAACTGTTCCACAAGATTATATTGCTTTGGGATTGATGGGGTACCTTGTGGAGATACTTTTATGGTAATCTTGCCGTGACGTGTAACAACATTGCAAGTTGAGCTGGGAATTTTGATGGTTATAGTTGTAATTTGTTCACTGGCATTGTATAGGTGATTCACAGTATAATTATACGCAGCTTGCGTATAATTGGTGGTATCTGTGTGTCTCCTTGAAGTAGAAGGACCCCTTTGATCTTATGATGGAAGTGGATTTTTAAACATATGATGATCATTATTTATTGTTTTAGGGTCATGTCCTTCAATTTCAATTTCACCTCGGTCAATAAGATCCTTAATAAGATCTTTCAATCTATGACAATTGCTTGTCTTATGTCCTCTCCCTTGATGGAAATCACAATGTTCAGTATCCCTCCACCATGAAGGTTTGACTTGAGGTTCATAATTTGATGTTTTGGGTAGGGTTACCAGATTTTGAGAAACCAGTTGTCATAATACTGTTTCGATGGGTTCCCCTAACGGAGTGTATGTTCGCTTTGGTTTTTGTTGACGCGGTCTGGGTTCCTCATGAGATGTGATGCAGCCTTGAGGAGCAACTGTCTTAGTTTGAGGTGGGGGATTCTGTCCTGCAAATTGAACTACAGGTTGTGCACTTTTGATAGTTCTTGCATCCACAACCCCGTTGTTGACAATATTTTTGTTTTTGTTCCATAAGCTTGGTTTGTCACTATTGAAGCGTGGGCGAGGACAATCCTTTGGCTCATTATAGATTTTGATAAGTCCTTTCTTAATGAGAGCCCGCTCACATTTTAAGCTTTTTGTGATCATGTCATTGAAAGAGTCTGTGTCTTTGACGTCCAGGTGAAATTCCATTTCTTCGTTTAAGTTGGAAATAAATATTTCCACTAGTTTTTGTTCAGGTAACTGAAGAGAATTTCTGCTAGACATTTGACACCATCATTGCAGAAAGACTGAAAATAGCTCACCCAGTTTTTGTTTAGTGTTACATAGATTAGCCATGGTGATATCACGTTCAATGTTGTGAGAGTAATGTGCCAAGAAATTCTGAACTAGCTCTTCAAAGGTCCTAATGCCACCTGGTAATCGGGAAAACCATGATGTGGTTGTTCCTCCCAAGCTTTGGGGAAAAAGTCACATTAGGTATGTGTCCTCGTATGCCACTTTGAGGCAAGCTGAATGGAATTCTCTGACATGATCACGAGGATATCCTTTTCCTCTATACTTTTCAAACTTGGGTGTTTCAAACCCTCACGGAAAGGTGGCATATGAAGATTCCTATCAAAGGGATAGGGACAAATGCCATTGAGTGAAAATTGATTAGTTTTCACACCACTATGAGGTTGTTGGGCAAGATTTTTGACTTGTTGCCGCAACATGTCTATTTCATTTGGAGGAGGAGGTGGTGGATTAACTTGATGAAAGTTGTATCTAATGTGCTCTCGACCTCTTTCATCCTCATTACAACTTTGGCGTTCTGATGCTTGTCTTAGTTGTGCCAGGTCAAAGTTAGAGGGTAGTTTGGCTCCTTCTTGAGCAAGTTTTAAAAAGTGAGCATCAACAATACTCTTGAGTATCTCATCAAAAAGCCTATTGAAGAGAGGGTTGTGTTGTGCCCTTTCTATTGCCACAGGAGTAGGAGTGCTGGGATTGTCATCATTGACGTTTCCTCCAAGGGCTCCTTGAAATTCATTGGTATTTTCCTCCTCTTCTTCTTCAATTTCTATTTCTCGTTGCCTTGACCGTGATTGGGTATGAGCCATTTTGTTTATGCATTTTTGTTGAAGTTGGGTGAAAATGATGATGAGTTGTTTGATGAAATGAAAGATTTATGGTTGGTGTGGTGTGTTGCATATGGATCTCTAGCACTTAAAGGTGGATGTTACCAAAGATTTCTTCTTGAATTGCTTGTTGTTTTTGATAAGGTTTGATGTGATAAGGTTTAGAGAAATCTGAGATGTGTTACAGACTTAACTACCTAGTAATGAGAGGATTCACTCATAGACAAGTTTTAACCTGCGTAGATATGTCTCTTAGGATGAGCTTATCCTAGATGTAGAAACAATCTAAAAGTGATTTGTTCTGTTTGATTCAAGCAATATCTAAAAAGAGAACTTATGACAAGAACCTCTTAATGTTTTGAGAGTTGAAAATGAATGAGATGATGTGTGAATGAGATAATGGATAAAATGTTTAACTTCAATAAATTTTTTGTGTCACATATGGGACAAATTCTACCTCTTCTCTTTCGGGAGTTGGTGGCATTTCTCGAGCTATGTTGTATGTGATAAAAATGTCTGGAAAAAAGTTAGGGTTGATCTTGCCTCCTTGGTTTTTGTGATAACTTAAAGCTCTATATTGTATAAAAGCTCTGCAGTTTAATGACTCTTGATCAAGTTCGTTTGATTTTCCTTGAAGATAAAGTCGCATGTGACATAAAAAAGCTCTATGAGAGACAAATATTTGTCTATTTAGATAGAAGAATTTCCTCCTTTTGATCAAAGCCTTTGAGCTCAATGGTCTTATTTTCAAGTTGATGTGTTGATGAAGATTCTTCTTTCTCAAGATGTGTAGAATGGTCATATAGTTTGATACTCTTCTCTTTGTTTTTGATCGTTTGGTTGTTTTGAAAAATGTTTGGTTGGATGAATACTTGTTCTGATTTTTGGATTTTAGGATGTTTCTTTGACAAGAAAACAAAGCAAGCACACAAACATAAGAATGTTGCATCAAAGGGAACAAATAAGTATGGGTCTAGATCAACCCAATCCTTGACCTTTTTATGACCCTTTCCTTTAAGTTTATTTATAGGTGTTTTCTTTCCAAAGCCTGAAGTCGACTCAATTTGTACTTGGACTTGACTAAAACGAAAACACTTCAAACACTTTTTATCCCTAAGGTCAAATGGTCAGTTGCAATAAATTCAGCCCACATCTTGATATTTCTTTGACTTTGGTACTACATACCTTATGAATCCCGCCGTGGCAGGTATTGATGTGATATACCAAGTCATGCACGAGCATAACAAATAGATGATCCCTATGATGGGGGAGTCACCACTTTCATCAAGCCACAAGTGACTTTTCAAAAAGCTATGTTTCTACTTAAGGAAATATGTATGGTGAGTATCTTGGGAGCAAAACCATCTATGCTCTTGCACTGAATTATATCACAAATATCCTCAATCAATAGAATAGGTGGGCTACTACTTAAAGGTGTTTAGTAATTTTCAATGTCTTTGGACATAAGTTCATTCTGCAGTGACTCACGTAAGAGCCTTATAACTTGTGGTAGGGCCCATTTGTCCTTTCGGCAAGTTACACTGTAGGAACAACTATACCCAAGGCTACAACTTTTGCTCCCACCTGATTTCTGTAGTGCAAGGTTGTTCCCAAGAGTGATGTGTCTCTTGGCAGGCCTCTCTTAAAAAGATAAAAATTTGAGTGTTACTAACATTTTTCTCTTGCACCTAGGACCACGAAAGCCAAGGGAGAGGATAGTGTGTGTTAGAAGTAGGACCACTCGACAAACTTTGCACAAGCGTGCCAAACACAAAATTCACTTGTTCTTTTTAACTTGTCATTGCAATGATTTTCTATCTATTTGGAGATGTTGCTCCAACAACCATGATGTTATTTTTAACTTCAAAGGCAATATGTTTGAGTAAACTAGAATTTGAAATCCTGGTCAACTTAATGAAAAACACGTTTGCATGAAGTAAAAATCGTTTTGCAAGGTAAGACAAATTGATTGTGAATTTTTATTTGCACCAAAATGGAAGTGTTGATTGTGAATTTTTAGTTTGATGCAAGAAATAATTTTGCTTTGTTGATTTTAAGCACCAAAAGAAAATTGAGCCTAACTTGCAAGAAAACAAAGTTTGTTTTTTGTGAAATTTTAAAGCACCAAAAGGAAGTGATCCTAACTTGCAAGGAAATGAAAGTTTGTTTTTGTTCAATTTTATAGCACCAAATGTAAAATTTTCATTTTTTAAACAAGTAAATGAAGTTAGTTTAGACCTGCACAAGGAACAAGTGGTTAGTAAAATCCAAAATAGGGAGGGCTTCCACAAGCCTAAGAAAAATTTCTTTTCGGCTACATGGTGCATTTTTTACAATGTTCTGTTACAATAGCGCCATTCTGTGTGCAAACAGAAACGCTATTTTAACACAAACGCACTAATACAAAGACACAAGCGCTAAAAGTAAAACTTTAACAACAAATGCAAAAGTGCCAAAACAAGCACAAATGCACCAAAATAAGCACAAAAGCGCTAAATAAAGGTCAATAGCACCAAACGTGAGACAAAAGCGCTATTGTAAAAAAATAGCGCTAGAATGTCAAGTTGCAATAGCGCTACAACGCGATCAAAAGCGCTAAAGCGCAACCTGTGTGTCAAACCCAACATTCAAACATGTTAGTTGTGTTAAAAAAAATGTTTTTAGGTGTTTGGATTCACGTCGGGTTCACCAAATGATGCTCTGCAAAAAGAGGGTTAGAAAATCTGTTCGATGACAACATACACACAAGAGAAAAAACGTTAGTGTTAGCAACAAAAGATTATTCTAAACAGGCATATCAAAAGAGATACTAAAAGCATGAGAGAATATTTAATTAGGAAAGTAAATATGATGAGGCATCTCCAAATGCCTCCTAACATGCTCTTAGCTCCTTCTCCTTTGTTCGTCTCTTCTCCAAGTTCCAAACTAGTGTAGCTCTCAACAACTTTTTGCACTATGGATGCTTATGGAGGTTTGAGATTGAAGTATTTGCTCTAAATGTGAATAAAAAGCTAATACTAGATGCTATGATGCTAAAATGATTTATTTTAAACCAAAATGACAAGATACTAGTGATTTATGCTAAATGCTCTCTAAAATTCTCTATAACTTAGATGCATACAAGTTTTCAGGATCTGGATTATGAAGAAATGAGCTCTATTTATAGGAAAAATGGAGCAATGGATGGTTGAGATTGAGTAATCTCAACAAGGGTCAGGATTGAATGATATTCAATGCATGTGAAGGCTTTCAACCCAATCCCAAGATGACAAGTGTCAATGCAAGATAGGTTGAGACGAGAGGGAATAAGCATTAAATGCTTGACATGACCTGAGAGTTAACTTGGGAGTTAAGGTCAAGGTTAGGTTGAATGAATAAAATCTTTATTCCAAGAATAAAGCTTTTATCCAAAGAAAAAACTCTTGTGCAAAGGCAAAAGGGATAACCATGGTCAAAGCAATAAATGCTTGAGGAGACACATGAGTGCAAGTTGAAATAACCATAAATGGTTATGTAAGAGCCATAAATGGTCATGTAAGAGCCATTAGTGGTTTTGGAAGACTTTGGAGGTTAAATTGTTGAACACACAAAGCATTTAATGCTTTTCAAAGACTTTGAAGTCTTTGAGAAGTGACTTTAAGTTGCTTAGGATTGTGACAATAATTAGGGGATGGATTAGGCTGATTAGGAAGGGTTTAGAAGAATCTAGAAGAGGTTTAGGCTTGTAAGTAGTTTTGGTGGGTGAGGGAAAATAGGATTTTTATTTAAAATAAATTAATTTATTTCAATAAATGTGTGCAAGTTGCATTTGTAGGAAAATGCAAGTTGGGGGATAAATGATTTAAATAAATATTTTATTTAATTTATTTAAAAGAGGAAAAGGGGATTAAATGAAATAAATATGATTTATTCATTTAATTGAGGGTGAATTTGGTTTAATGAATTAATTAAAATAAATTGAATAATTTATTTAATTAATAGGAGAATGTTTGAAGATGAATTAATTAAATATTAATTTAATTAACTGATGGCTTAGTGGATTTTTAATCAAATAAATAGCAAATATTCATTTAATTAAACTGGACAGATTTATGTGACTACATTTTCAATATAAAATTTAAGTCCATTGCTGAAATTGACTTTGACCTCTTTTTTCATGTCTTTCAAAAATGGGAGGGATGACATCTTTGACCAACATCACACTGCATGAGAATTAAAGATTCTATGGTAAAAATCACAACACATTCTCACCATTTTTTAGTACTTGTGCTTTGACCAGATTGTTCTTGGTTCACACACTTGTCCCACAATTGCGACTAAAGACCATGACAATTTTGATGACCAAAATTGTGAGGCTATTGTGTTGCTCAAGTTATATGTGACTGATGAAATACTTCTAGAAATACTATCTGGCAAGTCTGCTACACAAATTTGTACTCACTTGAAAGACTTGTACAAAACATTAGACAAGGGTAGAGCATTCTTCCTTATGAATATGTTGTTCTTGATTATGATGGAGGACAAGATGTCTTTGCACGATCATCTCATGAAGATCAAAGAAATTCACAATCAATCAGAGGCCATTGGTCACAAGATGGAAGAAGAGGATATGGTGGTTATTACATAAAAAAATATTACCATGATTGTATGAGCACTTCATAAAAAATATCAACATTACATCCAACAATGTTGAATTGAAGTTTGATGAATGGTGCAACAACCTCTTGCAGTAGGACAGGTGGAAGAAGTAGTTTGGGAACAATAGCAAGACAACCAATGTGAAATAGACTTTTACTGCCAAAGACAAAGGCAAAGGCAAGGAAAATCTAAGGAGAGTTCCAAGAAGAATATCACATGCCATTATTGTGGTAATCTTGGTCACCTAAAATATATAGTAGGATGCGATTGGTTGATCGACAATTGATGCAAGAGCATCCAGTGGTGTAACGACAATTCTATATCACAAAAAAAAAACTTTCCTTTTTGTTAGATTTCTTTAATGTTTTTGCATTTCTGGATACCCATTTGGATGAATAAGAAATTCTAACTGTCAGAATTGTCCAGCTGTTTTTTCTAGCCAACATGCCATTTTTAGAAAGTTCCAATTTGAAGGTAGATGGAGACAAAAATTTATGGGAAGCTTCAAAACAAAAAAATAAGCACTTTGGTGAAAGAAACTGGTTAAAATCATTTATGTTTTGAAATTCATTCAAGTTTTAGTTTCCCGAAAATCTCTTGAAAATTCTTCCGAGTTAGATTTGAGGCACGAAACGGTCCCGAATAGCCCCGAAAATGGCAGAAATCGGGAGAGTGCATTCCTAGCATGTTCTTCACTCCGAGAAGTTTCCTATAGTTCCAATGGCGCATTAGTCCAACCACTAGATCAAAAGTTATGGATGTCAAAAGTTGGACAACTTTTCGAAAAGTTTTGAATTTTCAAATTTGGCTTGAATTCAAAATTCCAATTTCAAGTTTTGGCGCCAGATCGCCAAATTTTACATTTCAAGTTGTACTTTTGGCTCCAAACTGAAGGGAGGCTATTTAGGACCCATTTTGGAGAAATTTGTGATAGTTTTTGGGTGGGAAAAGTTGGACTGTGAGAAAGGGTTCTCCAAAATTTGTATAAGTTGTTATGTGTTGTAGCCTAATAGGATTTAATCCTCTTATTTGTAATTGCATGTATTGAAAATAGATTTTAGATAATATTGAAATAATCGTTTATTCTCTCATTTGTTGTACTTTTGTAAGTCTTGGGATCAACCCTCATCAAGTGGTATTAGAGCAGGTTGTTCCTGAGCTTGTGGATAGTGTTGGAACCCTAAATTTTTGCAAATTTAGAGTTTCCTAAATAAGAAAAATCAATAAAACCCTAAAATTGAATTCACTATGAAGAGACGGTTTAAATGCTACCAGAGTTTAATATTATGAATTTTCGCACTATATGGGGTAAATGCAGCTCCCATAAGGGTAGAACCTAGCATATAGTTCAGATTTGAGGTGGACTTTAATTGTAAAGTTGTATGAAGTTGCAGTGATGAACACAAATATGAAGTCATTAAATTTTATAAAGTCATTCAAAACAATGGGGCGATGCCATGGAGGGGACTAGTATATATTGATAAAAGAGATATACACCAATGGAAATGGAAATATAAAGATTACAAAAAGATTTGAATCATTTATTTAAATGATTTAGAACAAGATTTAAATATTATTTTAATAAAGTAATTTTTAAAAATCGCGAAAGCTTTTTTAAAAGTCGTGGACCCCAATTATGACTCTCAAGGATATCAAATGGATCAAGGATATAATAAATATGTGTCTCACTGATTAAAATAATGCTGACAAATATGTAATATTTTTTAAAAAGGGGGTTCTCATTTAAATCACTATGGGGACCCCAAAATTCCAAGCGAGAACCATCTTTCGACAAGGCAAGGTATCTCTTTAGAACAAGAAAAAGACTTTCCCGAAATGAAATGTCTCACCGAAAAAAAAAAATTGAGGAAACCCTAGAAATATTGCGGGTGTGCGGTAAGCCTACAATAAGACGTGGTTGCGTTGAATATGATGAGATTTGTAGATATGGAGTGGTTCAAAGAAGAATTTAAAGATTTTCACATATACACAAGTGATAAATGCAAAATCAAAAACTACATTTCTTACTGTCGTGCCTGTGAAGTGTGATACCTGCAGCTGCAACACAAAACACTCAATAGATCATTACAAGCATGGTTAGCAAATTATAAGCAAAAGAAAGATAAAACCATGACAAAGTGACCTATTGTCTCCTAAGAGATGCGAGTATGGATTTACTCTCAGATTTGGATAAGCAATCCCAGTGACTTGATTGCACCTAGATGGAGGATTTGAAATGATAATGATATGCAAAGATGAGATTGATTAAGCTAGATTGATCCAAGAGACTAATTAAGCTAATGATTTGCATGATTAAGCTATGATGATGATGCAATTAAGCTAGAAAAGAGATTGATTAAGCTACATGATTCAACAATTATGCTAGGAAATGATCAAATTAAACTAAATCTAAGATGCAATTGCCTATAATAACAATGCTCAAATGATATGCCTATAGTAACAATGCCTAAATTGATAATGAGATGGGATCCTTTGTGCTCCAAAATGGAGGATATTTATAGGATTTCCAAGGCCAAGTATGAGGTGGCAGGAATCAACGGTCAAGATTGAGTCTGAAGATATCAAGGGTGAAATTGGAGGAGGTTGGAGAAGAGGTTGGAGGAAGGGACACTTGTCATCTCTGTGGTGACAAGTGTCAAGGAGCCTTGCTCACAAGAGGGCAAGTGTCCAAGAGAGGAGACATGTGGCCTAAGTGCCATGTGTCTCAAGGGAAGAATATCCACACAATAGGAGGTTAGGATAAGGAGGTTAGGATGTGCAAGATATGATAGGGTTAGGCAAACAAAAGGTTAGGTGAAATGGGTTAGGTTAGAGGGATGTTTAGGTTAGGTGGTTAGACGTTAGGAGGCATGTGGTTAATTTGAATTTTAAAATTCAAATAATAGGAAAAGACTAATTAATTTTCAACAACTCATAAATTAATTTGTTTTAATTAATTAGAGGATTATAAGGAATGAATTTAAAGGGGGAGGATTAATTAATTTGAATTATTTAATCAAAGGGGACTATTGAAATGAACCTATTAAATAAATCCTTAGATTTATTAATAAGTAGATGAAAGGGAGATCTTAATCAAATTGCTAATGAATTCAATTAAATTGGGGAGGGCGATTAATTAAATAATTGCTTATTTAATTAATTATCTTCAGACCATTTTTAGGTGTATACACTTACTAGTAATACCGGCTTGACTATAATGAAAGTTGGGAATAGTGGCAACGATATTTCATGGAATTGCCCGATAAGAACAAAATGGATTCGATGAATAGGCTTCATGATTTTCCAAACAGATGAATGAATGAATGAAAGAATTTTAATGACGTCCACTAGACCCAACAGTCCAAGGGACCAAGATGAAACATGCTAGCCCGTTTTCAAGTTCTTTTCTATGTTGGCTCTCATACTGTGGATCTTTATTAGGAAACTCATTGTTTTATGAATTCTTGTTTGTTCAAAAAGATCATTCAAGCTATCCACCTTTAATTCATTAACAAACTGATTGCAGATATCATCATATGCTGTACATTCTTTGATGAAATGCCATTCTGTCTCCACTGCCTTCTTACTACAGAAAATGCACGTCCTTTCTTCCAAGTCCTCTTTGGAGACCTTCCATCTACCAGTTTCACATCTCAAATGATCATACCCTGATGATAATGAATTCAACGTTTATCAATTTCCTTCTTGTACGATGCAAATAGGAACATTTAAACAATGTATATGAAATGTTTGAAGGACTTTGTCGCATAAACAAAATGATTGCAAAATGGCGCAAAGGAAATCTATTTTGGTGGACATTTTGGTGGACATTTTGGTTAAAATTCTCTAATAGATGTGCACACAAAATGTGAAATCACAAATAAAAACTATTAACAATATCAAAGATATGTCATCCTATAGAATGCATAACTCAATTTAGAGGCTTCCAATCTGTTAAAATATTACTGAAGTTACTTCCCTTTCTAAGCTCACACAAAAATATTTTCATGCTTACATAACTATATATCAAGTCAGTTCTTGTTCCTGTCTTTCTAACATTTGTCTCTTCCTCTTAGTGAAATGAAATGAATTAAAAGACTTTAGTAACATCTGTGATACCAAGATGTCTTTGGAATCAAGCAAGAAATGTTGGAAAACAAGTGTATACCATATGCCCCATGCTGCTTGGGCGAAGTGTACAAGATAGTCCATGTTCAAATGGAGAATCTTTCTTAGTTTCACATTTTCTTGAACTTTAATGCAAAACATTAATTTGATTCCCAGGCGATCTTAAGGATTGCATCAAACATCATGGAGGGCAAGGTGTGGGGCCTTATTCTTATGTGTAGATAACCTTGGAACATACTTAAATGTGTTCATACACCCAACATGGGCCAACCTCAAAGATACTAGTTTTTTATGCCACTTTGGTCATGTGTAATGAAGTTCCGTAGCACTAATTAATATGGACCTCAATTTCACACAACAAATTTATTGATGTATATGTTTGGTAAAGTTGGAGTATTGTTTCTTACAAAGAATAGCTGGGGTTTGTGTAGGGGCCCACCCTTGAAGCTTAACAAAAATTCTTACAAATTACAAAATTGCTATTCCAGGCCAAGATTACTATTATATATAGCTAATTATCATACTCTAAACAATAACATACTACCAAACTTTAAAAAGGGAAGGAACATCCAATGAATCATGTCATTTGGCTCGATAAGGATGGAGGTTGCCATGGTAGGCTTCACAGAGATATTACTATGGACATTACGCTCTTATGAAGGAAATTTTATTACAATATATCTAGAAAGTGTAATGGCAAAGAAGTGGGTAATGATTTTCATCCAAGTAAATATACACACACTAAAACTAATTATTCTTGGAGAAGGTAATCAATGAGAATATTTTTTACTAAAATGATAATAAGGTAAATCTGCATTGGAAGATATGTGTGAAATACTTTCATAGTGGGTGTTTGTTAATGAATGGGTAAGAATTTTTTTTTGTGGGAAATTATTTTATCAAAATGTAAAAGTGGACTTATAATAGAATAATTTCCATCCAGAAAAAATGATTTCAGATGAAAGTAAAGACACTTCTATAAGGGTTTTGATAGGTAAAAATATAGTTGCTAGGTGAAATGTTTGCACTCAAAAGGGTGAAGAGGTTTTTACAAAGAATATCGATGGGGTGAAAACATTTTCATTATGTGGAGAATGATTTTGTGGGAATAGTAGTTATGGTTAAGAATAACCTGCAAAATGATATATTTCACACAAGACAGACAAGGAAAGAAACATTAAAACATGAATACAAATTGATTAGTTTATACTAAACAGGCAAGAGAAAATGAATTAATTCATTTTGAGTGATTAATTATTATGTCTCTCTTGGTTTGGATGGCTAGTCAAATGAATTTTTATTTTAAATAAATGGTTTGTTAATCGAAAGATGTAACGGTCTCCCTTAACATTATAGAAGGGATATCAAGACCACGGGGAGAATAGAATATCATATCATCACTTGTAATATATCATCACAAAATAACTTATGTATTCAGTTATTTCTTAATACTGTGTAGTGAATACAGTTGAATGTTTCCTAATTTGGTTTCACTTGTTAATTGGCTCAAGCAGTCAAGATTATTTGGAGATTCCTGTATGTTGTGAACTTCTTATTATATTATTTGAATATTATAAGGATATTCCAAATTGGTCAAAGAATCTTTAAACATCTTTGTATGATTTATTTGCTCAGTTCTCTCAAGGAGAGATTAAATTTGTGTGGATGGATCATAATAATAAGATAACTCATTGAATATATTAGGAGCCAAATAATTGATAGATTTATACAAGTTGTGAATTTAAAAATTGTCTAACAAAGTGGTATACAACCAGTGAAGAAACAAAATATTGACTCTATTGCCCAGTAGATAGGAGGCACTAATCAGTTAAAACAATCACATTTATATCTACTTTCAATTTCAGTTTTATGGAAGTAGGATATAGGAGTAGAGTTAGAAGTTAGATCAATCTGTTTCAGATATTCATGCCATTTTGGAATAGATAATAGTTCAGTTAGAAGAATATAGTTATAATCTACTTATTAAAAGAGGTACACTTGTCTAGGTCTTGCAGAGCCTAAAGTACAGAGAATAGTTGGCCATAATTGAGTGTTAAGCCTGAGCATAAGGCTTGGTATACCTTTAGAGTTTGGCATCCTACAATTTTGAGCTCCAACTGATAGATCACCGATTGTGAGGTAGTTCGTACCAAGACTTGTGTTTGTGGGCTCAAGGTTAAGATGCCTCTAAGAGTGATGCACAATGGCAAAAATGCTCACGGAAAAAATGTTGGTGGAAGGAAGGCTTTGGCAGACGAGGGTTTTAGAGCCCTCCAAAGACAAATTGATGCATTTCAAGAGGAGCTTAGAAGATGGTTTAATCCAAGAAGAGGAGAGAGTGAAGATGAAGAAGAAATTGAAGATACATCTAAGGAGGAAGTAGAAGAAGCAGTAGATCAAAATCAAGTTTGACTGTTAAGGGCCATTTCTAGGATTGGGAAGAGATGCATAATTGAAGTTTCTAATTATTCCATAAATCTGAACCCGAAAGAGCTTATTGATTGGATAAATGATATGGATGAATATTTTGAGTATTAGGAGATAGAGGATTCAGATTGAGTCAAGTTTTAAAAAACAAAGCTGAAGGGTCATACAAATATTTGGTGGAAGGAGGTCCAACTAGAAAGAAATAAGAAAGGGAAAGAACACCAAATGGGATCAGATGGTCGAGAAGTTGAAGAAATAGTTCATTCCAATTGACTACGAGATGGATCTGTTGAAGAAATTAAGAGGAATAAAGCAAGGTAGCAAGCCTATCAAGGAGTATACAGAGGATTTTTATAAAATGATTATTAGAATAGGTCATGCAAAGGCCAACAAGGAGAAAGTCACATGTTACTTGAATGGGTTAAGGCCGAGTATTCAAGAGGAGCTAAGCCTGGTCAGAATGACCAATATTGAAGATGCATATCAATTTTCTTTGAAGGTGGAAGAGAAGCTGAATAAGAGATTTGAAGGCAAGCAAAAAGGGAAAGGTCAAGGTGGAAGGGGTAGTGGAAGATCTTTTGGGATTTGAAATGAGGATCAAACAAAAAATGAAGATGTGGGTATCGGTCGAAATAAGAAGAGTGATAATTTCTATTGCCCCCATTATCAAAGCAATGGTGAATAGTGAAGAAGAGTAAGAGGAAGACTTGGACAAGGATCTGAGAGAGGTGGTTTTAGATGAACTTGTTTCCAATATGGTGAAGAAGAGGATCAAGCCTATCAATGTCTACAACACCAAGTAAGGACAAACAAAGGCATGAAGGCCATGCACGAGATACACATGATGCAAAAGCTCAATTTGAGCACTCTAATGATGTTGAAAGGGGAGAGGCCCTATTTGTCAGGAGAAACCTATTAAATGAGGAGAAAGAAACATAACAGAGGAAGAGCCTATTTCACACTAGATGCAAATGTGAGGATAAGTGTTGTGATGTGATTGTTGACAACAGAAGCATTGATAATTTGGCGTCCGAAGAGATTGTCACAAATTGAAGTTGAAGAGGGAAAGGCATCCACATCCATATCAGATAGCTTGGTTGTAGAAGGACCACAAAGTTTTGGTCAATGAACAATGCCTAGTAAAATTCAAGATCAACAACTACCGTGATGAGGTACTATGCGACATCCATCATACCCATGGATGCATGTCATATGTTTTTAGGAAAGTCCTGACAGTTTGAAAGGTATGTTGTACATGATGGTCGTGCTAATACCTGTACCTTAACGAAGGATGAAATTCACCATAAGTTGAACCTTCTGAAGGAGGTGGAAGAAAAGGTATGTAACAGTGCTAGAATATGTTTTGTTGATGGAATACTTTTTGGAAGGCATGAAACACAAACCTATGTGTTATGCTTTAATTCTAGAGTGGATAGAGAAGATAGTAAAAATGTTCTTGTAGAAGTTTCAGGTTTGTTGAATGAGTTTTAGGACATTGTTTCTAGTAATGTACATGAGGGTTTACCACTAGTTAGAAAGATCAATCATTAGATTGACTTGATCCCTAGAGTCAGTTTGCCAAATAAGGAAACCCACATAATGATTCCAAAAAAAAATGAGGAGTTGAATAGACAAGTTCAAGAATTATTGAGGAAGGGATTGATTTGAGAGAGCCCGAGTCCATGTGCGGTATGTGTAGTACTAGCATCAAAGAAAGATGGGGAGTGGAGGATGTGTACGAACTCTAGGGCCATAAACATGATAACAATCAAGTACATATTTTCCCTGCCAAGGATGGATGACCTTATGGACTATTTGAGTGGATCTCAGTACTTCACAAAGATATATCTGAATAGTGGGTATCACCAGATCTAGATTAGAGAAGGAGACGAATGGAATACTACCTTCAAAACCAAAGAAGGCTTGTATGAGTGGTTATTCATGCCTTTTGGGCTAACTAATGCACCGAGCACATTCATGTGACTCATTAATGAGGTACTAAATCAATTTCTAGGCAAGTTTGTTATTGTATATTTAGATGATATTTTAACTTTTAGTAAGATATTCGATGAGCATTTAATGCATATTCATAAAGTCTTTACAAAGTTGAGAGAGGAGAAACTGCTGATTAATTTGAGGAAGTGTAGTTTTGTGAAGAAGGAGTTAGTGTAGTTGGGTTTTCTTGTGTCAACATAAGTCTTAAAATGGACCCAGAGATGGTGAAGGCTATTCTGGAATGACATACCCCAAGGATTGCTATTGAGGTGAGGTCTTTCCATGGTGTGGCCAGCTTTTATAGTAAGTTTATTAGAAATTTCAATAGTATTTATACAACCCTAACCGAAACAATGAGAGGGGATAGAAAAAAGTTCAAGTGGAGCATAGGAGCAACAAAATGTTTTGACATGTTGAAGAAGAAGGTGACAAAGGAACTTATTTTATCCCTTTTTAATAAGGTGTTTTAGGTGGATTGTGATGCGAATGGCAATGGCATTAGAGTTGTTTTGAGCCAGGAAGGTAGGCCCATTGCATATTTTAGTGAAAATTTAAATGATACATAGAAAAATTATTATGTTTATGATCATGAATTCTATGCAATAGTTCAAGCATTGAAGAAATGGAGGCACTATCTGTTGCCAAAAGAATTTGTTTTTTATACTGATCATCAAGCATTACAGTTCTTGAATAGCCAAGAAAAACATAATCAAAGGCATTTGAAATGGGTGGAGTATCTGCAAAGTAATACTTTTTTTTTGAAGCACATGAGTGGGAGGTCTAACAGAATTGCAGATACCTTAAGGAGGAGGAAGATTTTATTGATAAAAATACATTTTTAAGTGGAAGGGTTCAATGAACTCAAGACGTTGTGTCCCGAGAATCTTGATTTTGCAGAGGCTTGGAAATCTTGCAGAGAACCTATTACTTTGGATAGGACAAAATGGTTGGATTTCATAATCCAAGATGGCATGTTGTTTAGGGGGAGCCAGTTGTGTATTCCAAGGAACTCCATGAGGGAGAATTTGATAAAGGAGAAGCACAATGGAGGACTAGTAGGATATTTTGGTCAAGATAAGACCATTACCATCATTACTGAGCATAATTATTGGCCTCGGTTATCGTAGGATAGGAAGAAATTTGTGCAAAGTTGGAGAGTATGTCAAATCGCTAAAGGAGTAAGTTAGAATACAAGACTATATTAGCCATTACGTGTACCAGAAAGGCTATGGGAGGACATAAGTATGGACTTTGTTCTTGGTTGACCAAGGACATAGAGAGGCAATGATTCACTATTTGTGGTAGTTTATAGGTTTTCAAAGATGACACATTTCATCCCATGCCAACAGACCCATGATGTTGTCCATATTGCTGATTTTTTTTTTACAGAGGTGGTAAGACTACGTGGGCTAACAAAAAGTATAGTTTCAGATCTAGACACAAAATTTGTTGGATACCTTTGGAGGACCTTGTGGAAGAAATTGAAGACAAAGTTGAAGTTTAGTTCTACACACCATCCACAGACTGATGGGCATAAACATGTAGTAAACAAGAGTCTGGGTAACCTATTGCGATTCTTGGTAGGATATAAATCCAAGGGATCAGACTTGATCTTACCACAAGCATAATTTTCTTACAATAATTTTATCAATAGGAGCACTGGTAGATCACCATTCTAAATTGTCTATGGAGGTAGTCCAATGACCGCTTCAAAATTAAGGAATATGGACAAGGAGAAGCATACAAGTGTCAAAGCTGAAGACTTTGCAGAACACATCAAGAATCTACATGAAGAGGTGAGGAAGCACATTAACAAGATGAATTTGTAGTATAAGGTGAAAGTGGATCAAAAGAATTATAAGGAGTTCTAGATTGGTGACAAGGTGATGATACACTTGAGGAAATAAAAGTTTCTAGTGGGAACCTACAATATATTGAAGATGGAGAAGTTTGGTCCCTGTAAGGTTTTGAAGAAGCATGATTTAGGGAATGCATATGAGGTAGAGTTGTTAGATTGAATCAATATTTTCCATATGTTCAACATTACAGATTTAACAAAATATCATGAAGGTGACATAAATGAGGAAGCACTAATGGAGAAATGTAAAATACTTGCATCTACTTTAGAGAAGGAGGAGATCGAAGCAATCTTGGATAGCCATGTGGGAAGGAGTGCTAGAAATAGGCAGTACGAGGAATATCTGATGAAATGGATGGAAATACTTGTTGAAGATTCATCATGGTTGTCCAAGGTAGAGGTTGAGAATTTGGGTTTTCGTCTACCAATTGAGATGTGATGAGGTCACTTCTCAAACTACCTCAGGTGTTTGATGTAGGAGCATCCAGTGGTGTAAGGGCAATCCTGCATCACCCAAAAAAAAATCCTTATTGTTAGTTTTCTTTAATGTTTTTACATTTTTGGATACCCATTTGGATGAATAAAATATTCCAACTATCAAATTTGAAGGTGGATGGAGACAAAAATTTCTAGGAGGCATCAAAATAGAAAATAAAGCACTTTGGCAAAAGAATATGGTTAAAATCATTTACGGTTTGAAAGTTATTCAAGTCTCAGTTTCTCGAAAATCACCTTAAAATTCTTTTGAGTCATACTTGAGGCACTAAATGGTCTCAAATATCACCAAGATTGATGGGAATTGATGTAGAAGATTCTTAGCATATTCTTCACTCCAATAGATTTCAACTGGTTCAAACAGAACATCAATTCAACCACCAGATCAAAAGTTATGTCTATTGGAAGTTGGAAAACTTTTCAAAAAGTTTCCAGTTTCAAATTTGGCTCGAATTCAAAATTCTAATTTCAAGTTTTGGCATCAGATCGCCAAATTTCAAGTTTCAAATTGTACTTTTGGCTCCAAAATTGAAGGGAGTCTATTTAGGATGCATTTTGGGGAAACTTGTGATAGTTTTTGGGTGGGAAAAGTTGGACTTTGAGAAAGGGTTATCCAAAATTTGTATACGTTGTTATGTGTTGCAGCTTGTGAGGATTTAATCATCCTATTTTTAATTGCATGTATCAAAAATAGATTTTAGATAATAATAAAACAATATTTTGTTGTCTCATTTGCTTTATTTTTCTAAGTCTCGACATTTGCCCTCATCAGAAATCCAACTATTGAGATTTTCAACAAAAAGCCCATGTTGTAGAGCATTTTGAGCAGAAGGAGTTTGCCTTATATGCTTTTATGGCCAAAAGACTAGTAGATCATGTCAAATAGTTTGAATAGTACATTGATTACGGGGCTTCTTGGCATTTTATACACAAGAGAGATTTGTTCATGGAGTACACGACTCAAGCTTGGTTTTAGTGATCTTCAATGTTGGTGAAGAGTATAAAAGTGTAAGCAAGGGAAACATTCATATAACATTTGGTGGGAGAAATATCATATTTCTCAATATATATTATGTTTCAATCATGGAGCTCAATTTTCTCTCTATAAGTCAGATTATGTGACACCATTACATTGTTTATAAAGTGTCCAAGTAGATTATTATAGTTGGGCTCAAAGTCCATGGATTGCATAAGTTGGGTTATACTGGAGAGTCTTAGGAGCATGCAATGGTTGTGAATAGTTCATCAATCATTACACTTTGTCATTAGTGGTATAGGCATCTCAACCTATCATACCTCTCTCAATTGGCTTGAGAGAATTTGGTAGAAGGTTTACTTGAGATTCACTAGCAAACTGTTGGCATTGAGGTTGTCATTGATGTCAACATATGTGTATGCAGAGATGAGTTGATGGAGATGTAGAGAGACATACAAGACACCAACTGGATGGAGATGCAATAGGAATGTAGAGTTGATTGATGTCAAAAATTATTAGCATTGACGTTGTCATTGATGTCGACATGTGTGTATGCAGCTCTGAGTTGATGGAGATGCAACGAGACATACAAGACACCCACTGGATGAAGATGCAACAAGCATGCAAAGTTGATTGATGTCAACAAGAGGATAGTTGCAGACATGTGAAACACATAATGCATATGTTATGCAGTCGTGCATAACACGTCATGTTTGTTAGGATAACTGATGGACAACTAAGAGAGTGGGGGGTGAATCAATTGTCAACAGATTATGAAAATTTAAGCACACAAAACCTTCTACCAGAATGCATAAACCAAATATCAGAATAGTAGATACAACAATGAAGTGCAAACATAAATCACAGAACAATTACCATCCATCCATAACACATAACACAAAGATTTGTACGTGGAAAACCCGGTAAAGGGAAAAACCACGGTGGGAAGCCTACCCACAATTAGATAATAATTTTGTAGTAAATATGTGAATACAATAAGAGGGGCCTGCACATGCAGGAAGACACACTGCCTAGAACACACTTCTCATCACAAAGGAGCCTCACTGACTACAAAATAAATCTAGACAACAATCTCGAAAGATGAATGAACTGCAAGAATACCATCTCCTATGCCTGAGTACAGTTCCGGTTAAGCTCAATACCCGAGGCCTAAAACCTCTTACATAAACCCAATTCGATCACCTATGATTGACCAAGATCTCTACATATGATTACAACCTTATTTTCACATAGATAATCCCATAATCATAATCCCTTCCATGATCTACAAAGAGATCTTACATCATATATATACCAACCTGAGACCTAAACAATTAAGTCGGCCACCTAAAAGATAATACAATAAATCCATTACATAATCCCACAAACCAATGATAAACCAAGTCGGCCTAAGGCCGAAACAACATAAACCAATTGATAAATCCAACTGATAACGCACAACACGTTACATAAACCGGTCCATAACCTAGCAAAATATAACCAAACCTAAAATAGGTTGTTATAAGCCAAATGCAATAATGCTAATCAAATGGAACATGAACACAACAACCATCAACATCCTACTAACCTTGTAGAAGCCGCACCAACACCACTTATCAGATTCTTCTTCAACAATGACCTGTTGGTAAAACCCTTACCGGTAACCAAAAGGCTTACTAGAACAAAAGATAGCATCCAGATCATCAAGTCCCAAACCAATTGAATGAGATACACATTAGGAAAACATGAATAACCAGTCCAAACCAATTCCACAAACTGGAGCATACCGGAGATGATCTCCAGATCAACATAAAAGACCAACCACTTTACCAGAAGCCGATAAACAACCAACAATTAGTGTTGACATCAATGACAAACATCAATGCACCACATAATTAATTCCTCCAAATAGCCAACAATGTTATGCTACACAAATGTTATAGGTGCAGAAAAGAAGAAATGAAATGGAATGAAGGAAAGATTGAGTTGTAGAGGTGATTTTATATGGAATTCATGTGCTTCAGTGTTGGGATCATATTCCATATTTATCTCATAGTGTGTTTTATCTATCGGTTTTGATCTAAGTGAGTTGCAGAGTGAAATATGCAAAAAATCCATTGTTTGGTAGGTTTTCGACATGACTGTGTTTTGTCTCAACGACAACATCTATTTTGGTGTAACTTGGTCTATCGTTGTGAATCATTTTGGGTTATGTAGTTGTTTATATGCTATACAGATGGGGTTCCCTTTTCGGTGACACAAGGTTTCTATCTTGGTGAAATTGTCTTTTTCGATGTGATGGTGAAGGTTTCTCGACGACATGTTTTGGTTTTTGGTGTAACCTCTTCTTTTGGTATGACTGCTACTAGCCTTCACATACATCAATATTTATATTGATATGCTTTTGTTTTGGTGTGATATGCCTTTGGTCTTGGTGACATCCTTATTTTTGATGTAAGTAGTCTTTTTGGTGTCACCTTTTTCGCTCTTTGCGATCTTGTTTGCTACACTGAAACCATTGTTTATTCTTGGTGGGGCCCTCCCTCTTTAGGCTCAAGTGTGCATGTGGAAAAAATGGGTTGATTGTGTTTTGAATGTGTGGTCCACATGGTGAAACAACCTCTTATCGACATATCACGCCCTACTAGAAATGTTGAAATCTATTGGTTCTCTGTTTTGACTTCTGGGTGATCTCTGACCTTTGATAGTCGGCCCATGGTTGTTGACTAAAGGCTTTGATGTGATGCATTTACTATCACATTAGCAAATGAATATTTTCATCGAGAGGTCATGTCAGTTATGCAACAAGTGGGAGATGATTGTTGGCTTCATATGGGACCCACCAAATTTCGGTGTAACTTGCCATTTCAGCAAAGACCTTTTCGGACCATGAGAGAAGGGTGAAGTCTCTTAGAAATTTGATCTTTTGTAGATGGTGTGGTTGATGATGTGTGTGTTGAGATGAATCCTTCATGTGACATGGCAACCAAGTGGTATCTGACTATTCATCCAGGTTGGCAGTGTGGGTTCGGTGTTTTGGTAGTGGTAGCATCCTCCCTCGGTGTGATGTATGAGAGGAATGTGACCCTACGGTGTAACCTCAAAGAAAAGGGGATAGTGTCCCCCCACTATCCCATGATGCCAAAGACCAGAAGATAGAACCCCTATAGGACAAGACAAATGAGAGATGATGCACATCTTGCTATCTCGCAACAATAGAGTCTGAGGTCGGTATGTTTAGTTGTGATGACTCTATGGACACTTTTGCAACCTGATAGACGCAAGGATCCATGTGATAGTTTACTGATGTTGAATGAGTGAATTGGATAATCGTTTTGAAGACATGTGGCATCCGTGTTTGTTGAAGAAGAAATATGATATGCAGAAGTTGGTGATGATGAATTTAAATGAGGCAGTTGTCAATCTTTTCAGGGAAGGTCAAGAGAGAGAAAATAAAGCATTAATGGCGACCAAGTTGCAGATTGATTGTTGTGCAACTTGAGATGATCTACGAAGAAGATATATGATCTTATGGGAGTTGAGTATTACTAAACTTAGTAATCTAGATACAGGGAATGTTCAGAGGATAGGAAAGATGCATTTAATATGGGTGGCTAAGAGGATGTGGAGAGAGTAAAAACTGCTTGCGGACATGACTTCTCAGAGGCGAAAAAGATTAGTGTTTGATTTAATTCTTGGAGGGAAATCCTATAGGTACAGAGATGACCAAGTACCAAACTTAGGTGATGAGATTTGACAACAGTAGGTGTGACAACTAAGATGGCAAAGGTAGACAAGATGATGATGATCAAAATAACTATGGATAATTGTAGAGCAAGGAGATGGAAAGATAAGCATATACCACAAGTTTAGGGTGTGTAAGTTGATGATGAGTAGCAACAGGTGAAGAAAATAAGTGAGAATATGTTGCAACTAAAGGTTTAATAGATAGAGAAGAACACATAGAGTGAGATAGAGAGCTACAAAGACCTAAGACTAGAGAAGTGAAGATGGGAGGAAGATAGCACGGTGGGTGGAGGAATGATTTGAGTAGAAAGCATTGAGTTGGCTGCATATAAGACCAGAGAAAAAAATGTTGGTAGAAGGCACTGATAGAAGAAGATATAGTGCAAATAATAGGGTTTGAGAGCAGGGAAGAGTCACAGAATCTTGAGTGCAGATAACATAGTGAGCCATCAACAATACTGTATGGTGTTACACAACACATTTGTAACAAGGATTTTCATTGTACCAAATTGCTTATTAAATCATTGTAAATATCTATGTGGGTGCTCAGAGTAGGGATAGGTGCTCCTTTGGGTTGGTTTCCATAAAGCTAGGGGTTGGCGCTCCTTTGGGTTGGTTCTCCTTGGGTTAGTTCCCTAAACATTATAATTAGTTTTACTTGTGAGGATGGATTGGAGTAGTAGACTCCAACAACATTTCTCATAGAGGTTTTTCCCCACCATGGGTTTTTCTCGTATTGGTTCCCTAAACATTATAATTAGTTTTAATTGCAAGGATGGATTGGAGTAGTAGACTCCAAAAACATTTCTCATAGAGGTTTTTCCCCACCATGGGTTTTCCTCGTATATCTTGTGTTATGGGTTTTCCTGTCATGTGTGTTTGTTGATTAGTTTAATATCTTTGCTCATAGCTTATTGATTTATGTTGTTAGAGTTTAAATTATTTTGATAATTTAAAGTTTTTTATTACCATTGATTCACCCCCTCTCAGTGGTCCATTGTGTTCCTTCAATTGGTATTACAGCCCTAGGTTCCTAGTTAGATAAGCTTCCTCTAGCTTGTGTAGATTTTGGTGTGTAAACACAATGGTGATGTATGAGTCAACCTTTTCTATTTTACCAAAGTTTGATGATACAAACTATGTCATCTTGAGTTCTAGAATGGAATTATATTTGACCTCCTTAGGGTATGATGTCTAGATGTCAATCAAGAATGAATACTCTGGATCTACTGGTTCTCCTACTAAATTTTAAACTAAAAGAGAATATGAATGCAATGTTGAAGCTAAAAAGGTTATACTCAATAGGTTGTCAAGTACAGTCTACAAAAGTCAAGAAATATAGATCAACAAAGAGCATATGGGACATACTTAAGAAATTCTATGGAGAAGATCCTAGCACTATTGGATTGGACTATAGAATGAAGAAGAATAAAGGTGTAGACAAATGTGCAGATGATAAGAGAAGATCAAATCGTAGCTGCAATAAAGATACAAATAAAACTTAATTGTTCATGGCACAAGAGACTCAAAGTGAGAAGGATTCTTCAAAGGGTGATAGTGAATCTCATTCCATCAAGCGAGACTTATTTGACAGTGATGAAGAAGAAGAAGAGGAAGTTGAAGCTGAGGTTTATCTTGAAGGTGATCTTGTGAGTGCACTTGAAAAACTCAGAAAGGTGAGGAAAGAATACAAAAATGTTAAGTATGTTACTGCTGAAGAACAAGACAAATTGAACAAGTGTCTCGAGGAGTCTGAACAAAACATTTCAGATCTGAGAGAATAATTGGATGAAGCTAAAAGGATGTATGAGGTGACAAAATCTGATTTCCAATTTAAAGAGGAGTGTCAAAAGCTAGAACAAGAAGTAGTGTCTCTAAGAAAATAACTTGAGAGTTGTAATGATGAACTCAGTCTAGGAAAGAAGTATGATGATGCCACTAAAGCACTAGATGATATTTTGAGTAAACAAAAGAACTCTAAGGATACCAAAGGTGTTGGATATGATGATGGTCAATGTTCTACCAGAAGGAAACATCTAAGAAGGAGATACACATTGTCTCTTCTAGTGAGAATGGTAAAAGACAAACCTTCATAGTTAGGAATGCCCCAAGGAAGAAGATAGATCTGACTACAACTGCTAAAAACATGAAGATGAAGACTGCTGCAACAAAGAAGATGAAGAGTCTGTAGACATTTTGGCTATCCACTATTCCTTCATTGTTTCAATTTGGGAATGTTTTCTTATGAATTTTTGCATTGATTGGGTGTTTCCTAACACTATCAGTGAATTGTTCCATTCCTGGAGTTATCATTGGTCTAACCCCTTTTTGAGATCTTTGTGGTAGCTATCTCTCCCTTACATTATGTGGGGGATCTGGAAAGAAAGGAACTACCGTATCTTTAGGGACACCTCTCTCACTCAGGCTATTGTTTTCCAGAAAATCCAGAGGGCTATTGTGGAGAACATTGGGATCATTGGGGATCCTTGCATTTTTGCCAACCCCTTGGAAACTCACATTTTAAGTTCATGGAATCTGAAGAGTGCTGGTAGTGCTGATCCCAAACTAAACAAGAGACTAGAAGCTAGATGACACACTCCCCTCCGTTGTTGGTTCAAAATCAACTTCGATGGAGCTGCCAAAGACAATCCTAGCCTTGGGGGATGTGGTTCAATTCTTAGAGATGAAAATGGTAATTGTAAGGAAATGATTGCTATTCCTATAGGTTGCCAAACTAACTAGAAGGTGGAAGCTATGGCTTCTCTCCAAGGTATTCTCCTGTCCAAAAGATGGAACTGTTCCTATCTATGGATTGAAGGGGATTCTAACAACATCATCAAATGCCTAAAGGAAACCTCTAAGCCTTCATGGACTATCAATAACATAATAAAGGATGCTAGAGATCTCATCAACACTTTTGAGAAATTCTTCATACCTCACATTTATCGTGAAGCTAACGGCTCAGCTGATTGGGCAACCAACGTGGCGGTCAATAAAAAAAATGGTCACATGGAAGGGGGAAGAGGGCCTCCCCGATGACGTCAGATCGATCATTTTTAAGGATCGATACAATAGTACCCCAAAGATCATAAATGGACAAAATAATGATGAAACATATTAATAGGAGTGCTATGAGTAATTATAATAATTTCAGTACCATTTATTACAAGACACAAGCCACCTTTTCCCACGCTTTCTGGGTATATGTGGTAGTTTCAAGAAATTTCTTGCCTAAATCTCTCTGCAACTCTTGGCCTTCTGTTTTGAAAAGTGAAAAAATGGGAGGAAATAGATGCCATTATGAACCTAGAAACTGTAAGGAGTGGAAGCAAAAGGAGGTTGTTTGGAACATTTTGCAGAAGGGTGGGTTTTCAAAGTTTATGGAGAGGCTCCATGGGAGGGACGCCACCATTACTAATTTAATCTGCAAAAACTGGAGAAAGGGTACTCTAAAGATGGGAGATCAAACAATCTCCATTGATGAAGACCTCATCACTCAGGTCACAGGTCTCCGTAGGGAAGGAAGCAATTACTACAGAGACAAAAAATTGAGCAAGGAGGCTGTATGCGGGAAAAGTGGGCTGATAGAATTAAATATGTGAAAATATTATTAAAAACTAGTCCACACACACACAGGGGACTTCTTGATGCAAGCTATGGAGTAACGATGTGTTACTCAGCTTCCCAAGGAGGGTCCCATGGTTCTCTATCTCACAATGTCCCTCGAACCAACGTTTTTGCTCTCAGATTACTGAGCAAAATGGTTTAGGGATGACAAATATGAGAACGAGAGATGCTTTTGATTGATTTAGTATGAAATAGATGTTAAGCTATGTATGATGCTAAAAATGCAATATACTAAATGATAAGATGACAAGATTAGTATGAATACTATCCTAGCATACTATATTTAGTCTATGATTGAGCTAAAATGATAAAGAAAGTAATCTAAGCATGCATATTAGTCTAATTTATGATCTAAAAGAGGCTAAATGATGAGCATAAAAAATGATATAAAAGCTTGAAAGAATTTGAGCATAAGTGAGATGCTTCAAATTTGAAAGATAGATTGTTAAAAATGGAGGAATGAGAGCTCTATTTATAGCACAAACAGGGCAATGGATGGTCAAGATTGAATGGTTTAATCAAGGGCCAAGTTTGAAAGTTGGGGATCCATGTGCACAATTGGCACCAATGAAATAGTGACAAGTGTCAACATAGGGTTGGGTTGAAAGAAGAGGTTGGAGGCATTAAAGGCCTGAGAAGACCTCATGGTTATCTAAAGGCTAAGGGTCAAGTCTAAATTAGGTTTACCCACTGGATTAGGAATTAATCCAAGAATAAACCTTTGTGCAAATGATTAAGAGATAATCATGGTCAAAGCATTAATGGCCTGATGAGACCATTGGATTGGGTAGAGGTTGAGTCAAAACAAATGTTTTAACCATGTGGGAGGGTTTGAATTAACCATTAATGGTTATTGGAGACTTTGGGGATTAAGTGGTTGAAGGTTGGAAGCCTTCAATGGTTTTCAAAGACTTTAAGGGTTTTGGTGGTTGAAGGTTGAAAACCTTTAATGGTTATCAAAGACTTTGGGCCATTTGAGAAGTGACCTCCCTTTGCTTAGGGATGTGACAAAGTTTAGAGGAGGGTTAGGTTAATTAGAAGCGATTAGAAGATTCTAGAAGGGATTAGGAAGGGGTTTGGGATTTTACAAGTGGATGGGGGGGATAATATGATTTAATTGAAATAATTTAATTCATTCAATTTGGTTGTAATTAAATAAATTTGATTTATTCAATTTAGGATAACTATTTAATTAAATTTGAATTTAATTAAAAGTGGATAGGGGGGATTTAATTGAATAAAATGATTTATTCATTAAATGGTATAGTGAATTTTATTTAAATAAATTGAGTAATTTACTTAATAAAATAGAAGAATGTGGATAATTTAATTAAATTGGATTTATTTAAATAGGGAAATGAACATAAAATATTTATTTAAGAATATGGTCATTTTTATACATCTACATTTTGCCCCTCTTTGAAGTGACGTGTGTGCACATGTTATTTCAAAGAAAATGATGTCTTATCATGATTTATGATCAAATGCAATTTTTGTGTCACTCTTTTGATTTGCCAGTCATGCCCCAGATTCGATATTTGATGTGTGATGCCCCAGATTCGATATTTGTGTCGTGCTGTCATGATTTTATGTAGTTGTCCAATATGAGTGTCAGTATAACTTGTTTTGATGTGAGATATTTCAAGTTATGTAGATATCAATGTGTTGTTTTGATCAAAATATTATTTATTTGTGTGTTCTATTTCAAGTTCGATGTGGGAAGCCTGATGTGTATTACAAGCCGATATGGGTTGGAAACTTGAGTTGTGTTACAAGCTGATATGGGTGGGAAACTTGAGTTGTTTTACAAGTTTATGTGATTTTGGTACTTGAGTTGTTTTACAAGTTTTGATATGGTTTTTGAGAACTTGAGTTGTGTTACAAGTTGATATGAAATGATAGGATTTTGAACTTGATGTAGATGAGCAAATTTGTTTCATGTTGTTGATGTGAGTTTGATTTTGATATCTTTGTTGTGATGTGGAAACTGATATTGGATTTGTTTTGAGATTTGATATGATAATGCCCCCTCAGGAGATCATTCGTGCACACAAAGCATGAATGATCTCTCGAAAGAAGAAGAATGTTGTTTGAAAGATGGAAGAGTAGATAGTGATGGCATGCATGGGTTTGATAAGATTGATTAGATTGATTGGAATGAGAGCAAGTCTTGTTTCAGGTATGACACCTCCTGTATAAGATATGGATGATCGAGCGTCTGGGTTTAGGAATGATATCGCCTGTATAAGAGCTGATAGAAGATAGTTTGGAAGAATGATAGAAGATAGTTTGGAAGAATGATAGAAGATATGAAAGTGAAGAAAGATTCCATGGTGATGTGATAGATATGCATGCGAGGGATGTAATGATCAATGATGAATGATATTTTGAAAATGAGATGTATGATATGATATGCAACTAATTGTAAAATGATATGCAACTAATGCTTTTTTTTTTTTTTTTTTTTGTGGAGCATCCTCATCCTGCATTTGCCATTCGATATAGCCATTTGTTTGCTTTCTTTGTAGATATCATCATTGAGCATTTATTTGTTTAGGATATGTTGAAAATTTATACAAGCATAATGGTATAATTGAACCATAATGACCTGAGAAAAATTTACATGATATTTGATTTTGCAAGATAGCACAAGCGTCAAGGTATAATTGAACCAGGACGACCTGAGTGCATATTGCGTAAACATACAAGAGTTAACCTTTGTCCCATACAAATCCGAAATGTCCTCAGTGATATGCCACCGGATTTCTTCATAGGACAAATTTGCATGGTAAAAGACTTCACTCACAGATAGAAGACAAATAAAACATCACATTCCTTCCTTTCTTCTCTAGTCGTAAGACATCCTGGAGGTGCTCAGGAGATATGATAAGCAAAAATTAACAACCATAAGTAATCATGCATGCTATTGGAAATGTATTCTTGTCAATTAAAACATCTTGCAAAATAGATCTTTTTTCAGTTGAAATCAGTTCAAGTTCGTGATGTTCAACCTTCTTGCATTGTCGATTGTCATTTGTTAGTTGTTTTGATCCTTGTTGTCTTGCTATGTTTTTGGTCTGATGTTGAAAATATTGAAGGCGAAATGCCCCTAGCGAGGTCAGGATTTTGCCCCTTTTTTGTTGATACTAATTTGATATGGATATGTATACTGATCACCAAGCCATGGTGGGATATTATTTGGATACTTGTTTCAGATAAACCAAGGACAGTGACTACACTAAGTATGTCCAAGATTGATAAGCATTTTGTGAATTTTTGGTGATGTCTCAGATGGGTGGATATGATATGTACAATATGATTTGTGAAACATGTATTTCTTATCCATTGATAAAGATAAGGCTAACTATAATAAAATCCAGCAGTCATACTGATTGATGTCATTGTTATGATTTGGTTGATGATTGATGTATAAAAATTTATTTCTCTTGATGAATTTGGAAAAAACTAGGTTGTTATTTCTTCAACGTGATGTTATGATAAAAGTTCTTTCTTCTCAGAATAAGGGGATTAGTCATGCATGAGTGATCAATGGTTTCCTTTGATTGGTTTGGATTCAGTTGATTCTTGTTTTGAAAAATTTCAAATCTTACTTTATCAGAGTGAAGGTTTAGCTACCCCTTCACGATAAAGCGTGTCAAATGATATGGATAAAAGCCTCCCGATCTGGAAACTGGATTTGACAATTTGAAAATTTTAAACAAGTGTTTTTGAGATAAAAATCCATAAGATGATAAAGGATTCTGTTGATACTGATGATGAAATTTTCTGTATTATGATAGGATAGACATCTTTTATCGTGCGATTTGTTTAGGATTCTGACAACTTTTGTTTTAGCACAAATTTAGCTCGAGAAATAGTTTTAATGGTTTGTTTGTTACTCTGCTTTGATGAAAAATGATGTTTGATGGATGGATTGATTATCAAGACATGTGATAAGTTTGATTGCAGACTTTGAGAGTTTTCCTGTTGTTGATCTGATTTGATTGATGGTCCATGTGTTCATGCTTTGATTTTTTTTTTTTTTTTTTTGATTTTGTTGATTTTTGTTTTTGGATATTTTGATTTTTGTGAGTTTTTTTGGATATTTTGATTTTTTGAGTTTTTTGGATATTTTGGTTTTTTTGAGTTTTTGGATATTTTGATTTTTTTGAGTTTTTGGATATTTTGATTTTTTTGAGTTTTTGGATTAGAAGAAAGATGTATTTGGTTGCCCCAATGTATATCAAGACAAGGAATGGATGAATGGATGACTGAACCATTGAGGTGGAAATAGATTTTTTTGGTCCATAGTTTTGATCAAGATCAAGGATGAAAAAGGGGATATGGATAGAGATAGGATATAGATAGCACTAGATGATGGAAGCAATGAATAGATAAGATAGATAGATATGAATTAGAGTGAAGCAAGATTGTAGAAAAAAATTGGATGATAGAAGAAATGAATAGATAGGATAAGGGATATGGATTAGAGTGAAGCAAGATTGTAGAAAGAATTGAATGATAGAAGAAATGAATAGATAGGATAAGGGATATGGATTAGAGGATATGGATGAGGTGAAGCAAGATTGTAGAAAGAATTGGATGATAGAAGAAATGATTAGATAGGATAAGGGATATGGAATAGAGGATTTGGGAGATATGGTAGGAAGAATAGAGTAGATGAACTTTGCCCCCAAGCATAGAGGTTTCCATTTGCAAAAAGGTGATATGTAAGATTGTCATAGTATTTAGTACCATCTGAATAAGTGTTCGCGAACTTTTCAAAGATAGAGACCCATCCCACACTTGGAACCTCTGGAAAATTCAACTGAACATTTCTAGCCACTAGGAAGCAGACTCAAAAGGGAAGAAGAATCCCAAACTGGATCAAGGTACTTAGCTCTTTGATTACCCATGTGTGTGCAAGTGGGTTCATTCTGGCTCATATGATCATTGTAATCTTCAGAATCCAACATGGCTAGCTACATAAGTTACCTTAACTTCAAAAGCATCCTGGATAGAGCCTTGCTGCCAGCGAGCGTCCATAGCCCCAACGAGGTTATCGCTGTAATCTCACAAATATTGCTCCATTGCCAGCCAGGCATCCATAGCCCCGATGGAGTTACTTGCATGTTCCCATAGCCAATCATTTTGATATTGCATTTTATTGCATTTTGCTTTTCTGGATATTCATTTTCTTGCTCATGCTTTTGATATTTATTTTTGCTCTTTATTTTTCTTGCATTGGCTTGTAAGTGATGAAACTTACATGGGTTTGATAATTACAGTGGTGCTGAAGCAAGGTTTTAGATTTTTCACTAGCCATGTCTTCAATTTAAGAGATCACAATGATTTAGAGCAATCAATTAAGTGTATGAGATATAGTAATCAAAAGATGTTGGTACCAAGATACGATAAGTGGTTCTTTTCTGGATTGAGTGTGTATCCCAACCAAAAGAAAATGTTAAAGAGGAACAACCTTGGATTCTGAAGCATTTCATGAATAGATATCTAGGAAAAGGATTGAACATGAGATTCGAGCATGGGCAAGTATGTGACAAAATGACACAAATGCCTATTTCACAGATGAAAGATGTATGCAAAGGATTGAATGATAGGGATGGAAGGATAGAAAAGAGGTGTTGGATAATAGATAGAATGTTTGAAGATTTGTGCAAGGATAGAGGGAAATGTATTCAGGATGAGTGTTGGTACTTGAGAAGTGATGAAGAGATGGAGGAAAATTGAATTTTGGGACATAAGGACCTAAATTAGATAGAGGAAATGATAGAAGAATATTTTGGAAAGATGTTTAGATAGAGGTTTGAAAGAATTTCAAAGATGTGCTCCTCGTTGATATTTCTTATGGATCATTTGAGGTGATGGATTCGTGGATGGAGGGAAGTAAGGACCCAAAATGGCCAAAATGGATGAAAGGGATGGAGAGTTTGATTGTGGAATGAAAGGGCCTAAGATAGATTTAGAGGATGAAGAGATTGAATTTGGAATGAAAGATTTGGAGGATGAAGAGATTGAATTTGGAATGAAAGGACCTAAGATAGATTTGGAAGATGAAGAGATTCCTTGATCTTGATCTTGACTTGGAGTAGGATCATTTGAGTTTGTGCTTTCCTCTTGATTTTGAATTAGAATAGTGGAGGATATGGAAGGAATATCATGATTTTGCTTAGGAGGTGGATGTTGAATGGGACTCTACTCTTGAGATGAAAGAGGGACATTGTGGATGGAATACCAAAATTTTAGGGGATCATCATAAGATTCTTGACAGGTGGGATCTTGATCAAAAATGGGACCAGATTGGGAAGTCATGATATTGTGATCTTGATTTATGCTAGGACTTATTTCCTTTGACTGAGTTTCCTTTTTCTCGGTTTGATGATGAATGGTCATACGAATGATAAAAGTTGATGTTTTTGATAGTTTGATGTAGAGAAATTTACTCCTGTTGATAAGGGTCCTAGGACTAGGTTGTCTCTTCTTTAACTTAGTTTTGTGATGAAGACTTGTTCGTCTCAAAATATGAGGAGTGGTCATACACGAATGATCAATGGTTTCCTTCGATGTTTGGATTGAGATACTTCGTTTGGAAACTTAAGTCCACTTTTATCAAATGAAGGTTTAGATGCCCCCTCACGACAAAGTGTGTCAAATGATATGGATAAAGTCTCCCGATATGGAAACTTGATTTGACAACTTAAGGTTTAAACTTGGTATGATTGTTTGATAGAATCCTTTAGATGATGGACCTTTTGATCAAGGTGATGATAATACCTGATTTTGATAGGATAAAGTCTTATCTTTAGCTAGTTTTGGATTTGACAACTTTTGTTCTAAGACTGACTTGTTTGATTTGGAAATGATTTCTCTGGTGTTTTGATTTGATTTCTTGTGACCCCATTTGATATTGGACCTGAAAGGATACTCAAGAAGTTTGAAAACTTTTTCTAGAAAGGATTACTTGGTTTGGTATTCCCCTAATCTTGTTGGATGAAAGTCTTTCCTAAAGATAGTTGAAATGTTGATAACCATCTCAAAAGATGTTTTGTTGGATATAGAAATCTTCTCCACTTTATGATTTTTCCTTGTTTGAACTGATTTTTGAGTTTGATTGTTAGATACTTTGCAAGATATTTTAGCATTTGTGACAAGAATACATAGCACACATGAAGACAATGATCATCCTAATGCTAAACATTGAGTGTATATTCTTTTGAGGATGTGTTCAAATCCTTGATGTTATCACTGGTTTGATTTACAACAAAAGACACATCAGATATACTCTTTATTCAAAGGTCATTGACAATATCATAGCCCACTAGTCTCGATACTCCGTCAGTTCAAACAGCCTTGTCACCCCCTAGAGGGCGCCCGTTTTTTTGCCTTTTGCCAGAAGTTAACCCAAAGTGAATTGCTTCACTATTGAGTAGTTATCTTGGGAGATATATGGTGAGTAATCTTGGGGGCGGATTCTTCCCCACCCTTGCACTATGATATTACAAATGTTTGGTTACTGACTCAACTCAAAGTTTCTAATTCTATGGTTCGTAATCAGGCTTCCCGTTCGGCTGTCAGTGATAAACTCCCTCAGGAAGCTTCCCAACCTTTAGAACAAAGGCTTTACGTATCTCGAGGATACTGGGGGATGGCTAATCATTGCGCGCAACCGTTGAAAAGGACTTTCGTCACTTTCCACATTTGATTATAGTGGGTTGGAATTCTTGGCATCAAAGCTGCTCCCCACTTAGGTCGTTCCCTTCACACCGGCCATAAACGGCTTTAAGAGTTGATTGCAACTCCTCGGGAAGGCAGGCCTGCTAAAGGATTTATTGCTTGAATTAAAGAAAGCTTTAAGAGTGGTTTGGCTTTTTGGCCACCTAGTTATGGGGAGAGCATATACCTTCCACTTTCGAGACAAGGCAATCAAGTTGTTCTTTTTAGCCTTCAAGACAATGATTTGCTAACTTCTATTTGGAGATGTTGCTCCAACAAGCATGATGTTCTTTTTAACCTTTCATAGCAAAGTGTGTATTTCCAAAACTTTTGTAAAACAAGCCTGGTCAACAAAGTAAATCGTGATGTTTGGTCAACAAAATTAAAGTCGATAGGGGAAAACCTTCCCTCTTTGCCTTGCACAAAATGAAGATGAGGTTCTTTTACTTTGCAAAGTGAAGTGAATCCTTTTAAACACCAAAGGATGGTGAGGTTCTTTTTAAAACTTTTGCCAAAATAAAGATTGTTTGTCTTGTTCTTTTTAGAGCTTCCAAAATGAAGTGTTTTTACTAACTTGCAAGAATGAAAGGTTTGTTTTGTTGTTCTTTTTACCATGCAATAAAGAAAGATGAATTTTCTTTTAAAACACCAAAAAGGAAGGCATGAAGTTCATTTTATGCATCCAAATAAAATGATGAGGTTTATTTTAACTTGTGCAAAAAAAAAGAAGAGTGTGAGTTCTTTTTAACCAACTTTTGTTGAAAGAATGTAAAAAAAGAGACTTAAACCCTCTAAACTAACTCCTTCCCCTGCACAAAAAAATATTAGAACCTACACACAATCAGTGATGAAATATTAGTGTGGGCTTACACAAGCCTAAATTCTGGTCTTGGTTACAAATTTTACAATCCTGATCCTGAAATGCCCTGAAATTTGACTAAGTCTGAAATTTGGAAGATCTTCCAAAAACTAGATTTTGCATTACAACTCCTAGAGGTCTGAAACCCCTCTCAAACATCCTGAAAGTATATATGGAATATAACTTAAATGTTATATTCCATATATATTATTCCTCCCACAAGCCTAATTTTTGACTCTGTCATAAATTTTTGGCTCTGCCAACTCTATGCGCTAAACTATTGCACGGATGCGCTAAGAAAAAGCACCCACGTGCTATTATGTGCCCCCAATGCGCTAAGCTGTTTTCCCAATGCGCTACATTGTTCAATGAATGCACTATTCTGCAAGTTAGAAGCGCTGTTCTATGGTTTCGCTGAGACCTGCAAGAAAATTTTGAATTTGATGCGCTAATATTTGAACCGCACGCGCTAGATGATGGCCTCCACGCGCTGAACAGTGGATTGGATGTGCTACTCTGTTTACTAGATGCGCTAAATAGTGTTTTGCTCGCGTCGAGACCTACAAGAAAAGTGTTAGAGGGAGTTATGCGCTACAAAAATGTTTCCACGCGCTAGTTTGTAGACTGTAAGCGCTAAACAGGGAGCTGGATGCGCTATTCTGTTTCCTTGATGCGCTAAACAGTGAGTTGAAAGCGCTAATTCATTTTTCCTGCATTGAGACCTACAAATTTTTTTTTATTTTTTATTTTTAAACAAAATTATGCGCTAAAGAAATGATTTCACGCGCTATAGCAGAGACCCCACGCGCTAAACAGTAGGCTAGAAGTGCTAAACTGTTAGGTGGATGCGCTAAGGAATGTTTTCGACACGCTGATTCCTGTTTCCCGCGGACCTGCAAAAGTCATTAATTTGAAAAACCGATTTGTTATTTGGGGTCGAGCCCCACGGTGGGCGCCAGAAATGTATGCGGGAAAAGTGGGCTGATAGAATTAAATATGTGAAAATATTATTAAAAACTAGTCCACACACACACAGAGGACTTCTTGATGCAAGCTATGGAGTAACAATGTGTTACTCAGCTTCCCAAGGAGGGTCCCATGGTTCTCTATCTCACAATGTCCCTCAAACCAACGTTTTTGCTCTCAGATTACTGAGAAAAATGGTTTAGGGATGGCAAATATGAGAACGAGAGATGCTTTTGATTGATTTAGTATGAAATAGATGTTAAGCTATGTATGATGCTAAAAATGCAATATACTAAATGATAAGATGACAAGATTAGTATGAATACTATCCTAGCATACTATATTTAGTCTATGATTGAGCTAAAATGATAAAGAAAGTAATCTAAGCATGCATATTAGTCTAATTTATGATCTAAAAGAGGCTAAATGATGAGCATAAAAAATGATATAAAAGCTTGAAAGAATTTGAGCATAAGTGAGATGCTTCAAATTTGAAAGATAGATTGTTAAAAATGGAGGAATGAGAGCTCTATTTATAGCACAAACAGGGCAATGGATGGTCAAGATTGAATGGTTTAATCAAGGGCCAAGTTTGAAAGTTGGGGATCCATGTGCACAATTGGCACCAATGAAATAGTGACAAGTGTCAACATAGGGTTGGGTTGAAAGAAGAGGTTGGAGGCATTAAAGGCCTGAGAAGACCTCATGGTTATCTAAAGGCTAAGGGTCAAGTCTAAATTAGGTTTACCCACTGGATTAGGAATTAATCCAAGAATAAACCTTTGTGCAAATGATTAAGAGATAATCATGGTCAAAGCATTAATGACCTGATGAGACCTTTGGGTTGGGTAGAGGTTGAGTCAAAACAAATGTTTTAACCATGTGGGAGGGTTTGAATTAACCATTAATGGTTATTGGAGACTTTGGGGATTAAGTGGTTGAAGGTTGGAAGCCTTCAATGGTTTTCAAAGACTTTAAGGGTTTTGGTGGTTGAAGGTTGAAAACCTTTAATGGTTATCAAAGACTTTGGGCCATTTGAGAAGTGACCTCCCTTTGCTTAGGGATGTGACAAAGTTTAGAGGAGGGTTAGGTTAATTAGAAGTGATTAGAAGATTCTAGAAGGGATTAGGAAGGGGTTTGGGATTTTACAAGTGGATGGGGGGATAATAGGATTTAATTGAAATAATTTAATTCATTCAATTTGGTTGTAATTAAATAAATTTGATTTATTCAATTTAGGATAACTATTTAATTAAATTTGAATTTAATTAAAAGTGGATAGGGGGGATTTAATTGAATAAAATGATTTATTCATTAAATGGTATAATGAATTTTATTTAAATAAATTGAGTAATTTACTTAATAAAATAGAAGAATGTGGATAATTTAATTAAATTGGATTTAATTAAATAGGGAAATGAACATAAAATATTTATTTAGGAATATGGTCATTTTTATATGTCTACAAAGGCTATTGAAAGATATCCCGAAACGACAAAGGAGAAAAAGTGCCTGGTAAAGCTAAGTAAAACTTACTATCCACCTAGGGCATTTGTTAAGCCATGGAGGGAGGTCTTATTTGCTATTATGCGCTATGTTACCTTGGATGGTAGATTCATAAAAGTGTATGGCTATCATTTTGTTTTGCTTAACCATTTTAGGTATGATGAAAAAGTTAATATTCCATATTTTCTGCTGTGCTCTATGAATGCTACCATTAAGGACCAATAAGAGAACCCTAAGGGTGATACAACCATGCATCAAGGTCTTATGGTATTAATTTATGACCACCTAAAATCCAATGAAATTGCCTGCCCTCAGCCTTCTATCTCTGAGTTTGAGGAGGAAGGGTCAGATTCTATTTTTTCTATGGGTGAGGAGTTTGAAAGTGACTCGATGAGTGATTCAAAGGAGAGTTTGGATGACTTTGAAGCTGAAACTGGTAAGAAAAGAAAACAAGTGAGTACCAGGCCTTCATCCTCGAAGGGCAAGAAAAATCTAAAGAAAAAGTTTTTCAGATTCGCTCCTCCTTGGAGGAAGAGGTCTCTAAGGATTTTGAGAAGGATGAACCCCAGTGTCCTCTGAAAAAGGAAACCAAAAGTTCAATTCAGTCAAGGAACACATAGAAGAGGCAAGAAGATAGTGTAATGGAGCTAGAGGAACAAGTGCAGAGAAAGGATCCTGAAATCAACCAGAATTTGGAGGAGACCACTGGGAAAGGTTTTGATCAGAGGATTGTTGAAAAAGTTGATAAAATCACTGGTGGCAACCTCCCCAAAAAGGAATAGGATAATTTTGGTGAGAAAACCCCCCCTCAAATCTTCCCCCTAAGGGTTTCAAAGGTTTTGTGGACACCATTGATTGATTAACTACCAGTTACAAGAAAGTTGTGGAGGATAATAAGAAGCTTAACCACAGGGTCCAGATTCTGGAAACAATCAGTATTGGTGGAGGAAAATATATGGTGGAATATGTTGAGGATTTGACAAAAACTGTTTCCAGAGCTGAAGAGATCAGAGATTCCTTCAACCCTAGGTTCAAGCAAATTGAGAAGGACTTGACAAAGAGAAAAACTAATGATAATGTTATGGATCAAAGAATAGCGGAAACTGATAACAAATTCATCAAAATTGAAAAATGCCTCAAAAGTACTGTTGAACAAAGCTTTAACATTCTGAAGGCCTCAACCGACAATACCAAAATCCTCATCAGCAAACTAGAGGACGAGAAGGACTCCCTGGAGATAGAACCTGACATTGAAGGTATGGGAGAAGTGCAAGGACCTAGAACAAGGTCCAGAGGCAAAAAGAAGGAGAAGAAGCCAAACAAGGATATGGAAGAACTCAAAGCTGCTGCAGCAAACTATGACCAAATGGTCAATAAGGTGGCATATCTCCTTAAGTCTTTATAGTTGTGTTGTGTTTTCTTTGGTTGTTTCGCTTTGTTGTTCCTCTTTTTGTCATCCATTCGGTTAACTGGCCTTTTTGCCAGTCATTTTGTAAGCCATTTCTAGCAGGTTTGGATGCTTTTTGATGAGCTATTTTATGCTCCTATGTTAAAGGTTTTGGTCCTTAAAACTCATTTTTCATATTAATCAGAACAAAGAAGAAAAATTTTGATTCAAAAGGAAAAGGCAAGTTGAATAAAGATGGGTTCATCAGAGATAACAACCCAAGCAGGAGATATAGAAGATCAATCAATTCTTCTGCACACAAGACTGAGAACATGAAGAAATCAAGACATATGTCTGTTGCAAGTGAACATCCTAGGATCATCAAGAAAGGAAGAAGGAATGGAGATAACCAGTCAGCAAGATCTACACACACTTGGCAAAATAAATTTGTAAGTTACAATTCCCCTTTCTCTGGTTATTGTTACTCTTACAAAGGTTATGGGCATAAGGCAACTGAATGTAGAAATAGGTCTAGAATAGATCAAGTTGTTGTCTCTAGAAATAGAAATGCAGTTTGTCATAGATGTGGTGTATATGGACATAGTATGTCAAATTGTAGACACATGCATAGATCTTGTTCCATTTATGATAGGAAGAGCCCATTTTCTGCCTCAAGAAATGTAAATTTCATTTGTTATAGCTGCAATAAAGTTGGTCATAGAAGTCTTGAGTGTAGGAGAAAATCAATCCATCCATATGGAAACCCCCACACTTACTCTTTCAACAAAAATGTAAGATATAACAACCATAGTCAACATGAAAGAGTTGGTAGAACATATGAAAAACAAAGACATGCATGGGACAAAATCATAAATGTTCTTGTTATGCCAAGAAACTATTTTGCTCCATTTGTTGGTCACATGAATGTAGATTACATGAGAAACCAAATGAGACCATCTAGACACAACAAGAGGAGTAGTGCCCCAAATATGTAAAACAAAATGTCTATGAGGGTATGGAAAATAAAGTGCAGCCAAGGAGATGAGAAAAAGGAAGAATGTTTCTATGAGCCAAAATGATGCATTCCATGCACAAGTGATATCTCCTCAAGATTAAGGAGATGCGAGATCTTAGGGGGAGATGAACATGATCATATCTTTTACCCCCAAATTTTTTCTTTAAAATGAATAAGGACATTAAGTGACAGAGAGGACTCTGATGAGCATGGTGACTGTTTATATGTATATAACTTGATATGTAGTGTGTAGAAGATATTTGTTTGCTTGGTAAAAATGGAGATGAAAGAAAATAGATGTGCAAATGGAACATATTGGTGTGTGCATCATGGGAGATGGAGCATAAAGGTTATTGGCCTTAGGGGGAGACCATTTCTCAAGTAAACAACAAAAATAATTGGATGTGCAATGAATGGGAAAATAATAGGGGGGGATGATCCAGTCATAGGGATCAAGATATTGATAGCAAGTGTTGACATCAAGAAGATGAGATGAGAAATTTTATTGTTGAAGATGATGAAGTGGAGGCAGAGTGGATATATGAACGATTATCTGGTTCATTGGAAGTACTGGTAAGGATTTGAAGATTTGTGATTTAGGGGGAGATAGATAACATACATATCACTTTCTTGAATTTATGCAAATCTGTAGAATCATCCAGCATGGTAGTTGCATTTCTTAGGAGTTCTAAATTTTTTGTTAGTAGTATTAGCACTACTTTTATATTGTAATAATTGTTCATCTAGAATACATGCCATAGAGGAAGACCAACTTGGAGAAGGAACATTGAGGGAGATGTTGTAAAGGAAATTTCTAATGTATTACAGATGTGCCATGACCAAAATTGTAAGTTCCATTCATTGCTATGTATCAAGAGAAGATGCTTAGTTGGTAGTTGGTTATCCCACCCTTTTCCATTGTTGTCAAAGGGGGTGAGAGAAGTCTATGTGTTGACATCAATGCCAAAGGGAGAGATTGTTAGCATTGAGGTTGTCATTGATGTCAACATGTGTGTAATCAAAGCTAAGTTAATGGAGATGTAGAGACACATACAAGACACCTACTAGATGAAGATGCAATAGGCATGCAGAGTTGATTGATGTCAACAAGAGAACATTTGCAAATAGGTGAAGTGCATAACACATAGATTATGCAGTCATGCATAACATGTCATGTTATGCTACACAAATATTGTAGGCTGCATAAAAGATTAAATGAAATGGAATGAAGGAAAGATTGAGTTGCAGAGGTGATATTATGTGGAATTTGATGGACTTGAAAAACACTGGGAGGGGGCGGGGTGAATTAGTGACACCAAAAATAAAACTACTTCAAACACTAACCGATAAATGAACTTAACATAGATTTTAAATACAATGCATGCAATCCAAAATGATATAACAACATCCACAAAAATTAAAGCATCCACCACAACACAAGTGTTTGTACGTGGAAAACCCAAATAGGTAAAAACCACAGTGAGATGGAACTCACAAGTTAACTATCTGTAGTAATAGATAACTGACCGGTTACGATCTACAAAGTGCTCTACTAGGAGCGAATCTTGTTAGAGATCCCAAAGCTTGATTAGAAGCTTATACCCTGTTAAAGGTAGTACCCTGTTAGGAGTAACCTTGGTGGAGGATTTATGAATCGAAACTAATGGATCACCCTGTTAAAAGATTTATATATTGAAGCTTGTTAGAGCTTACCTGATTAGGGGATTTGATTATGCTATAATGGTTAGAAAACAACAAGAATGGTTTGATCTGTTCTGAGTAGCACACTACTTGTTTAATTAGATCCTTCTAAACATATTCAACACTGCTCTTCTGCATACTCTGCAACTTAACTCTTTTTCCTTTCGCACATAACACTTTTCACTATTTCAAATAATTCATTGTGATGTCAATATATAGACCTTATGATTTCATGTCGACCTTAAGCAATCATAACACAATTTCCTAGGTGTAGTGTATCTGGACAAGTGATCATAGCTCATCTAAAAAATTACCGCCAAGCAGTCAGTGCAAGTAACTCATCACGAAATGTGGTAACTCATCACAAAATTACCAAATACTAGTTGGAACAATCAAATACCGGTTTGAATAAAACATATGAACCGTTGTCCTTAGATCTCCGCTTGATCTCCATCTTGATCTTGATCTTGATGCCAACTTAGTATAATCACAGACTATCTCTTATGCACATACCGGTTGACACAAAGTACCGGTTAGAGATAAACCTCTTGGTATAACCTCTAACATACCGGTTGACAGAGTAAACAATTTAAGTTACACCGGTAATCAATATAATCATATGTGTGTGTGAGAGTGTTTCATCAATGACAACAAATGATGAATACATTACCATCATCATCAAGACAACATAATTCACATGCTTCAGTGTTGGGATCATATTCCGCATTGATCTCATATTGTGTTTAATCCATCAGATTTGATCTAAGTGAGTTGCAGAGTGAAATATGCAAAACTCCATTGTTTGGCAGTTTTTCAGCATGACCATATTTTTATCTTAGTGAAATCATCTATTTTAGTGTAAATTGGTCTATCGTTGTGACTCATTTCAGGATATGCATTCATTTATATGCTATATCGATAGGGTTCCCTTTTCGGTGAGACAAGGTTTCTGTCTTGGCGAAGTTGTCTTTTTCGATGTGACAATGAAGGTTTCTCGACGATATGTTTGGTTTTCGGTGTAACCTCTTCTTTCAGTATGAATATTATCGCTCTTTGCATACACCAAGATTTATGCTGATATGATTCCCTTTTGGTGTGATATGATTTTGGTCTTGGAGACATCCTTCTTTTTGGTGAAACCTTTTCCCCTCTCTGTGATCTTGTTTGCTACACCGAAATCATTATTTCTTGTTGGTGGGGACCTCCCTCTTTAGGCTCAACTATGCATGTGCCAACTGTGGGTTGGTTATGTTTCAAATGTGTGGGCAACACAGTGAAAAATCCTCTTATCGACATTATCACATCCTACTGGAAATGTTGAAGTTTGTTGGTTCTTTGTTCTGACTTCTGGGTGATCTTTGACCTCCGATACTTGAGCCCATAGTGGTTGACTAAAGGATCTAATGTGACATGTTTACTGTCACATCAACAAACAAATTTTTGCATGGAGAGGTCATGTTAGTTATGTGACAAGTGGCAAACAATTGTTGGCTTCATACGGGACCCATTGGATTTCGATGTAACTTTCCATTTTGACAAGACTTTTTCAGACCATGAGAGAAGAGTGAAGTCTCTTTGAAATTTGATCTCTAGTAGATGACATGGATGATGATTTGGGTGTTGAGCTGAATCCTTCATGTGATGTGGCTACCAAGTGGCATCCAACTATTCATCTAGGTTGGCAATGTGGGTTTTTTGTCTTGGTGGTGGTGGCATCCCGCTATCCCATGATGTGATGGATGAGAGGAATAAGATCATGTGGTGTAACCTCAAAGAAAAGTTGATAGTGTACCCCCACTATCTCACAATGACAAAGACCAAAAGATAGAACCCTTGTAGAGGAAGACAAATGAGAGATGATGCACATCCTGCTATCCTACAATGACAGTCTGAGGTCAGTTTGTTTAGTTTTGATGACTATGTGGACATGTTTTCAACCTGATAGACACAAGGATCAACATGGTAGTTGATCAATGTTAACTGAGTGACTTGGATGACTATTTTGAAGACATGTGGCATCCATTTTGTTTGAAGAAGAAATCTGATATGCAGAAGTTGGTGATGATGAATTTAAATGAGGCAGTTGTCAATCTTTTTAGGGCAAGTCAAGAGAGAAAACAATGCATTAATGGCGACCAAGCTGCACACTGATTGTTGTGCGGATCAAGATGATCTATGGAGAATATATATGATCTTATGGGGAGTTGAAGATTACTAAACTTAGTAATCTAGATATAGGGAATGTTCAGAGGACATGAAAGATGCATTTAATATGGAGAGAGTAAAAAACACTAGCAGATATGACTTCTCAGAGGCCGAGAAGATGATAGTTCTCAGGTGTTCAGATTTGACAATGATAGGTGTGACAACTGAGCTGGAAAAGGTAGGCAAGCTGATGATTATCAAAACAACTATGGACAATTGTAGAGAAAGTAAGGAGATGCAAATTTAAGAGTATACCATGAGTTTAGGGTGTGCAAGTCAATGAGGAGTAGCTATAGGTGAAGCAGATAAGTGAGAATAGGTTATAGAAGAAGGTGTAACAGATAGAGAAGAACATAGAGAGTTGTAGAGACCTAATACTAGAGAGGTGAAGACACGAGGAAGATAGCATGGTAGGTGGAGGAATGATTTGAGCAGAAAGCAGTGAGTTGGCTATAGAGAAGAGCAGAGAACAAAACGTTAGTTGAAGGGGCTGATAGCAGAAGACATAGTGTATAGTATAGAGTTTGAAAGCATGAAAGACTCACACAATCTCGAGTGAAAATAACAAAATGAGACGACAAAAATACTGTATGGTGTTACAAAACATATTTGTAACAAGGCTTTTCATTGTATCAAATTGTTTATTAAATCATTGTAAATCTCTGAGTGGTTTCTTAGACTACGGGTAGGTGCTCCTTTGGGTTGGTGCCCATAAATCTAGGGGTTGGTGCTCCTTTGGGTTGGTGCTCCTTGGGTTGATTCCCTAAACATTGTAATCAATTTTACTTGTGAGGCTGGATTGGAGCAGTAGACTCCAGCAACATTTCTCACCGAGGTTTTTCCCCACCATGGGTTTTCCTCATATATCATGTGTTATGGGTTTTCCTCTTATGTGTGTGTGTTCATTAGTTTAATATCTCTGCTCATAGCTTATTGATTTATGTTATTAGAGTTTAAATTATTTTGATAAGTTAAAGTTTTTCATTACCATTGATTCACCCCCCTCTTAGTGGTCCATTGTGTTCCTTCACAAACACACAATGCAAGCAGAGTTTGCCAAGCCCAAAAGTAGCATAGAACTCCATTCTTAGATGAAAAAGATTGAAAAGTATCCAAAGTCCCACAACTATTTCATGTGGATGTTTGTGGAGCAATGAATACTACATTGGTCACTAGTGCCAGGTATTTTCTCTTATTTGTTGATGATTTTAGTAGGGAAAAGTAAGTGTTTCTCCTAAAGGAAAAATAATACGTGTTTAATAAATTCTAGAAGTTCAAAGCATTATTTGAAAATGAGTCAAGATGTTAGATAATAACTCTTAGCTCAGATAATGAGGGAAAATTATGTTCCAACAATTTCACCGACTTCTATGCTAAACATTTTATTAAGCGTCAACTTACCACACCCTATACCTCTTAGTAGAATGGTGTTGTTGAGAAAAGAAACTATACTATTATGAAAATGGCCCATTTTATGATGGAGAAAAGGAAATGTTCCTAAGAAGTTTTGGGCTGAGGTAGTGTATACTAGAGTATACCTTTTTAACTAGTCTCTCACACAGGCCATATAGAAGATTACCGCAAAGGAGCTATGATCTCAAAGGAAATCGATAATTATCCATCTCAAGGTTTTTGGTTCATCAACATATGTTTTGAATCCATATTCAAAGAGGGCCAAAAAGGATTACAAAATTTAGAAGTTGATGGTTATAGGTTACAATGACAATCATAAATCCTATCGAGTAATTGATGTGGACACTAATCCTCACAATTATTAGAATTTTTTTTGATGAAGAAGGTGGTCCCTTTCAACTATCTTCTCCCATAAATAGTCCTAAAGTTCAACCTCTATAGGCTAAATATTTTGGTGTTATGATTCCCTTAGATCCACCTAAACGGAGCGATTATGACGATTCTAAACTTGCAAGAATCTCCTAGGCACAAACCTGTACCAACATATTTCCCTCGGGACAAGCTAGATCAACATCTAAATGATTTCATTCCAAGCACTCCTAGTCATGATGATCATCCTGATTTGGAAGAAGATGCTTCTACTCTCTAGCCTAAGTGGTGGGAAAATCTCATTGGTGTTGTTCAAGATAATGGACTTGTTGAGGGTAGATCATCTAGAGAAAAGAGCAAGCATACTATTGTCAATTTTGTTCTTAGGCTAACATTCAAAATGTTTATGAGCCCCAAGACTACTTAGAGGTTAAAGGTAAAATTGAATGGGAAAAGGCTATGGAATTTGGGAATCATAGCCTTTTGATGAATAAAACTTGTGTTTTATCAGATCTTTCACCACCTAGAAGAAACCCATTAGCTACAAATGGGTCTATAAAGTGAAATAAAAATCTGATGGAACTCTTGATAAATACAAAGATTGATTGGTGGCTAAAGGGTTCTTGCAGAGAGAAGGAATTGACTATGAGGAGACCTTTTGTCCTATAGAAAAGATGAGAACCATCCGACCAGTCCTATCCATTGCAAAACATTGATGTTAGAAAGTACATCAAATTGATGTGAAGAGTGCCTTCCTTAATGGTGATCTAGAGGAAGACGTATACATGATGCAACCTCAATTTTTCAAGATTACAAGAAAAGAGAACCAGGTATGTAGAGTAGTGAAGGCTCTATATGGCCTAAAACAAGCCAGTGGGGCATGGTACATTAAGATTCACAAGTATTTGGACGTATAAGGCTTACAAAGAAGTCCTTTATATCCAAAATTTTATTTCAAGAGAACTAGTAGTAACATCATTATTCTTGTCATCTATGTGGATGATATCATCATTGCTGGTAAAGGGGCACATTTGCTTGATAGATTAAATTGAGTTTGTGTCAAGTTTTTGATATGACTAATTTGGGTCTTTTGCATTATTCTCTCGATGTAAATGTTTTGTAGATAGCTGGTAGTATTTTCATTTCTTAGTTAAAGTATGCCAGGAGTTTTTTGGGACAAGTTCACGATGATAGATTGTAAAGTCTCATATACACTTATGGAGAAAGGGCTAATACTCTTAATCGAATCAAACTCACTAGTGGCAAATGAGTCGCCATTCAAACAACTAGTAGGTAGCCTCATCTATCTTACAACTGCTAGAACTAATCCAAGTTATGTTGTGAGTTACATCTCTCACTTCATGATAGCTCCTAAGGAAAAACATTAGGTCTCAACAAATCATGCACTAAGATATGTGAAAGGGACACCTAACTTTGACATTTAGTATATAATAAGCAAAGATTGTAGATTGATTAGTTTTACAAACTCAGATTGGGCATTTTTTTTTGATGCTAGGGAGTCTACTCCTGGGTATGTCTTCAATCTTGGCATAGGTGTAGTCACATGGACCAGTAAGAAGCAAAAAATAGTATCTCTTTCCCCTCAATGGAAGAAGAGTATCATGAAATTGTTAAAGAAACATGTGAGGCAATATGGCTTAGGAGGATTATTTATAACATGAAAATGTCTCAAGAAGGGCCTTCACCCTTGTTCTATGACAACCAAGGGGTGATAAAGCTTGCTAAGAATCTAGTCTTTCACGAGTGTACAAAGTATGTAGAATTCCATTGTCACTTCATACAATAGCTTATTGAAGATGGATTTGTGATGTTGTAGTATGTTCCAACTAAGGATCAAACTGCAAACATTATAACCAAGTCTCTGAGCCTATTTAAATTTTTAAAATTTAGGGGCAACTTGGTGTAGTTAGTAGAATGACCTTTTAGGGAGGGTGTTAAAAAATATTTCTATATTAGGTTTATAATGGTCATTTTAGATAGAAGTTTGTATTTAGAAACTTTCTTTCAATTGTTTTATTTCCTTGTTGTTGATCATTTCCACTATGGAAAGATCATTTGTAATCACTTATTTAAGGAGTATTCCTCTCCTTTGTAAATTATGCAACTATCATTTCAACATGGGGGGTTGGGGTGACAAAGGTAGGATTAGCTGGAAGAAAATTTTGTGTTGTTTTGTGAATAATTTGGATAAACCATTTAATTTTTTTTGGCTTGTTTTATCTACAAAGATATTATGGTTAATTTGGAAATATAAATGAGAAAAATTTCCAAGGCACAATTAGAGCACTCATTGAATCTACTAGAAGACTCATTTTTCATGATATTTTTTTTGTAGGTTATAATAATGATGGAGGTATCCTGCCAAAAATTTGTCACATTGCTAAAAATAGACATAATGAAGGTTAATAAAACAAAGATAAAGTATGCAAGGCATGTTTATTTACAAACATAGACAACATGCCTTTATTGAAAATATTTGGAGTTCTAAAATAAGTATAACAAAAAATATCCAAACGATACATTAAAGAAGGATTTGGGGCTTCAGGAAGGACCAAGGTTTTAGGTAAATGAAGGAGAAGATCTCATAATTGAGCATGTGAGATTTAATGAAAACCTATTTGCAATTGACCCACCAATTGGGTGGAAGCTCTTGGATTAGTATAGTGAAAGAATAAATATTTGAGAATCCCTTTATCTAATGCACATGCATGGACTTGTTAGTATTGCAAATTTTGAGTCTTTGATAGTTATAGATTATTTCATTTTGTAGATATAGTAACATTATATGAAGTGTATGGTTAAGGTCTTTATTTCATGGCCAAATATAGTTAACAATATAAGTAGTTAGTTTTAGTAATTTTTTGCATGATGATTCTAGTTAGATTGTATTGTTCAATTCACCTTGTTGACACAATAGGTCAATATAACCCTATGTAGTGTGTAGTGTGAATGTTGTCATGCAACCCTGCATGGTATGTTACAGGACAATCGAATCCAGAAGCATACACATATTTAAATTACAAGTCAGTTTTATTGTAAATTTTTTAAGTTGATTAATTATATATAATACAAACAATTTTTTCTTTTCTTTTATTGGACATAAGATTGCTTCTACACTTGTAATAATCATCAATATGGAAATGATGTTATTTCTAAGCAACTGGACAGATTTCTTGTCTCTTTCTTCTAGGTGGGGGATATCTAGATTAACAGTTATGCGATTCTTGACTGGAGGGGTTCGGATCACTAGACAAATAAATTTTTGATAGCCTCTTTTACTAGTTCACAAGAACCCTCATTTAAGTTTCAGCTTATGTGGCTTTGGTATTACTCACTTCAGGATGTGATGGATCAATGGTGGAGGTAGGGGGTCTTTCCTATGGTACAAGAATGTATTTCTTTGTTAAGAAATGATAGTTTATGAAATACAAGCTCAAAAGGTAGAATAGGCAGAGCTTTGGTGACCTTGATGTCAGTAAGTAGATGATTCAATCTCACCTAGATGATATCACTTGCCAAATTTGGGATAATGGTTTAACGAGGGAATTACAAAGTGTTGAATCTTTGTCTATGAAGGAATTAGAGGAGTGGGAGATTTGTGAGGAATTTTATTGGAAGCAAAAATGCAACACAACTTTTTTTCATAATTTGGTCAAAGCTTGCAAGCATGGGAGTTATATTTCTTCATTAGGTAATTTGGAAAGAATGCATATGACATCTCTATAGGAAATGTCTCAGAGGATACAAAATTATATTCTAATTTGTTTACTAAAATAATTCCTCTTGTTTCATCAAAGGAAATTTGATTTTGGGTTGTATTCCTTCTTTAGTTACTAATGTGATGAATGAGGCTCTCCTTCGGCTAGTCATTGTCAGAATTGGAAGTTCTAGTTTTTGGGATAAATAAAGGAAAAGCTCTTGGTCCTTGGATTTTTGCTAGATTATTTTCAAGGATTCTAGGATATTATTAAATATGATCTTTTAGAGGTAGTCTAGGAGTCACAATGTAGCAAACAAATGCTTCATGCCATTAACTTCTTTTCTTGTTCTTATTTTGAAAAAAAAGAAGGGGTTGATCATTTGGATTACTTTGGACAAATTGCTCTTTGTAATGTGGTCTATAAAATTATCACTAAATTGATTGTGGAGAGACTCAAGTCATGGCTTCCTCTTTTGATTTTAGATGAGCAGGGGGTATTTGTTTTCGGGAGACAAATTCTAGATGGGATGGTGATTACCATTGAAGCTATTCGTTCTATGGCACAGTCTAAGGAAAGATCTATGTTCATCAAACTTAGCATGGTTAAATCCTACGACAGAGTTAGGTGGCAATTCTTGCATTAAGTTCTTATAGCTTTTGGTTTTAGTAATAAATGTATGTGTTGGATAATGAGTTGCTTTACTTCTTAATTCTCTATCATTATCAATAGTGAGCCTTTTGAGTTATTTGGAGTTTCTAGGGGCCTTCAACAAGGGGATCAATTATCTCCCTATTTGTTCATTATTATGGCAGAGGGTCTAGGTAGATTCATTAATTCTTGAGTCTCCAAAGGTTTGATTTAGGGGTGGAATTGGAGTAATGAGTTTCCCACTCATTCTCATTTGCAATTTGTGGATGATAATATTTTAAAGAGGCTTGCTTGAATAAATGAAGCAAATAATTTTAGACAAACTTAAATATTTATTTGGTTGATTCAGCACAAAGAGTCAATGGGCACAAATATTCTATCTATTTATTTAATACTCTAGAGTCTATTTAATGAAGGATTTCTCATGTTTTGAGGTTTCAGATTGGATCCCTTCCTTCTATTTATTTGGGTATTCCTTTATCTGTGGGCCAATAGCTTAGGGGCTACTAGTTGGAGCTGTAGGATAAGCTTCATATGCGGGTTGCTCATTAGATTCATTGATGTCTTTTTATGGCTTCTAGGGTGACTCTTCTTCAACTAGTGATTCATGATCTCCCTCTTTACATGTGTTTGGTTCAAGTGGCTCCTTACTATTTCATTAAGGAGTTTGATTCTCTTTCACATTGTTTCCTCTAGAGTGGGAATTTGTAAGCATCTAAGTGGAGCCTAGTTAAGTGGGAATCTATTTATCGATCGAAGAAGGAAGGACGACTTGGTCTATATTTTGTAGTTATGAATGATTAAGTTCTCACAACCAAATTTATTGGTGATGGTGTACCAATCAAGATAAGGTTTGGACTAGGATTCTAACTCAGAAATATTTAAGTGGGGTTGATAGTTCTAATGTTCCTCATTGTCACATGGAGGGGAAGGGTTCTATGATTTAGTACACATTGGCGATTGGGGAAAGTTTAATTAAATGGGGTCCCCATGAGTGGTCAATAGGAGGAACAAATTAGGCTAGGCATGGGTTAGCTCAGATTCTTGTTAGCCAGGAGTGCAATTCTCTTGAGATATGATATCTTGGCTTGGGGTTTGAGCTCGACTAGTAAGTACTCTATGACTTTGGGGTACTTGGAGCTTGATTGAAATTTGTTTGGGAGTGTTAGGGTTCAATGGTGGAAATAGGTGTGGAAAAAATTTTCATGGCCCAAATGCAATTTTTCAAGTGGTTGGTGGTTCACAATAAATGTCTTACTTGGGACAATTTATGTGAGAGGTTTCCATGGATCTTCTATTTGTATGCTGTGTTGCAGTAGTGAAGAGTGTATTTCTCATCTTTTTTTTTTTTAATTTTTCTTTCTCAAGGGAGATTTGGCATCTCCAGTGGGGTGCTTGGAATAAGGTTTTCTAGCAAGTCTCTTTATTGGTTGAGTTATGGGACCATTGGGGTAGGCTCCAATTAGGACCCCTTTTCTTTAGGTCACCTAGGCTCTTAGGCCTACTTACATTCTTTAGCAGATTTGGTTAGAAAGAAAATGTTGGATCTTCCAAGTGTGATCTTTTTGTTGTTGTGGAGCCTAGTGAGGTTGAGATCTTTAGGAGTTTCAACTTTTTTTTTCAAGGGATTGATACTTCTCTTGGTGTGAGATTTAATCAAATTAGATGTAGACACTCTATGAGGCTGAGGGGTTCTTCCACCTGATGGTGTTTTGAAGATAAATACTAATGATTCTTCTAGGGGACATATTGGTCATGCTAGTATTGGAGGTATTGGTTGTGATAACTCTAGGTTTATTCAATTCTGGTTCTTCATTTATAAAGGTTCTCATACAAATAATTACATGAAAGATCTCGCCATTTTGTATGTTTTGGAGAGAGGTTGTATTCTTGGTTTGCAAAGGATTACTTTTGAATCCGATTCATAGGTGTTGGTGAATATGTTGAATGGATACCGGGAGGTTGATTTTAATTGGCACTTATCTCTAATTATTCGAAAGATTCTAAGATGAGTTCTTCTTTAGATTCAGTTTCCTATTCCCACATTCCTAGGGAGTGGAATAGAGTTGCAAATTGTTTGGCCAAATGGGCATCGCAGTATGAGCATGACTGGAATATTGTCAATAGGCAATATTTGCCTATAGGTTTAGATCACATGTTGGAACACTTAGTAGTGGAGTTTAACACTATGCAATTATTTTCTAGGTTGTAGGTCCTTGCTTTGTAAGTCTCTATGTTTATAAATTTTTATCCCTTTTTGAAAAAAAAAGATTGCTTCATAGCATTTCTATTGCCTCTCTCTTGTGTGCAAGATAATTTTGCTTGCAGGTGATTCTTGGACTAATATGAGGTTGATCAACAATTCTACATTTCATGGTTGTGCTTAGAGTAAGCAAGCAAGTTAGGTTGTCTAGAAAATTTGCTAATTCTCTAATATTGTATTTCATGGATACTATATTGTAAAATTATGGTTATAACCATTTTTTAAGAGCTCTATGATTTTCTCAACATCTCTAAATATTATTTAAAAATAAGTGGTAGGCTATCTTTCAAGCCTTATAATGGTCTTTTCACCAAAAGCTGTTAATTTAGCATGTGGCAAGTACAATATTATTGAACAATGTATTTGAGAAGTAATTATTTCACCACCTTAATCTAGAGCTAAAATCATAAAATAATTAAAAAGGTGAGTCAAGTGGCGAGAGATTACAATAAGACTACTGAATCATGTATGCTTCTTCCATTTATCCAATGGTGAGAGATTACAATAAGACCACTTATTCGGTGTGGTGAAAATCAACAATAACTAAAAAAAATCTATTAGCGATACTATCATCCCAATAAGAGCCAAAAATATTGAAAAAGTCAATCTAGCTTGGAAACACAACTACCTTGAATGATGATGAAATACATTGATGTAGGTCTATCACACTTATACACCCAACAAATCCAAAGTTCATAATACTAAATAAACTTCACATAAGATTCTGCACACACCAAAATGCAATATAAAGGTTGATAAACGAGCCAAAGATGTAAATCAATCATACATTGGATTGCATCAACACTGTTAGAGTTGTTGTTAATGTTAGACCAATAGAAAACAAAGACAACAAAACCACTATCACGATAATTTTACCACTAAAAAATGACATGGAAACATCATTGGCACATTAGGTGCCTCCAAAGAGGTAGAATAGAGCACCAAAAACTAGACATCTCAATCACCACATTCCCACACCTCCTTAGATAAGGTACAACCTAACTATGCAACCATATCTACAATCATTAGTTGTACAAGATATTCTTCTATCATCAATATCATCTTAAGACAATAGAAATAATGTATTTCATACCAACAAGAAGAGATCCACAAGGATATGACTAGGTAATAGAATATGATATGCCTACAAGTGTAAGACATGTCTTGAAAATCATTAATAGTTCATTCAAATTATGAGTCAATCACTCAAAGATTAGAAACAACAAACCTTTTCAAAACACCTCAAAATTCATAATGTCTTCAACCTAGAATTTGAAGCTTTAACTTGTAACTCGATGATCTTTATATGAAACCACATTAATCAGCTAGGGAGTTTTTCATCCTCAAAACCGACAACCTCAAGAGAGTTTTCATTCTCAAGAAACCTTGGAAGAACTCAAGTTCATTCTAGCAACTTAATAATCTCATTCACAAAGTAAATTTCAAAATGATCGCCAACACCTCCTTATATAGATTTTTGGAATGAAAATCAATTTTAAATTATAATATTTCCTTTTTCCCTCACATAGACCTGTTTGCAAAATTAATATTATTTTTACATGACAAAAGACACCCAAACATAGTCGTCTAACTTAAAATACAAATTAACACCTTTCCAACAAGCTATTACAATAAGTTATCATTTTAATAATTTCCAACATTAATCAACTTGAACAAATTATTTAAATACTAACTCAATAGCTTATCCAAGTTGAAAAATGCACTGAAATTGCATTGAAACCAAAAGATAATCATACCAACATGATACCAATGATTTGAAATAAATATCAAAGCCAATCCGATGACTTATTAAAAATAGATGACTTCTCCACTTAGAAGTTTGGAGAACAACCCGAGTGTCGATAATGACTTTTGAAAGTGTCACAAGTTAATCTATACTAGTAAATGAGCTCATTGCCAACAACCAAAGTCACTACTAATCAACCTAATGTACTCCAAGAAGTTTGGATTTCTCCCTAGCACATACCAAGCTATGTATGGAAATAGGCAAAAAGTGGGCAAATACTCAATTGATAGAAAGACATATCTTCCAAAAACTATTTGTATAAACTATTTGAAAGATTTTAACATTTATGTTTTGAAGTTTATATGCGGAGGATGGGTGCATGCGAGTCTATTTGCATGAGTCATGATTGCAAATACTTTTATAAAATTTACGATGAGATCTTCATGGATTCTAGAGAAATTACAAGTTGGCATTGGACCATATATTGCATAAGCTTTATTCCATTAGACATATTTCATATTTAAGAATGGAAGCTCCACAATGGAAGCCCCATTTATTTACCTCTAATCTCATTCCATTGGATGGTCATTTTTAGTCTTCAATTTTTAATTTTTAATTTAATCATGGAGCTCTAACTATTCATTATAGTAACGAACTCTAAGGGTTGGAGCTTCAACTACATAGCATGTAAATTTTTTTAAGAAAATATTATGTTTTATGAAAGTATATGCAAGTCAGAAAATTAGAAGGAATTCAAAGATTTATTCCTTCAATGTACTAATTGATCTATAATAAACAATTTAGAGGAGATTGAAAGTTTTAAGCATCTACCTAGGCATGAAGATGATGGAGGGAATGGTGAATTGTTTGAAGGGAGTGGTTGACCAAATTTAGGAAAAAGTGTGCGGAATAAATCGCCTCAGCAATGAAATTCAAGTAATTAAATCATGTCTACAAGTAGTTCAAATATATATAGAATTTCCACTTGGAATTTAGAAGAAAGATAAGATATAAGCTTTTGGATGCGTAGTGAGTTGAATGAGTAAGAGGCAACCACAATTGCTTTATCCACATTTGACGTAGAGTATATGGTTTCTACCCATGTCTCTAAGGAGATAGTTTGGTTACAAAGGTTGTGTATAGGTATTGGTTTTGAATGCAACACTATTCAAATTAGTTGTGATAGCCAAAGTGCAATTTGTTTGGCCAAGAATCCTAAGTTTCCCACATACATTAAGCACGTGGATGTACAATCCCATTCTTTTTGTGAAATGATTATTAATGGACAAGTAGAGATGGAGAAGATTGACACTCGAGAGAGTGTTTCATATTCACTTACTAAATTTGTGAGCACAAAAAAGTTTACATGGTGTAGGGAGGCAATGAGTCTTATTCCTATTACTTAGTTAACTAATTGTTGTCCTTAATTTTTAACTAGGATTTTTTAAAACTTTTTTGTGCATACTATCCATCATATGCAATAATTTCATGTCTCCATAGGAGTCTTAGACATCCAAGATGGATTTCATAGTTCTTTTCAAAACAGACCCTTAGGTGTAGTTGAGGTGTCTTTCTTGTAGATTCACGAAAATAATTAATTTTAAAAATTCATAAATTTTGGTGCAAAATACTCTTACAACCATGTTAATAAGTATATTTTCTCAATGTGGTAAAATTTTGGGGTCATAGGCTTCACTAGTTGCTTGAATTTAAAAGTTCAAGTTTTGGTTCAATAGTTTGCAGAAACAATCAAATCAAGATTTTTATGAAGTTTAAAGAAAAAATGGTTTTTTATAGGTCTTTAGAGGGATAAGATGCACCATGTGTCTATTTTTCAAGAAAAAATATGTATCCAACACAAAATATGTGAATTTTCTTCATTTTCTATATTTGGTTGGTGTCTAGTGGATCATCAAAATTCATACTTAATATATTTGATATTCTTACTCAATTTGTTAGCACTTCGGAAAGGCTTGAAAATAATTTAAAATATTGGGATCCCCAATGAAATTTTTAAAATTTCAAGGTTGGTTGAATGGACAAATTGTTGAAATAAAATTTTAAGGAAAAGTTAGCAAGTTTTTAAAATCTTCAAACCACCAAATTATAATAAAAACACTTTGTAAGCTATAATGGAGAATTTAAATTCTTGTTGACTCCCAAAATTATCTTTGATTGGCAGTTTTTATAATCACTTCATCAGATGAAATGCTGATTTGTTGAAGGAGTGTAAGGAATTTTCCAACTGATGCATATAGCTAGTGTAAAGATAAATTCTATGACCTTTGTCATCAGCTTAGCTAGTTGTGCTAAAATGGTAGCATTGGATCAATCCATGGGCATCCATCACAGCATGAAGAAATTGCAAGCTTAGGTCAAGTAGCATGCAAAATGTAGAAACATGGACAAAGAGAATGAGTTATTCATCATAATACCTCAAAGAGATGTAATCTCATTGAATGTAATTATTGTTGGGTCTCCACAAAATTTATTTGTTGAAAAGACTTTACAAATTTTTCCAAAAGATATAATTTGAAAAAGACAGATCATATTCACATCTGCAGACACACAAGATCTATTGCAGTTAGTTTTATAATGCATAACTGCTAGGAACTAGTGTAATAACTAAAATCCTCTAACTATATTTTTGGTGCTACCATCAATGTAGTATCCGTTGGCATGATTGGCATAACTGATGATGCATATGGAGAATGTTGGCTGAACCAGTATAGGACTGTTGGTGATGATATAATTGAGTTGTGGTGAAGAGATTGAGATTGATTGGCTTGATGATATTGATCAGTTATTTATGTTGTCATTGATGGCACCTGATGTTTACTATGTTGTATTTTGTCATCTTAGTCTTTTTGGTCTATCGGAAAGAGCTAATTGGTAAAGAAATAAGAAATTCAGAATCAGGACCTTAACTAATAAGCAAGGAAATGTTTTGATTAGATTTGGTGATTGGTGATGAATGAAGTTTTGCGGTTTGGAATGTGAGTTTGTATCATTGTAATATGTATTTGACCAAAACCGCATCATGTTTTGGTTATAGGAATTCATGTTTATGATTTCTGTTATTTTTTTGCTAGGGTTAAAGAAGGGTTGAAGGACCGGTAAAGAATTCACTTAACCGGTAATGATTTTTGGTTTGGTAGTGATCTACATCAAGTTCAAATGTTGGAGGTGATGTGGCACAACCCGCGTAGATGGATGAATTGATGTTTTGGCATGTTTGAAGATGGAATTTCTTGGGAATTAGAGAAGCACTTAGTAGAGTGTTCTAAGGGTTTGACTTTGTATCAAATCAAGTTGTTGTGATGAGTTCCGATCACTCAATGGTTGATATTGTCTTGTAAAATGTTGTAATGATTTGATCTGTATTGTAAATTCTTGATGTATCTAGGGTTTTTTAACCGACCTAGTTGCAAAGATTATTTATGTTGGTTTAGTTGATGTTTGTTGTGTCAGTGGTTTTGAGAAGACTGTGAAGTTGAACCAGAGTGTGAGAAATCTGTCAGAGTGTTGCAGACTTGGAGCAAAATTGGACCTGATCAAGCAAGCATCTAAGTGCTATACCCAAATTATTCATTATTGTTCCCTAAAAGTTGCAGCAGTCAAAATCCCTTAACCAGGTAGGTCCTAACATGCCTTATATTGTTAAATCCCCTAATAGGGTGACTCAACATCTGAGCTCTAAATCCTCTTGTGAGGTTGATCCTAATAGGTCATGGCTCCTAAGAGGGCTCATCATATTAAATCCCTTAACCGAGTAACTCCTAACAGGGTTTTCTCCTAATAGGGCATCATTGTAAGCTTCTAGCCGGGCTAGGCTCCTAACAAGGTGCATTCTGAAAGAGTGCACAATTTTAGTGGGTACCAATTCCCACTGTGGTTTTTCCCTATTTGGGTTTCTATGTGAAAAATATGGTGTTCATATGGTGAATGTTTTTATGTGCTATTATGTTTTATTTCTAGTTAATGAATGGTTTATGAAGACTTAATGTGAAGACTTGATAAATCAGATTAGCAAATGAATATCAATAGATGCTGGTACTGGTAAATGACTTTGTTGTTGGTTATTGTTTGATTTAGTGAAAGTTTTATAAGGTTGAGTTTCAGATTTGAATTTGTTGTTAATATTGATTCACCCCCTCTTAGTATTAACCGCATCCTCTAAGATTAACAATTGGTATTAGAGATTTGGTCCTTTATGTGCAGAAAGCTTAACAACTTGAGGGAAAGATCCTGAAAAATATGATGAAGTAGGAAGGTCCCAAGTTCACTAAGGACAACTACCGGATATGGAAATCCAGATGAAGATATACATTAAAGGATTGGGTTCATAGTATTGGAATCATGTGGTAAACAAGTATGTTGCTCCTACTACCAGCCCCTTGACACCAGATGCAATTAAAGAACAACAAGAAAACATCCAGGCGCTTGAAACAATTATAAGTACTTTGTCTGACTCTAAATATATAGATGTTCATGGATTAGAATCTACATATGAAGTATGGGAGAAATTAGACTTGATTTATGGAGGAGATGAGCATGTACAAAGAGCAAAAGAATAAATTTTAAGAGGTAAATTTGATGACATGAAAATGGTTGATGGTGGGAACATTGCACAATATGGTCAAAGGATTAAAGAAGTTGTAGGTTGTATTAAGAGTGTTGGAGGTAAGATTGATGATGATGTTTTTGTCAGTAAAATGCTTAGAACTCTCCTATCGCAATATGCTATTAGAGAATATGCAATTCAAGAACTAAGATCTCTTTCTAAAGATAAAGCCACTATTGATTCTCTTATTGGAAATTTGACTACATTTGAGTTAAACAACTTCGATAACAATGTTTCAAAATCATCTAAATCTTCTTTTAAAGCTTCTGTTACCGATACATTTGTGAGGAAAGGAAAAGATATTTTTCATAATCATGACTACACGTCTGGTCATGGTGGTAGTAGAGTTGATGGTGATGATGAAGATCATCTGATGGAACTTGAGGCACTATTGGCTAAAAGATTTCCTAAAGGCACCGGTAAGTACAAAGGTAAACTTCCTCTAATTTTTTTTTCCTGCAATAAGATTGGACACATTGCTGCAAATTGTCCTAACAGTGATAAAAAGGAAAGTTTAGAAAATTTAAAGGAAAAAGCAAGAAACAATGCTATGTTGCAATGGATGAAGGTGTGACTGATGAAGAATCAGAAGAAGATGACAATGAGGAGATAGTGTTTGTTGTTGTGAAGAAAGATTTGATTGATAAAAAGGCATTGGTATCTCACATGGATAGTAGTGATGAATGGATAATAGATAGTGATTGCTCACACCACATGACCAGTGATAGAAACGAGTTCTTATCCCTTGAAGAATTTGATGGAGGTATAGTAAGGTTTGGTAACAACTTACCCTGCATGGTTAAAGGTAAAGGATCTATTTCACTAAATGGAAAAAGTAATGCAGGTGATGTCTTTTGGGTTGATGGATTAAAACATAACCTTTTGAGTGTTGTTCAATTAAATGATAAGGGATATCTTCTTGAATTTAAGAGTGGAGTGTGTAGAATCTTGGAAGTAATGGAGAATTGATTGCTACTGGAAAGAAGACAAGAGGTAATCTTTTTCATCTGAATACTAATGTGAATAGTTGTTTGGTGGAAAAGATTGAAGACATCTAGTTATGGCACAAGAGGTTTTGTCACGTGAATTTTGACGATTTGATAAAATATAGTAAATCAAGTATTATGAGAGGTTTGCCCCAACTTGTTAAACTGGATAATGTTTTATGTAAGGACTGTCAGATGGGTAAGATGAATTTTGTATCTTTTAAGAGTAAATATTTCTCTTTAGAGAATATCCTTGATCTAGTTCATACTAATCTTTGTGGTCCTATGAGGACTAAGAGCTATTATAGTGATAAATATTTCATGATTTTCACTGATGATTTTTCGAAGATGATGTGGGTAATTTTTCTAAGAGAAAAGTCTGAGCCATTCAACAAATTAAAAGCATTTAAATCTTTAGTTGATAAAGAAACTGGGAAGAATTTGAAATGTTTGAGATCTGATCAGGGAGGAGAATTTACTTCTGATGAGTTTGTGAAGTTTTGTGATGAACAGGGAATCAAGAGGCAGATGCCAGCTCCTAGAAATCCACAACAGAATGGGATAGTAGAGAGAATGAATAAAACAATTGTTGAAGCTGCTAGAACCATGTTGATTCAAGGTGAATTACCAAAAATGTCTTGGAGAGAAGAAATCAACACTACTATTTAGACTTTGAATCGGGTACTTGTTAAGAGAGGTAACAACAAAACACCTTATGAATTATGGCATGGCAAGACTCCTAATGTAAGTTTCTTTAAAATGTTTGAGAGTAAATGTTTCATTAAATGTGATGATTTCACTGGAAAATTTGATGCTAAGTGTGATGGAGGTTTATTTCTTAATTACTCTACAAAGAGTAAGGCTTTCAAATGTTTTAACAAGAGAACTAAGAAGATAATTGAGAGTGTAAATGTTAAGATTGATGAACTCTCTGAGAAACCTGATGAGACAAGCAGATCTGAATCTGATAAAGATGAATAAAAAATTTTGTTTATAGAACCATAAGTGCAGAAGGATGATGAGCAGAACAATGCAGAAATAGGTGCCCAACTGGTAAATGAAGAAAGAGATGAAGAAGGTGAAGAACATGAAGTAGAAGGTACATCACCGAAACTGGTAATACCAACATATGTCAGACTGAATCATTTAGAAGACCAAATTATTAGAGATAAAAATGCTGGTGTACAAACAAGAAGGAAAATCAGAGATAACTCTTGTCTGATTTCATCTATTGAGGCTAAAATAGTAAGAGAGGCATTGAAGGATGATGATTGGATAAATGCTATGAATGAGGAATTGGATCAAATAGAGAAAAACAAGACATGGTCACTTGTTCCTAGATCAAAAGATAAGAATGTGATTGACACTAAATGGGTATTTAAGAAAAAGTTGAATAAAGAAGGCAAGGTTGTGAGGAATAAAACAAGGTTTTAGTATGCAAAGTCTATGCACAAGAAGAAGGAGAAGATTATGGAGAAACCTTTGCATATGTAGCAAGATTGGAAGGATTAATAATGTTACTTGCTTATGCTACATTTAAAGGATTCGAGGTCTCCCATATGGATGTTAAATATGCTTTTCTTAATGATATCCTTGAGGAAGAAGTGTACATAGAACAAACAGATGGATTTGCTTTGTCTGAGGATAAAGATATGGTTTGCAAGTTACATAAGGCACTGTATGGATTGAAGCATTCACCAAGAGCATGGTTTGAAAGATTACATGCACACCTGATCAAGATAGGATTCCAACATACCAGTGAAGATAGTAACATATATCTTAAGACAGATGTAGACAAAGTGTTGATAGCTGAAGTATTTCTAGATGATATAATTTTTGGAGGTGATGATGATTTATGTATGGCTTTTGCTGAGGAGATGAATAAATAATTTGAGATGTCTCTTATTGGTGAGATTAATTTTTTCATTGGGTTACAAGTCCACCAATTGGATGGTGGAATATTTATCTATCAAAGTAAGTATGTAAAGGAAGTGTTGAAAACATTTTGCATGGAAGATTGTAAATCGGTTGGTACTCCGATGGTGACATATTGTAAATTGTCAAAACATGATGATTCACCCTCTATTGATGAAAAAGAATACATGTCAATGATTGGTAAGATGCATTATGTCATTCACAGTAGGTTTGATATTACGCATGTTGTTGGTTTGGTTGCTAGATTTCAGAAAGATCCCAAGGAGACTCACTTGGTAGCGGTGATAAAGATATTTTGGTACTTAAAAGACACATTAGATTATGGTTTATGGTATCATTATAAAGGATACTTTTCTTTGAATGTGTTTACTGATGCAAATTGGGCAAGCAATGTTGATGATCAGAAAAGAACTACCGGTGAAGCTTTTCTTCTTGGAGGTAGATTGGTTGCTTGGACAAGTAAGAAGCAAACTTGTGTTTCATAGTCAACAACTGAGGCAGAGTATGCTACAACATCAATGAATTGTACGCAAGCAATCTGGATGAGACATGGGTTAGAAGGTTTTAAATTTGATATGTCTGAACCGATAACTATTTATTGTGACAATACAAGTACAATTAATATTTTAAAAAATCTTGTAATTGAAATATCACTTTCTAAGGGAGAGAGTACAAGAGAAACAAGTCAGAATAGAGTATGTGAAAAGCAAAGGGCAGTTAGTAGACATATTTACAAAACCATTGCCAAAGACTACCTTTGAGTATCTCAGAGGTAAATTAGGGGTTAGACCCCTACACAAGAAAAAATAGGATGCAGAAGATGCATCAATCTAGTATGCTTATTGAAATTTTTTTACTATGGATTGATGATTTGGTGGCTACTCCGCAGGGGGAGCAACTTAGATGAGATTTGCAGAGATGTTGAAGACAACAACAATAATTTTGATAACTGGTGATGCATATGCACCTTTGCAATTGCTGTCAAAGGGGGAGAAGAAATATGATTGGAAAGATGAACTATAACAGATACATGGAGATGTATTAGTTCAAGAGGAATAGAATTAGAGAAGATGGAAGAGAAGAACCGACAGAAGAGTGAATTACATCAGAGAAGTTCCATAACTAAGCAACATGATTTTAGTTGAATATGTTGGTGTTTCCATCAATTCCAAAGGGGGATAATGTTGGCATGATTGACATAACTGATGATGCAGATGGAGAATGTTGGTTGAACAGGTATAGGACTATTGGTGATGATATAGTTGAGTTGTGGTGAAGAGATTAAGATTGATTGGTTTGATGACATTGATCAGTTATTTATGTTGTCATTGATGGCAACTGATCTTTACTATGTTGTATTTTGTCATCTAAGTCGTTTTGGTCTACCAAAAAGAGCTAACTAGTAAAAAAATAAGAAACTAGGAATTAGGACCTTAACCAATAAACAAGGAAATGTTTTGATTAGATCTGATGATTGGTGATGAATGAAGTGTTGAAATTTGGAATGTGAGTTTGCATCATTGTAATATATATCTGAATGGAGATGCATCATGTTTTGGTTACAAGAAGTCATGTTTATGATTTTTGTTATATTTTTGCTAGGGTTTAAGAAGGGCTTAAGGACTGGTAAAGAATTCACTTAACCGGTAATGATTTTTGGTTTGGTGGTGGTCTACATCAAGCTCAAATATTGGAGGTGATGTGACACAACCCACGTAGATGGGTGAATTGATGTTTTGGCACATTTAAAGATGGAATTTTTTGGGAATCAGCGAAGCGCTTAATAGAGTGTTCTAAGGGTTTGACTTTGTATCAGATCAAGTTGCTGTGATGAGTTATGATCACTCAATAGTTGATATTATCTTGTAAAATGTTGTAATGATCTATACAATGATCTAATATAATCTATGATGATCTATATTGTAAATTCTTGATGTATCTAGGGTTTTGTAACCGACCTAGTTGTAAAGGTTATTTATGTTGGTTTAGTTGATGTTTGTCGTGTCGGTGGTTTTGAGCAGAGTGTGAAGCTGAACCAAAGTGTGAGAAATCTGTCAGAGTGTTGTAAATTTGGAGCATAATTAGATCTGATCAAGTAAGTAGCTAAGCTCTATACCCAGATCATTCACTGTTGTTCCCTAACAGCTGCATCAGTCAAAATCCCTTAACCGGGTAGGTCCTAATAGGCCTTACATTGTAAATCCCCTAATAGGGTGGCTCAACATCTGAGTTCTAAATCCTCTCGCGAGGTTGATCCTAATAGGTTAAAGCTCCTAACAGGGCTCATCATATTAAATCCCTTAACTAAGTGACTCCTAACATGGTATCATTGTAAGCTTCTAACCGAGCTAAGATCATAACGGGGCGCATTCTGAAAGAGTACACAATTTTAATGGGTACCAATTCCCATCGTGGTTTTTCCCTATTTGGGTTTCCACGTGAAAAAAATGGTGTTCATATGGTGAATGTTTTTATGTGTTGTTATGTTTTATTTTCAGTTAATGCATGGTTAATGAACACTTAATGTCTAGATTTGATAAATCATATTAACAAATGATTATCAGCAGATATCGGTACTGGTACAACTTGTCCACTAAGATCATAGTCCTCATTAGTCTCATCACCTAAACCATCCCACTACCCTCCTACTACCACTACCTGGTACATGTGTATTGGTGTTTGTGATTGTTAGGGTGGTGCTTGAGAATGTGATAATATGATGAAACAATAAGGATCCAGTCAACTATTGAGGGGGGGGGGTGAATCAATAGATAGAAAATATGATAAAATTTCACCAAACGTAATCCCAACTCTGAAACAACTTGCTAAACTAATTAGTTTAGATACTGTAACAAAAACTGCAACTGCACTGTCAAACTTTACTGGTTGACCAAAACATCAATGATACAGTGTAATAGATCTGATACTCAAATACCATTTAACCCAAACATTAAACTACTTTACTAACATCAATAATAGCTCATTTCAGATCACTTCCAGTCATCTACATATATCTAAGTGGATTTACGAGTTAATCATGTCAACCATATCAAAATCACATCCACAAAATCATTCACCACTTGACACAATAATTTTTCACGTGAAAATCCAAATGGGAAAAACCATGGTGGGATGAATACCCACAAGTATTCTGAACTCTTATGAAGTTCACCCTGTTAGGAGCCAAGCCTTGTTAGAAGCTTATACAATAATTTCCTCTTAAGAACATATCTAGTTAGGGACCACTTGGTTAAGGGATTGACTACAATACCCTATTAAATGCAATACCCTATCAAAGACAACCTTGGGGGAGGATTTAAAATCCAAGCTAATGGATCACCTGGTTACAGGATTTAAACAAGAAGCTTGTTAAAGATTACTTGGTTAAGGGATTTAACTATTGTAATGGTTAGAAAACAACAGGTTCTTTGCTGATATGGAAATATCACTATCTTGCTTAGTCAGATCCTTTTCTGCTCCTATCTGCCTTCACAACATTCTACAGACATTCCTTCTGGTTTGGCAACAATCACACTATCACACTTAACCAAAATTGCCAACACAATTACAAACAACTCATCAACCTCAAATACAGATACAATAGGTCAGTAACACATCACAAAACCTTCAAATCTCATAGAGATTACAAACATATCGGTTCAATCATAACCGTTGGATTACATAGCAATCAACTACACATTGTTCTAGGCAACTTCAATCATTTTTGGATCACCACACATTGGATCTTGTAGCTCATCACACATTATTCACTTCATGCTATGCATTTGCTTATTCCCAAGATAAACTATTATCTTCATGCACCAAAATCACTTTGAAACTCTTCATGTGCATCATGCATACGTGGCATCTTCATCTACGATCACCATTCAGTCATAGATCATCACAACCGATTCACCAAGGTTCATCAGTTAGGGTTCTGCTTCTCAATGGGTTAGGGTAACTGGTTGATCTCAACTTCAATAACAATACTGGTTTCCTTCACTGCTTTACCAATATCGGTTTCTTTACAACATCACTACCAGTTTGCAATACATCTTCAATACCGGTTACTATTGACATCAATGACAACACTTATACTTCATCAATGCAATCTTCATGCAATGCCAAAAATCTCCCCCTTTTTCATTGATGACAATACAAACATCAATACCCTGTGATTGTGATGATTGAGAGTAAAGAATATACTCAGGTATAGGAATCCCGATTTACATTTTCCAATCATATACTCTCCTTCAATTGTATCTCCATGTCTTTAGCTAGTAACTAGATATTCACTCATATATAGTTCTTCTCCCCCTTTGACAAAAATGCCAAAGTGAAGGTTAACCATTCCATGCTTCATCGATCTTCAACTAGTTGCACCCCCTATGAAGTAGCTCCACTCTACACCAATCCTGCTTCAATATTTTCAATAAGCCCAGGGACTGATGTCTTCCACATCTACTTAATTGACTTCATGCAAGGATACAACCCCTAACTTACCTCTAAGATACTCAAATGTAGCCTTAGGTAGAGGTTTAGTAAAGATATCCACTAGCTGTTCCTTAGTAGATACTTTCTCCAGTGACACATCTTTACTTTGCACTTTCTCTCTCAGGAAATAATACTTCATCTCAATATGCTTTGTCCTAGCATGAAACACCGGGTCTTAGAAATGTTAATTGCACTGCTGTTATCATAGAAAATCCTTACTGGTTTTGATAGCTTCAACTTGAAACCTTCTAGAACGTGTTTCATACAGATTGCTTGGGTGCAATTCATATATGCTGCAACAATTTAGCTTCAGTAATTGATTGAGATATACAACTTTATTTCTTGTTGCTCCAAGACACTAGTCTTCCTTCAAGAAAGAATGCTCCTCCGGTTGTACTCTTCTTGTCATCAACATTGCCTACCCAGTCTGCATTTGTATTGACTTTCAAATCAAAATTTCCTGCATATGGATACCATAAGCCATAATCAATTGTGCCTTTCAAATAGTTGAAAATTCTTTTGGTTACAACCATGTGTGTCTCTTGCAGGCTCTTTTGAAATCTGGCAACCAATTCTACTGCATGAGCAATGTCTAGCCTATTGTGGACAACATAATGTACTTTACCTATCATTGACCTGTACTCCTTTTCATCCATTGATGTAGAATCATCCTCATACAATTTACAACCTATAACCATTGGTGTTCCAACTGGTTTACAGTCTCCCATTCCAAAAGTCTTCAATAATTCTTTCACACATTTGGACTGTGTGATGAAAATACCTTCCTTCATTTGTTGGATTTGCAGACCTATGAAGAATTTTATCTCACCTACTAGTGACATTTCAAACTCATTCTTCATTTCATTAGCAAAATCATGACACATGTCATCATGACCTCCAAAAATGATATCATCCACAAATACTTTGCATACAAATATCTTATCTCCTTATGTCTTGAGATATATATTACTGTCTTCACTGGTTCTCTAAAAACCTATCTTCACCAAGTGAGAGTGCAATCTTTCATATCATGCTCTTCGTGCTTTCTTCAGTCTATATAATGCCTTATGTAATTTGCACACCATGTCCTTTTCTACTATTAAAGCATAACAATCTGGTTGTTTAATGTAGACCTCCTCTTCCAATATTCCATTTAGGAATGTTGACTTAACATCCATCTGATATACTTTGAATCCTCTGTATGTTGCAAAATGCAAGTAGAGTCCTCACTCCTTCCAATCTTGCAACTGGTGCAAATGTCTCACCATAGACTTCACCTTCTTCTTGTGCATATCCTTTGCATACTAGTTTGGCTTTATTTTTGACCACTACTCCATCTTAATTCAGTTTATTTTTGAATACCCATTTTGTACCTATTACATTTTTTTTCTCCGTTCTGGGTACCAATGACCATGTATTGTTCTTCTCTATCTGGTCAAGTTCTTCTTCCATTGCCTTGATCTAGTGTTTATCTGCAAATGCTTCCTTTGCAATTCTAGGCTCAATAATGGAAATCATACAAGATTTCTCTCCAAGCCTTGTTCTTGTTAGCACACCTGCATTCATGTCTCCAATAATTTGATCAGGGCTATGATTGAGCCTTACATACCTTGGAATAACATGTTCTTGATTTCCAGGTTCTTCTTTTTTACTGTCTTCATCCTCTGCTAGACCTTCCTGTTCTGATTGAATTGGGGCTTCTCTGTTATGTTCTCCAACTTCTGGCTTCATAGGTTCTGGTTCCAAAAACAATGTGTAAGGTTCTTCTTCCTCTTTCTCCTCATTGGTTTCTCCCGATTTCTTAGGAAACTCATCAACTTAGACATTAACACTTTCAATGATCTTCTTAGTCTGGTTGTTGTAACACTTGTAAGCTTTTCTCTTGGTGGTGTAACCAAGAAATATGCCTTCATTACTCTTAGAATCAAACTTACCAATATAATCACCTATCTTGATAAAACATCTGCTACCAAAGATCTTAAAGTAACTGACATTAGGTGATCTACCATACCAATACTCATAGGGAGTTTTATCCTTACCTCTTTTAACTAGTATCCAGTTCATTGTGTAAACAGCTGTGCTGACAACTTCTCTCCAGAATGTCTTAGCTACATCTCCTTGAATTAGCATAGTCCTAGCAGCTTCAACAACTGTCCAGTTGTTCCTTTCTGTAATACTATTTTGCTATGGTGTCCTAGGTGCAGAGAGCTGCCTCTTAATTCTATTGACTTCATAGTATCTAGTGAATTATTCTGAAGTAAATTCACCACCTTGATCAATTCTTAAGAAATTTATCTTCTTACCACTTTCATTTTTAGCTAAGGCTCTGAATTCCTTAAACTTGCTAAAAAATTCTGTCTTGTCTTTCAAGAATGTGACCCACATCATCCTTGAGCAATCATCAATAAATATAATGAAATGCCGATCACCTTGAATACTTCTAGTTCTCATTGGTCCACAAAGGTCGGTATGAATCAAATCTAGCAAATGTTCTCCTGAGAAATATTTGCTCTTGAAGGTTGACGATGTCATTTTCCCTAATTGACATTCCTTGCACAAAGCATTCACCAGTTTGTCCAACTGTGGAAAACCTCTTACTTATTTGGACTTACTAACTTTTACAATGTTATCAAAATTTACATGACAGAATCTCTGATGCCAAAGCCAACTATCTTCTACTTTTTCAATTAAAAAATTATTGACTTTAGAACTTAAATGAAACAAGTTACCTCTGGTCTGTTTGCCGGTTGCAATCAGTTCACCTTTGCTTCCATAGATCTTGCAAACTCAATTCTTGAATTCCAGTGGGTAACCTTTATCATTGAGTTGAGAAACACTCAAAAGATTGTGTTTCAGACCTTCAACCTAGTAGACATCATCTGCACTACTCTTACCATTTAGAGAGATGGATCCTTTCCCTTTCACCATGCAGGGTGAGTCATTCCCAAATCTCACAACACCTCCATTAAACTCTCTCAAAGTAAGAAACTTACTTTGGTCACTGGTAATGTGGTGTGAACAACCACTGTCTATAATCCAATCATCTGAACTATCCATGGGAGAGACTAATGCCTTCTGATTTGATGTCTCTTCTTTAATAGCAAGAAAGACAATGTCTTCATTTGCATCTTCTTCAAATTCATCATATTTAATTCCTCCATCCACTGCAATGAGACAATCTCTTTTACCTTTGCCTTTATACTTCCTAAAATTCTCACATTTTTTCTCATTATCTCCATTAAGACAGTTAGCAGCAATATGTCCAATCTGGTTACATGCAAAACACTTCAAAGGTAGTTTACCTTTGTACTTATTGGTACCTTTGGGTAACCGCTTGGCCAACAATGCTTCAAGCTCAATCAAACTATCTTCATCATCTACCTCTCTGCTGGATCTAGACTCATGACTGTTGTAGACACTCAAAATTGTCATGTCTAATTAAATAAATATTTTATTTATTTAATTATCTAAGCCTAATTCTTCTATTAATTAAATAAATTTTTATTTATTTAATTAATTCATTTATCCTCTTCTAGCCTTATTTCTCATTTAAATAAATACATTTATTTATTTAAATTATCCCTTTCCTAAATTAAATAAATATTTTATTTATTTAATTGTCCTATTTCTTCTATTAATTAAATAAATCTTTATTTATTTAATTAGTTCATTATCTTTTTCTACACATGACACATGTCATTCATCTCTTATTTCCTACACTACCTACCTCTTTCATTATTTTGGTATTTCTTATACCTACCCTCTAATCCTAGCCGACCTCTCTTTTTACACCTCTCAATCTTAACCCTCAATTTCTTATTGTGTCTTCTATTTAAGGAGATGCTTTCTTCATTGACAAACCCTAATGACATATCCTAATGACTGATTTTGGAGGACTTGGCTACACTACAATTCTACTTGCAACCACATTCCGTTCTTTGTTGAGCTCTTGTGCATACAAAAATCTGAGAGCAAGCATATCAAACAAGATCAATGGAGATAGGAAGAATGGAGATCAAAACCCTAGTGGACATGTGAGGGTATAATCTTTGTGATTTTGAGTTATTTGCATTGTCTTAGGTTATCTTCATATGTTATGGTGGATCTTTGTTCATTGTTAGGCTAGGGTTTGGTGGTTGAATCCATTTTAGTCTTTCAAATATTGTTGTTTATTGCTATCCATTTTCACCATATACAACTGTAGCTCACTTCTCCATTTTTCCTTACCGATGGAGTTGAAACTGAGGCTCTAAATGCAGATTCCGACCTTTGAACACTTCTATCAAAACCATTTAATTCAAATGCAGTTAATTTACCAATGATGGAATCAAGAGTTACTTTTGTTTTATCAATAGACTTGAGTTCCTGAATGACTGCAACTCGGATAGTGTAGACCGGTAAAAGGGTTCTCATTACCTTGCTAACCATTGTGGTATCCTCCCCTATACCTCCAACACTTTTGATCTCACCGACTATCTCCTTGACCCTCTGACCATACTGTTGAATGTTTTCTCCTTCAACCATCTGCATATCATCAAATTTACCTCTCAGACTCTCTTCTTTGGCAAGCTTAACATGCTCATCACCGCTATAGATATCTTCCAGTTTCTTCCATACTTCATATGTAGTCTCCAATCCATGAACATCAACATACTTTGAATCGGACAAGAAACTGATAATGGCCTCCAATTCTTGATTGTTCTCATGTTGCTCCTTCTTTTAATCATCTGACAAAATCCCACTAGGCAAGTTATATTTAGTAATAACATGTTCCCAATATTGAATTCCTAAGCTCTTGATATAGATCTTCATCCTATCACTCCAGATTTTGTAATTTTCCCTATTAAATTTTGAACCTTCTTTTTTAATCATGTTCTCCTAGATCTTTTCCTCAAGCTATTAGGCTTAAACACAAGAGGACCTAAAATGCTCTGATACCAATTAATAATATGATGAAACAATAAGGATCTAGTCAACTATTGAGAGGGGGGGTGAATCAGTAGATAGAAAATATGATAAACTTTCACCAAACTTAATCCCAACTTAGAAGCAACTTGCTAAACTAATTGGTTTAGACACTGTAACAAAAAATGGAACTGCACTATCAAACTTTACCGGTTGACCAAACATCAATGATACAATGTAACAGATCTGATACTCAAATACCATTTAACCAAAACATTAAACCACTTTACTAACATCAGTAATACCTCATTTCAGATCACTTCCAGTAATCTAAATATATCTAAGTGGATTTACTAGTTAATCATATCAACCATATCAAAATCACATCCACAAAATCGTTCACCACTTGACACAATGATTTTTCATGCAGAAACCCAAATGGGAAAAACCACGGTGGGGATGAATACCCACAAATATTCTGAACTCTTATGAAGTTCACCCTGTTAGGAGCCAAGCCTTGTTAGAAGCTTATACAATAATGTCTTGTTAAGAACAGATTTGGTTAGGGACCACCCGGTTAAGGGATTGACTACAATACCCTGTTAAAGGCAATACCTTGTTAAAGGCAACCGCGGTGGAGGATTTCAAATCCAAGCTAATGGATCACCTGGTTAGAGGATTTAAACAAGAAGTTTGTTAAGGGATTTAATTGTTGTAATGGTTAGAGAACAATAGGTTCTTTGCTGATCTGGAAATAACACTATCTTTCTTAGTCAGATCCTTTTCTGCTCTTATCTACCTTCATAACTTTCTACAGACATTCCTTCTAGTTCGGCAACAATCACACTATCACACTTAACCTAAATTGGCAACACAATTACAAACAACTCATCGAACTTCAATACAAATACAATAGGTCGGTAACACATTACAAAACCTACAAATCTCATAGAGATTACAAACATATCGGTTCAATCATAACCGTTGGATTACATAGCAATCAACTACACACTGTTCTAGACAACTTCAATTATTCCTGGATCACTGCACATTGGATCCTATAGCTCATCACGCGTTATTCACTTCATGCTATGTATTTGCTCATTCCCAAGATAAACTATTATCTTCACGCGCCAAAATCACTTTGAAACTCATCACATGCATCAGGCATACGTGGGATCTTCATCTCCAGTCACCATTCGATCATAGATCATCACAACTGAATCACCAAGCTTCATCAGTTAGGGTTTTGCTTCTCAATGGGTTAGGGTTACCGGTTGATCTCAGCTTCAATAACAATATCGGTTTCCTTCACTGCTTTACCAATACCGATTGCTTTACAACATCACTACTGGTTTGCAATACATCTTCAATACCAGTTGTTATTGACATCAATGACAACACTTATGCTTCATCAATGCAATCTTCATGCAATGTCAACAACATGTGGATGAGGGGACTCTCTCATCACTATCTTCTTGATGGGATTTATGATATGGTTAGAAACCATTTAGTCGTACCATGACAATTCTTGATTGCCTTCTCTGCTTATCTTCAAGTTGTGGCTACTGAGAACAAAGCTCTCAAAAAGACCTATCCAAACTACTAGAAAACTCAACCCATAAGAGTCTTTGCCACTCTCTAACTTGTATGAAGAGCTATGCTCCCAACAAAAGCCCTAAATTGTATAATCTCTGAACTATAAACTGTACATGTTGACATATGAATTTCCAATCATATTGTATCAAAAGCTACACTCTTGACAAAAACTCTAAATTGTAGCATCTCTAAACTAAATATTGTACATGTTGACATATGAATCTCCAATTATGTCTACATCTAATAGTAACTACTAATTTCTAAATTTCCTATCTCATTTTATTCGAGAAATAGACTCTTTTCCTTACCATGTGTTTAAGAATATAAAACTATAATTGCCACTTGAATAATTAGTGGATGGGTCCATTTTTTCATGCTCACGTAAATTACTAGGAAAGTTGATGGAAATGGCATATGGCATTACATTCACCTTTACTTTATTGGAAAAATTGGCATGCTGTCGATGGTTCCAAAAGTCTGTCGTTTGAAAAGTGGTTTCTTTAGCCATAGCTTTTACCACCATGTTTCTTGAAAGGTTCCATGCCGCCCCTCCAATTAAACGGTCGTATGAGATATGATTCACCCACTAAAAATTGGTGGAAGTTTACACGTTTTCATAACTTGTATATATAGCTATCGGCACCTTGAATGAATGCCAATGCCTTTTATGGGTATTCGGTATTTATAGTTCAATTGTATTTCAGAAGAACTTCTGCTAGTGGCCTGATGTGTGAGCCTTGATCCATTCTTGCCTGATGCAAGTAGCAGAACGATGGCCTGTGTCTAAGAAAGTTATCATCCCCTGGAATCTACTCGACTAGTAGTAAATTTATACCTTTTCCTACATTTTTATAATTTTGTTTCTATCCGTTTTTAAATAATATTCATGTTTGTTTCTGATTTGTTGTGTAAGTTTTTCTCATCTATAAATGTCAGAATCTCAGATTACATTCAGTACATCTTACAGTATTCATCTTTGTCTGTATTTGTTGCTTAGATTACAGTCAGTGATTTATTATGTCTTTTTTTATCTGATGATTAATTGATCATAAAATATGATCCAAAATGTCAACAAGAAAATATTCGCAACATATAAAAAAACAATATTCTTGAGTATTCATGTTTGTTTCTTACCCTCGAATTTCCAGCATGCTCTGAAATTCCTGTAATATATAAAAATAATTTTGTTTTTAGCTGTTCATTACAGTATTCATATTTAATTGGTATAAGTTTTCCATAATCTATTTTGATGATTGTTTTTGAATTCATTTTGTAAATATCTTTGTTGTGTACGATTGTTTATCGACAGATCAGATTAATCTAGTATTGACTTTCCACTTTCTGATGATAATAGATCGCTGAACATGATCCAAAACCTCAATCAAACAACATACACAATAAATTCAGAAGTATGCATCTTTGTTTCTTTGAAGTATTTTGTCAGACAGTAGATACAATAAATTCATAAGCGATCTTCAGTACGCATGTTTGTTTGTAGAAAAGGTCCTTGGTGTACTACTGTTATTTCGATTTCCAGCCCTGGAAAGCTTCAAGAGATACACATCCAGGCTATTTTGAAAAGATGCAGGGAATCTTTGAAATTGGGAAATCGTCTGGCAATATTTGTGCGGCGTAATCCGGTGTCCAAGGAGTTTGATCATCTGCACATAATTTTTGACGAGCCTTCCAAAATTAACATGCAGCTTGCATTCAGCATGAATGGATGGGAAAATATCTTGATTTTGGCGGAAATGCCGGTAGGGCCTGTTTACCTTCCAAGGGAGGTTCCTTTGCAGAGGATAAAGTGCTCTGTTTTTCTGGTTTACCACGGGCCGTATGTGGGGGAAAATTTCATCCACAATTTGTTTGAATCTTTTAATGCAGGAGGAGTTAAAGTTGTTAATATTGACTCGAATAAATGGGAAATAGAAGAAAGGGGAAAATGTTCAGTCTTGGATCAGCGCTGGGAGAGGACAGATATTCACATTCCGATTGTCTCCAGGCACTGTGAAGACTCTTTTTCTCGGCATCTGGGAGAATTCTTGCGCATGTGCAGATCAAATAGTTTAATCAGACCATTGTTCTATGAAGTAAAACCAACGGAAATCCTCGATATCAGGAGGCTTTATGAGAGTGATTTTAGCGAGGGAATACGCAGGATTGTTCAAGCACCAGAGAGATCAATGGAGTTTCATCCTCGCGAAATGCTCGACCTCTTATGTCTTTCCAAACTGGCTGGTCCTTGGCAGGTGACGGGTGAGTAAAACAAAGATTACTATACCAAAAATAAATCTGTTTATTAATTAATCTTAATATTAAAAATATATAATAGTAATTGTGTTGAGCTAATACTGAGACATTCTACAGTTGTATATGGATGTAAAGAATTTGGGTATATTAAAATTCAAAAAATAGTAAACATAATTAATTTGAATAACTGTTTAAAAAGACATCAAATTATGATGCATTCCACTTTGATTTTTCTGTAATCCTATTTTTAGAATGCAAGTAGAATTCAATTCTTTGTTTTCAAGATAGATTTTTCAAACATATTCATCCCTAGTTATATTAGCATCTATATTCCTACTTGTCAATCTGTATTCCTTTTCTAAGAATGCAAGTTCGTTGTTTTTGGTTTCATTTTTCCTTCTATATATGGTAAGATTGTTTTGTTATGGAACTGGATGTAGGAGCTCAGAGCAGCTCGTGAGACGTGCAGTATTGGATAACCTCCGAATGGTGAATAATTTGCCATCTTATGCCGTGGGTCTGGAGGAACGCGTGAGGGATCTGATGGACATACTCAAAATGGAATCAGATGATTCCCTAACAGTGGGGATATGTGGTAGGGGTGGAATTGGGAAGACTACCCTTGCCAGAGCCATTTTTAACAGGATCAGTTTCAGGTTTCAAGCGGCTAGCTTTGTTGCTGATGTCAAGAGACAGGAGATATGTGAAATCTAGGAACAAATTTTGAGGGATCTTCTAGGACGACGCAGCTCTGTGAATAGCGTTAAACATGGAAAGGCACTGGTGAAAGCTAATGCAGGATCCATTCGGGCACTTGTTATTCTGGACGACATTAACAGTCTAAAGCAGCTTGAAGCATTCAGTGTGGATTGGCTTGCACCCGGGAACAGGGTCATTCTGATATCCCGAGATGACCGACTGTTTTCATGTGGACAGACAGATGGTATCTATCACGTTAATAAATTGTCAGATAAACAGAGCATTGAATTATTTAGCTGGCATGCTTTACTCAGGAAATATCCTCATAATCAATATGAAGGGTGGTCTAAAAGGATTGTAAAAGCTTGCCAGGGAATTCCACTACTGTTGGAAATAGTTGGAGCATTCTTATATGGCAATAAAAATGTCAGAGATTGGGAAAGCTCTACCAAGCTCCTAGAAGATACAATGGGTCAGGACATCCACATGCGGCTAATATTTAGCTACCAAGGTCTTGATACTTGTGAACAAGAGATATTTCTGGACATTGCTTGTTTCTTTAATGGTAATGAGAATATGGAAACAGCATCTAGGTACGGGGAAGCTATTGGGCCTGGTCCAAGATCAGCCTTGGAAAACCTAGTTCAGAAGTCCTTTTTATGGATAAATGAGCAAAATAAGTTTATAATGCATTATTATGTCCAAGAAATGGGTAGGGCGATAGACAGGGTGTCTTGGAAGTTGAAGGAACGTACAAGAATATGGAAGCCAGAAGAAGCAAAGAATATAACGAGTAGAAACCTGGTAAGAATGAATCTTTCCCTGTTTGAACTTTGAGGTAACAAAATTTAGTTTGTAAAAATTGAATCTTGACATGAAATGACTGAAACTTGAAGTTACGAATTCTCTGAATTGTGATAAACTTAGATCCATAGCTACAAAAATGTTTTATACATGGATTTTTTTTTTTACCGGAAACCTTTTTTTTTCCCTTTTTTAGTTTTTGGGATAGAAATGGGGGAATCTCAGCGTGCTGCGGTTGAAGAACGTTGCATATATTCAGAAGCTTCCTGACGACCTCTCAAGATTAGCCTCTCTTTCAATGCTGGACTTAGAGAAATGTCACAACTTGAAGAAACTTCCCAGCTCTATTGGGTGTCTAGGAAAACTCAAAACCTTGAATCTTTCTGGGTGCAGAAACTTGGTAGAGCTTCCAGACAGCATCTCTAAACTCTCCTCACTTGAAAGTCTTTCATTACGTCATTGCTTTTCACTAAAGGAGTTTCCTAGTGCATTTGAAGAGCTAACTGCTCTGGTAGAGCTAGATGCAGGATTTTCAGGTGTAAATAAGCTCCCTTCTTTACAAAGGTTCTCTCAACTGGAGAATTTGATTCTAACTGGATGCTGGTCTATTAGATCACTGCCTCATAAAATTGGGCAGCTCGCTAACCTAAAAGAGCTTAATATACACTCTGTGGGGCTTGTAAAAGAGCTGCCTTCATTAGAGAAACTCTCATCCCTGAAAAAAGTGGTTTTAAATGGCTGTACCAGTTTGACAGGTTTGCCTTCCTCAATTGGGAAGCTCTGCTGTTTGGAATACCTGGATATGAATGGGTGTAGTAGCATATATCTCTTACCAGAGGAATTTGGAGACCTTGTTCGTTTGAAGAAATTGTTCATGAACAATTGCTTAAGGTTAAGTATGCTACCTGACAGTTGTGGAAACCTTAAGAGCCTCACAACTCTGGAAATGACGCATAATTGTAATTTAATGAGACTTCCTTTTAGCTTTTCTAAACTGCATTCGCTCCTCTGGTTGGACGCTAGTGATTGCAATTTCTTGGACGGCCTTCCTGAAAAGATTGGGGATTTGCCGGCATTGCAATTTATCAACTCAGGAAACAATTTTTTCCGTGAATTGTCTTCTACCATTCATGACCTCTGTTATTTAAAGGAGCTGAACTTGAGCAAATGCCAATCTCTGGAAAGACTTCCGCCCCTTCCGAAAGTACTTGTGAGGCTGGATGCTGGAGACTGTACACAATTGAAGACAATAAATGATATGTCCCACTTGGAAAGATTGAAAATCTTGATCTTATGCAACTGTGAAAATCTCATAAGGTTGCCAGACCTCAAATCATGCCAGTCCTTAATAATGCTGAACATATCAAGATGCAGAAAGGTTAGAAGCCTGGCAGGAGCTGAAGAGTTAAGCTCGTTAAAGACATTGTACTTAAGTGGATCCGGTGTCTCTGCATTAGGGCTTAGCCAGTGGATAAAAGTATTTTCTATTTATTTCTTTCCCTTTGTTCATTTTTGTTTTCTTAAACATGTTAAAGGTGTTTGTTTGATTTTGGTCTAAACAAAATATTTAAGTTTTGATTTGTTTAGATGGTTTGTCTGAAATTACAATAGTTTTTCAGTTGAATTCATTTATTAGTGTGATTTTAAATGAACCATCTAAATGATTCAAATCTTTAAATGTGTTGTTTGAATCCAACCATATACTCTTTGTTACAACTTAACAAATGGATCAAGGTATATTCAATTATTTTCTTTCTCATTGAATTTGTGTTGTCTTTAGCACTCTTAAAAGCATAAGGGCTCACCAGTCATGTAGGATTACTTTGCATTAGGACTTAACCAACAGATCGAGGTATATTTTATTATTTTTTTTCTCATTGAATTTGTATTGTCTTTAGCACCCTTTAAAGCATAATGGCTCATCAGTCATGTAGGATTACTCTGCATTAGGACTTAACCAATGGATCAAGGTATATTCTTTTATTTTATTTCTCATTGAATTTGTTGCCTTAGCATTTTTTAAAGCATAAGGGCTTATCAGTCATGTGGGATTAAGAAATTGCCAGGTAGAGGGTCAATTCCTGACAATCAGCATCTCTGTTATATTTGGTTTTCTTAAAGATGGTAAAGGTGTCGCATATTCTAAGTTTTGATTTGTTTAGGTGACTCATCTAAAATTGAAGTACCTTCTCAATAGAACCCACCTATAAGTATGATTTCAAATGAATCATCTAAACAAATCAAAACTTAGAATATACTATTTAAATGCCTTTACATGTTATGATAATTTAAAACTCTGACCAAATGTATATGCTTCACAGGATATGCCCAACTTACAAGAGTTGAGTGTTTATGCAAATGGAATTCCACAATGGTTAGAACGTAAATCAAGGGATCAATATCTGCAAGATTAGAATTTCACAGATATACTAATCTCTCCTGTAAACAAGACAGCCCAATGTGGAGGAGTTTTACTGTGCTTTGTTTTGAAATTCATGTATGAATTCCGAAGTGATGAATCCCTTTCTCTAAACCTCATGAAGATAAGTATTAGAGGAGATAACGGGGAAGAATTCCGGTCTACAGTCTTCAGTAATAGACAGAAAGTTGAAGGTGATCAGTTGTACATTTGTCTATATGGGGCTAACCATCCGCTCACCATGAGACTGAAAAATATTGATCATCTTCAAGTGATGGCAAAAGGCACACATATTCAAATTAAAGAATGTGGAATGAAGATTTTATATAATGGAATTGGGGATCCGAGTTTAGTGAGATTGGAGGAGGACTTGACTTCACTGATGGCAAATTACATTGATGAAACGGTCATGGACAAAGTGGCTGCCAACAAAACTGAATTCCCTCATCAAACTGTGTATGAAGAAGACGGTGATGTATATGACTATGAATATTCTACCAGTGATGATGAATATGAAATGAATGAAGACTGCACTCACATGGATAAAATAGGTGGCACAAGGTATCCATGGGTCAAGACTTGTAGCCATCCAGTCAATTAAAAAGTAATTTGTAAAAGAGTTTTTAAAAATAAGTTTAAATGCCTCTTTCATATGAGTTTCTTTTTGTTTGGCTGCAATTACTTATATGCGAAGCTGTTCTAGATTCAATAGTTAAAATTTGAAGCTGCTAAGTATGAGCCAAATTATGAATGTAGATGTTTGAAAATTGAATGAAATATTAAGAGTTAAAGGAATAGGATATTGGGGCTTATTGTGCAAGTCTATGTAGAAATCAGGATGTATTTTTAATCATGTTTATTAATTGATTAAAAATAAAAAATTCATTCATTATATTCTAATTTTTATTTACTTAATAAATATGGTAAAAAATGCATCCTCGAGTTACATTGACTATGGTCTACAAGGTAGAGCCATTTGAGAGAGCTTGGTGTGCATGAATTGGTCGATACATTCATTTCTATCTCTTTAGAAAATATGATTTCTTTTAATTTAGAGATATTTAGCATTTAATTTTAGATATAGGGTAATTTTGAAACTTTTTATATATTTATCTCAAGTTTTATTATATTAATTTTTTTATTTTCATATATCAATTTTAATATTTATAAGACGGAGCAAACATATCGAGCGCTTTGCAACTGGTACGATTCCAGAAGGCTGTCTACTCACCTTCCTTGGTGTATGGACCTTGCTTGCTGGCGCTCGTGTGTTATTCTTGGTGTCCTGTGTCCTCTTTTTGTGTGGATTGATATTATGCCCGTGTCTTTTCTTGGTTTATGATTGATTTATGTGGTTGCTTTGCTTGTGGTTTTTTTCCTTCTTTCTTCTTGCCTCTATGTTTATTCATGATACCCTAGTTTTCACCAGGTTGCACTTGGGCTTGGTCGGCCGTGACCCATCTTTGAAGCCGCTTGTGTGAAGGTGAATGGGTAGTGTTAATGATGGCGAACCTAGTGGCAAAACTGATAAGGTGCATACCATTGATAATGGTGGTAGTCTAGAGAATGAGAATATTAACCCACATAAGGACAAACATGAAAAACACTCCTACAAAACAGTGGTTTCGGATCACTTGGCCCCTGTTTTGCCCACCTTGATGGAAGATTTTGCAGGCAGGAGCACATGGATACAGAGAACGACCTGGGAGGGTCCTCAGCCGATGGAGATAGATTCGGAAATGGTGGTGGCAGTGCAGCCGATGACCCCGGAGGGGGAGGAAATGGTAAGTCTCTTCCTCTTGGGTTGAAGACCATCTCCTTGTCTCCTAATGAAGATATGATTAAAGCCATTAGATCAGAGCAGTCACGTTTAAGAAATATTGCAATTTTCTTTGTCTATATGGATAGAGAGTCCTTGCCCTTGTGGATTTTTTTTGATGAATGGATTGCTAATGTCTAGGGTAAGAAGTTAGGTATTCATGTTAAATTTTTCTGAATGATTCAAAAGGGATTATTTGTGGTTCTTTTGAAATCCCATAATATGCAAGATAGGGTTTTGAAGAATTTTTTTTGGAATGTGGGACATTCTTTGTTTAGGGTATTTCCATGGTCCCCTAAAGGGAATGCTGAGTAGGTTATTGCCCGTTCCTCCCCTAATTGGGTAGAAATTAGGAACTTACAGCCCGAATTTTGGCCATTCATTCCTCAGATTTTGAAATCTTTGGGTTCGGTTCTACAAGTTGAGGAATCGAGAACCACTCTCCCTCACCTTAATGCTAGGGCTCTTGTAGTGCTTGCTCCAGAGGTTGTTTTTCTGACATTATTTCTTTAGACTTTGAAGATGAGAGCTTTTCATGGGAATTGTCTATGTTGGGCAATTTGGGAGCTTGTTTTTACTGCAAAATTAATGGGCATATGAGAAAAATTTGCCCATCTCTTAAAAATTCTCAGAGTGCTAACTTTAACATTGCTTCGAAAGGCAATATGAGAAGTGATCCTAGTAAGGTGCAAAACTCTGTTAATAATTATAAAGAAGGTAATAATCTACCAGTGGAAATTTAGCCTCTCTAATCCTCTATTTGAGGAAGAGTATGATGTTGTTCATGCGTCTGCCATGGATGCCCCTCCCAACACCCTAGTTAGGTGTCACTCAGTATAGGCTAATCCTTCTAATTGTGGTCAAGACAAGGTTGATAATCTACCTCAAATTGAATGCTCACCAACTTGCTCTTGTAAGTGTTAAGGAGAAAGTTGATTTAATAAGGAATTCTTACCAAACCCCCTTTGAGTTGAATATGAGTAACTCCTTACTTGGTATCATGGATTCCATGGTGGATGCATCTTTTGATAAACAGATTGTGCCTTTTGGAGCAGATGGTAGGGCTAACAGTAATTATGAACAGTTTATAGAGGTTGTTAGTAAAAAGGTTAGGAAGAAAAGGAAAACACCAGACAAATAGTCTCTCTCCAATGATAATAATAAAAAAGGTAATGAAGTAAGGTAATTGTTAATGTATTAATCTTTAGGTTAAAACTTAGTAATTTTAGGTTAATTTTAGTTTTGTTTGATTTTATTAGTTTTTGTACAGTTATAACTTATTTGTTCCATTCGACAGTTTTTGTGTAACTGTGCAATCTGTTCGCTGCCTTTATTATGCAGCAAGTACTTCTTGAATTCTAATCGAAAAGTGTTTCACTTTATTTTTGTCATTTCATTTACATTTCTGCCCTAACAGTGGTATCAGAGTGGAGAAATAAGAGCAGAGAATTCTATAGAAACAATAAATTGATTCAGGTGATATCAATTTATTTATTCTCTATTTTTAAAGGATTGAGAAGTTATTTTAAAGTTGTAGGCCTTGCAAATTGTGTTTATTTATTTTAAATTCAGAATGCAGTCTATTGTTTCATTGATTGGAGAAACTTTAACAGGAAAAGATAATTGGATGGAATGGCATATAAAAATTGAAAACACTCTCATTTTTAATGATTTATGGTCTAAAATTTGTGATGGAAATGCCCAACCTACAACACCAATTGAGGCTAAAGAAAAAGAAATTTGGCAATATAAAAATTCCAAAGCTTTGGCTTTGATAAGAGCTTCTGTTAATGGAGATGTGTATCGACGTATACAAGGATGCACATTTGCATGGGAAGCCCTTCACAAATTAAAAGATTTATTTGATTCTCATTCAGAATTAGAGTTTATTCAGTTACAATTAAAATTGTTTAATCTTGAATTGAAAAATGGTGATGTTATGAGTTTGGCTTCTGAAATCAGAGCTATAAAACATGATGTTGATGCTGCGGGTGGAAAAGTTGATATCTATCTCACTGCTTTCATCAAGGCACTTCTTCCAACACATTCCACTTATCTAGAGTCTCTTCAAGCAAGTAATCAATTGAAAACCATTTCATTTGATACATTGGTTGAAAAGTTAGCAGAACGTGAAAAAGCTTTTGGAAGGAAAATAGATAATACTACTGAAAATGTTTGTTTTGCTCATCAAAAAGAAAAATCTATCAATAAAATCTCTTCAAAGTATAGTTATAATGATAAAGGAAAAACTAGAGGTCAATGGAGGCAACATGATAATCAAAATGATAAGCAGTATTTATATTGTAAAAGATGTGGTAGAAAAGGTAGTCATGAAGCACATGAATGTAAGCTCTCATGGGACAAGATAGAAAGTTTTAGAGAAAATTCATTTAAACAGAAAGATAAAACAAAAATGCACAGTGATGATAAAATTTCAGAGGATAAAATTTTAGGAGCAGTCCAATTTGCTTGTGACAGTGATAGTGATCAATATGTGCTTTCTGTTTCAGATTTTACATCTAATTCCTCATGGTATGATTCTTGGATCTTAGATACTAGAGCCACACAACATATGACATTTCGGCATGATTGTTTTGAAGAATTTCATGAAGGTGCCTATGGTCCAATTTATTTAGCAGATAAATCTAGTCTGAAACCTCTTGGAAAAGGAACTATTCGATTTAAGTTGCCTAATCTTCAAGACCTTGTGCTTCATGATGTATTATTTATTCCAGAATTACAACGAAATTTGCTATCATTAGTATTGATTCGACAAAAAGGCTATTCTATTTTCTTAAAAGATGGGTAGGTTGTTGTAAGAAAAACATCTAACAATCAAATTGTTTTCACTGGGTGTGAAGATGGAAGATTATTAAAATTAAATGGTGCATCTACTTCTAAAAATTTTGCATATCTTACTGAAGAAGAGAGTCTATCACCAAGCCTTTTATGGCATGCAAGATTGGGGCATATTAGTTATGATAGCATTCATACCATGCAAAAGAATGGTGTTGATGGTTTGCCATTTTTTTCTAAATCAATTGAAAAATGTGAAGCATGTATTCTTGCCAAACAACATAAAAATTCTTTTCCTCATTCCACCTGGAGAGCACATAGAAAATTGCAACTCATTCATTCAGATTTGTGTGGGCCTTTACCAGTAACTTCTATTGGAGGATCTAAGTAATTTATGTTGTTTATTGATGATTATAGTCGCATGACTTGGATTTATTTTTTGCAGCAAAAATCAGAGGCTTTTGACACTTTTAAAAGATTTCGTGTTATGATTGAAAATCAGGCTCAATCTCAAATTGGTACTCTTCGAACAGATAATGGTGGAGAATTTACTTCTCTAATTTTTGAGGATTATCTTTGTCAAAATGGTATTCAGCATCATCTCACTATTCCAGGCACTCCTCAACAAAACGGTGTTGTTGAAAGAATGAATAGAACTATCATGAACATGGTTCGAGCAATGTTATATTTCAAAGGCATCAAGTTATATTTTTGGGCTGAAGCAGCAAGAACAACAGTCTATCTTCGCAATAGATCTCCATCATCTGCTCTTCACCAAACAACTCCATATGAGGTTTGGTTTGGTTATCCTCCAACTATTCGACACCTTCGAATTTTTGGTTCTATTTGCTATGCTTTGATTCCTAAAGAAAAAAGGAATAAGTTGCATCATCATAGTTATAAGTGCATTTTTTTGGGCTATTCTGAAACTTCAAAAGCCTATAGATTATATGATGAAGTTCATAAAAATTTTTTTGTTGCTCGTGATGTTGTATTTTGTGAATCTTTCAAAAGTGATACACATATTGAAAATGAGTTAAAACAGCTTGATAAATTTGCCACATCTTCTCCTTGGATAGAAAATTCTTGTGAGATTTTACACTCTGGAGGAATGAATACATGTGTAGAACCTGCATCTCAAGCTACCTCAACTCATGATGCTCCACCTCTTCATGTACCAGAAGAAGCCCCTTCTCATAGTGATGTTCTCACTAATGATGAGCCTGACTCATTACCTCCCAATGAAGATTCTAATCTACAAATAGAAACATCTATTGTCCCACAAAAATCCTCTCATAGGTGGACCAAACAAGTTCAACAAACTTTGAAAGATTTGCGACCTGATGAAATAGGTAAAACAGGTACAAGAAGTTCTTATAAAGCAAGGCTACAAGCTCAATCTAATATTTCAGATAACCTTGAGTCTATTGATGAGCTCAATCTCACAATCAACTCAACACCAAATTCATATAAAGAAGCTCATCATATTTCATTTTGGAGGCAAGCTATGCAACATGAGTATAATGCACTTTTGAATAATGGCACATGGGAGTTGGTTGATCCTCCTCTTTATTGTAAACCTATCAGTTGCAAGTGGATTTTTAGAAATAAATATAACGCTGATGGTTCACTTGATAAACACAAAGCACGCCTTGTTGCCAAAGGTTATGCTCAAAAAGAGGGCATAGACTATGATGAAACATTTGCCCCTACAGCAAAATGGACTACTATTCGTGTTTTGTTGGCTTTAGCAGCCCAAAATGGTTGGAACATCCATCACATGGATGTTAAAACTGCATTCTTGAATGGTGATCTTAAAGAAATAATATATATGACTCAACCTGAAGGCTTTGAAGTTCCTGGTAAAGAGGACAAGGTATGCAAGCTTATAAAATCATTGTATGGTTTAAAACAAGCCCCACGAGCCTGGTATGAAAAACTTACTGAGCATCTCTTGCAGTTGAATTTTCATCACTTTAAATTTGATGACGCAACTCTTTTTGTTAAACAGATTGATGGTACTATTGTCTATCTTATTGTTTATGTGGATGATTTATTTATCACTGGAACTAGTGAGGCTAATATTCAAAATGTAAAAGAAGGATTGCAGCAAGGTTTTGATATGACTGATTTGGGTCATCTTCATTACTATTTGGGAATTGAGGTGATTCAAAACCCCCAATATATCTTCATCAGTCAACAAAAATATATTGGTGATCTTCTCAAAAAGTTTGGTATGGCTGATTGCAAGCCTCTCAGCACTCCTATGGAGCAAAATCTCAAACTTTTATCTAATGATTCCTTTGATTTGGTTGATGCAACTTCTTATAGGCAACTAGTTGGCAGTTTGATTTATGCTACAACTACTCGACCTGATATTTCTTTTTCTGTTGGAGTTCTGTCACGATTTATGCAACAACCTAGAGAAACTCATTGGTTAGTAGCCAAACGGGTTCTTCGATATCTACAGGGCACTCAAAACTATGGGCTTAAATACTCCAAGATATCAAAATTTTCTTTGCTTAGTTATTCAGATTCAGATTATGCAGGTGATATGGATGATGGAAAATCTACATCTGGTTACTTAATGTCTCTTGGTTCTGCTGTAATCTCTTGGAAATCTAAAAAGCAACCAGTCCCAACTCTCTCTTCTGCAGAAGCAGAATATATAGCAGCATCTGAGGCAACTAGAGAAATCTTATGGCTTCGAAGAATTCTTGCAGATTTGCAGGCACCACAAGCTTCTTCCACACCACTCTTTATTGACAATCAATCTACTATAAAAATGGCTAAGAACCCAGTGTTTCATGATCGTACCAAACATATCAACACCAAGATTCATTTTATTCAGCACTATGTGAAAGATGGCAGTATCTCCCTTCAATATTGTGCTACTACAGACCAACCTGCAGATATACTTACCAAAGCATTGGGTCGTGTTAAGTTTGAAAAATTTCGTGAAATGATTGGTTTAACTCCTTCAGATTAAGGGGGAGATGTTAATGTATTAATCTTTAGGTTAAAACTTAGTAATTTTAGGTTAATTTTAGTTTTGTTTGATTTTATTAGTTTTTGTACAGTTATAACTTATTTGTTCCATCCGACAGTTTTTGTGTAACTGTGCAATCTGTTCGCTGCCTTTATTATGCAGCAAGTACTTCTTGAATTCTAATCGAAAAGTGTTTCACTTTATTTTTGTCATTTCATTTACATTTCTGCCCTAACAGGTAATGAAGTACTGGAATGTTTTAATAGATTGTACAAGAACCCAAAACCCTCCACTAAATAGATTTATTGTCAATATGTAATCTGTAAAGAGGAATCAAAACTGATAATTTTCATTGTCATACAATGTTGTCCTCCTCTCAATCAGAGCTCAGAAACTCGAGATCTTTAAAAGCTACAATAGATATTTTATTTGCATTTGATTGATCATAAACAAAACTAGCAGGTCATTTCAACGTATTCCTCTATCCAGATTTTTCGAGTTCAAACAATTAAGTTTTCGCTAATCAGGAAAATTGTGTGTGGAGACTTCTTCATATTCCTCTGGCTGTCTGAAGAAGAAACTGATAAAATTATTCCTACAAGAATTGAAGGTCGAATTGTTCATAAAAGAATGATGGCCGAATATTGACCGTTTTTCCTTGCAACACTAACCTCCCCCGGTCTGGATTCATCTATATAATCTTCTTTCAGAATATTGGGATATTTCAACCAAAAAAGTTGTAGCAAGGTAGGTGAATTTAAAGAGGTACATGAAAATGCGAAAGAAAGAGTAGAAATTTAGAATTTATTGTCATAATTTTAAATTAATTTCATGTAAATGGGTTTTGTTTAGTTAGTGAAGTTGAATGTTTCTGAATGAGTCTGTCAAAAATCAAGTCATATTGAAAGCAAGGCTTCAACAACATAAAGGATTAGAGTAGGATTGTTGTTCTAGGGATACTCCTCAAACATTGGCTTTTAGTAGAAAAAGTTTCAGTCTAAGAATTGTGTTCTTATATTAGATAGAGAAAACGATCTTGTAGATGATAGAAAATCTTCCATTAAAAATCAAATTCTTGATATCCTTCATAAACCCATATTGCTTGAGACTTCAGAGGGTGAAGGGTTATTTAAGTATTGAAGTTAAACAATCCAATTTTTTATGTTTTCATTGTTTAAAAATGGATATGGTAAAATTTTCACCCATTTAAATATTATTTGGTTTAAAAATCACACAGTTAATAACAATTTTATACCTTGTACTAAATTGGGGTTGTAATGTTGAAAATTGAAAACTCTAGCAATTTCAGATTATGCTTTAGACCCACCTTGATGTTTCTCTCCCCTAATATGTTTTTAGACTCATTTTCACCCCTGCCTTAATTTTATTTTGGCGTGTATGGTGCCAAGAACATGCCTCTGATAGTCCATTTGTGTAAAATCATACTTATTATCAGTGAACTTTGAACATGCCTCTCATAGTCCCTTGTATAAAATCATACTTCATATTTGTGAACCTTGTTGTTTCCTAGTATTTAGTCTTTCTAGGTATTATAATTGTTCAAAAAATAACACAATGTGTCAATATCTACATGACATTTTAGTGTCTCAGAACAGTTTTATCATTTAACAATTATTTTTCAGTACTTCACCACAATGTGACCTTCCCAAGGGAAACCAATACCTCAAATAGCACCAACATATTTTGTTGAAGGCATTTAGTTCTCACTGAAATGGGCATATGGTGAGTTTTCTGGCCTACCTTACCATTTGCTAAGTTTTTTTGGTAGAATTTATGTAAAGAAAGGAAGATGCTTCCTATTAATTTTGTGGGTTTGGACTAACTAGTGACAGGTATTTTTTCTCCATAGTCTTTCTCTACATTTTTCTGCTTGCTATAATAATGAAAACTTGAAACCACCTGAGTTTACTTCTGCACATAGTTTGCGTCTTCTTTTACCCAATTCAGATATAGCTTTTGCCTTATATAATGATGAAATCTTCAAATTAAAAGATTATTCCTGTTGAGACAAAGTTTTGGTCCTTTGATTCAAATCTATTGTCTTCTATGTAGAGGCTTCTAATATTTACAATAGACAGTGCTAGTAAGGTGAAGAAATATCTCCTAAGGTCCTACAAAAGGAAAGTTAATTGAATTGTTAGGCACTTCTTTTTCAATTAGAGCATATGTATTTTTGAATTTCAATATTTTTTTTCAATTCAAATATCATATTTCTCTCGAGTACTTTCTTTGCATTGGTCATGATTTTCTATTACAAGGGAGTACTACTTTTCTTAATTTTTCAATCACTATAAAGACACACAATTAACAAATAAAATAATTTATTAAATGATATTTGTCCAGTTGAAAATGGAGTGGAAAATGCAAGCTATCATCCTCATTATCTGATAAAGGAGGATAGGAAGCATACCCAAATTTGATTCTTGGCAGAAAAGCAATGATCAGCTAAATGAATACATTGCATCATCTGCAACATGCAGTTCTGTTTCTCACGATGCTTTCTCTAGTGTCCAAATCTGATATCAGATATACACATCAGAAAATAATGGTATGTATATCGTATGAAAAAATTCTAATAATAATAAAATGATTTAAAATTATGTGCAATCAAATGTATACGATTTAAAAATATCAATTTATATAAACTTACAGTTATTCCAGCTAGAAATCTCCTCGCAGGCCATCTTCCTTTAACGCAGTGAAAGAGTTCTAGGTGCTTGAAGAGATATATTTTCGATTCTAGTTAAACAGTCTCCTCATTATCAGATAAGGAAGATAGGAAACATGCCCAGATCTGTTAGGAATAATTTGAGAATGCCTAGCATATCCATTTATGTCACCTGTCCTATAAAAATAATTACATTCTCAGATTACCCATGATAGATCTGTCCGTGTTTCCTTTCTTCCTATCTGATAATGAGTAGGCTGCTTAACCTTCTCCAATCCTCAACAAAAGTATCATTTCTATCCTATAAATTCTTATATTTGTTAGCTGGGGCTGTCAATGGTGAACCAAAATAGAAGATTAACAAAAAAATAATACAAAATCACGGTCGCTCACATCTTACACTTTCAGTACATTCAGATCATATATCCGAACAGAGAATCACACCTATCAAAAGTACAGCAGTCAAACCAACATCTACTAACAGACTCATACAAAATAAAAGAGAATGAAAAGTACAGCAGACACTATCTTGGCTGTAGAAAGAAATGATCATGGTCTTCAATTAATACTGAATTTGCTACACTTTGCTTGAAATAGAAAAAACCGTTCGGTAAAGGAAAAGTCACCGTCCTTCTGGGAAAAGAATACACATTGGATTCACACGGTTTTAAAGGAGAGTTCCCATGTTGAGAAGGTAGATTGGCCACACAAATTCTAAGAAAATTAGGTGATTCGAAATCGGCCCAAAAGATTGGGCAAGTGTGGGTGACGAATTCAAGCGATAAGTTTTCCATGTCTGCTGTTATGCACTGTTTTCACCTTGGACTGTCTTTTTATCATAATCTTTTATGATTTTTCTAATAAAAAAAGTGTGGATCAAGCATTCCAAGCCATAAGTTTGGTGTTCTGGACTGTTTGCTCTGTTCTGTAAGGAGGGATTTTATTCCCACCTCCAAGATTTTGTCCGTTTTTCAAATACCTGGTTAAATCTCGTCATTATTTTTAATAGATCCAAAAAGTCACCGTCCTTATGGGAAGGAAAAATATAGAGGACATAAAATGATTGACACGGTTTCAAAGGAGAGTTGATGGTGTGAAGGGAACTTGTATAGGAAATGTAAGAAGATTACGTGATTTAATGAAAGGGTACCTCTGGGGAAATGTTATGGGCCCAATAAATTGTGAGAAAATTAAGTGAGTTGAATTCCGGTCAAAAGATTGGGCACATTTAGTCATGCGTGGGTGATGCATTTCCATGTCATTGTGGTTCTATTCCCTACATTGAAATTGATAAATTTCTCCTAAGATTACTACTGTAAGATACTTAAATAGGAAAATATAAAATAGAAAAGAAAAGAGATTAGGGGTGTTTATGAGAGTTATTAGAATTATATTTTGAAGTTAATCAATCATTTTATAATAGTAATTTTATGAGAAATTTCACATAAATTTAATGTGAGAATTTTTAGAAGTTTAATTTAGGGTTTGCATAATGATTTAATTATCTTTTAAAAAAATTCAATACTTTTTCTAGAATGTAAAGTATTGTAAGGAAAAGTTGTCACAAAGAACACATACATTTTATAAAAAATCTATATCCATTTAGAATGAAAGGATGAATCTACACAAATACATCTTTTGAGTGTTTACCTATTTAGATTTAGATATCTATTCTTAAATAGCTATCTATTGTAAATGCATAGTCAGTTAACATGTTTTGAAAAGATATTAATTATTTTTCAGCCCATTGAACTTATTTTCATTTGATTGGATAGTGAGAATGACTTGGAATAACAATTTAGAATTTGTGTCCATATCAAGCATGCTCTAATCTACTATAGATTGTCCTCCTCTATTAAATTGATTAGCAAGGTTTTGAGGTTGACATTTCTCTCTATTGATATGTAAATTATGTGGATAGAAAATATGTAAAATTCTATATATATATTATGAAGGAGAATTTATTGATAAAAGAATGAAATAAAAATAAATTTAATTTAAATTATACAAACAATATATGCAATCTTAACATAACAATACATAAAATCTTGAAGTAGACATTAGGTGAGTTGAATGCCTCCAAAAGATACTTGTGCATTGCCACATTTCCCTGAGTGTGACTGATGAATTCCAAGCCATATTGGTGCATCCCCTACAATAAAAAGTGATGACTGATTTTAAAATTTTTTTTTTTTCTTATTTAAAAAATAATATTAACTTATTATTACAAGATATTTAGGCATTAAAGTAGAGGAAACAATAAAATAGAAAGATAAAAAATTGAAGGTATTATAAAAATCGTAATTAGCTTTTTACATTTTAAAGTTAATAAATAATTTTATAATATATATATTTTTCAAGGCAATGTTCAAGTGCATACTTATATATTATTTATAAATATAAACATTACATCGTAGAAGCAATGAAAAAATAAGTCTAGAACAGAGAGAAAAGTTCAATCTATATGAAACAAAATCAAACTACCACAAAGAGCCGAGCTCAATTTGTGGACCAAAACCTTACTATCAACTTTGCAATAAAATGAGCTAACAAGCATCTAACTAAAGAATCAATAGAGGGAAGGGCTCATTTTGTCATGATTTACATATCCCAAAGTATAGAGTTTTTAGAAAGAAAGCATGAAGCCTTAAGACTTTAAAGTGCAAGCCATTAGTAGACCGCCCCGATAAAAAGAAAAGGTGGGAGACATGGAACATAGTATCTACATCTATTCCTACTCACTATGAATGAAAAACAAAGAAGATATTACACAAATATCCCAAAATTTATAGACAAATCAAAATGAAAAAGGTACCCCAGTGTGAGCATAGAACATAAGGGTCTCGAGCTAACCCTTGGGGTTATTTTCACCTATTTATTCATCACCTGCATTTTCCTCTAGGTTATTTTAGCCACCAAACTTGTCACCCACATAGAATCCTTTAGGGTCTTTTCTAAAGTTGTCCTTGAGATACACATTATCAATCTTCTAGTGATGCGGTTGATATAACATTAGCCAGTGGATAGAATGAAGAACTATAAGAATTGGGTAGCCTTGGATGAAGAAATGATCTTTGAGAATATCCCTAATTTGTTCTCAAACAAATTGCAGTTGTTTTATTCAATGGTTATCTTGATGACATTATACAATTTTGCGTACTGCAGTTTCTTGTTCAGTTATTTCCTAGGAAAGATTCCTCCAACCCAACCCTTGTTATTAAAAAAATCGTAATTTTTTACAGCCTTTTCTAGATTGTCATCAGAGATCAAATCTTGCTTAGCATATTAAGAGCACAAATGCGTCAAAGAACCAAAATTTTGAAGAACATAAAAAGCATTGGAGAGAATTACAAAGACCACCTGAAAAGGATATAGATTTCAAGGGGCCTTAGGATTGACTATTTACCCCCCAATGGCAGTTACAATTTGTCTTTGTATATTCACACAATCCAATGTAAATATGTGCTTCATATGCTTTGGAGTTTAGGATCTCGGGGTTGGAAATTCCCATCCGATGAAGGAGACATAAATTATTTGGTTGAGCAACTTGTACTCCATGAAAAAGGTTTTTAGGAGGAGGCGATACTAGAAACGTGAAAGATGAGGTAAAAATTGGTAGCCCCCCTGCCTAAATATTCTTGCCTCTTTGTTGTCGCACATTCCTAAGCATGCAATGACATCAATGGAGCATTTATTTTGCATAGGGAAAGGATTTGAGGCATTGGAAGAGGATTGAGTGAGTACATTAATAACCTCACACCTATCTAGACTTAGTGCATCCCAAGTGCTTATTTACATTTCTAATGTCATTGTATGAGCTGGGGGGATACCATGAACTATCAAGAATCTACTAGTCATTACACTTAGCCTTTGATGTGACATGAGCCTTTAGTTAAGCCTCGTTGTTTCCATGCAAATATCATAATGAGGTCACCTGCAGATGTATTATGAGAATTTAACATGTCCCACCTAGAGAAATAAACACAAAAGATAATATGTATTAGAAGAAACTTAACAAAGAGCTTCAAGCAATATAATGGGTGCCAAGTCACCATCTACATGGATCTTTGCCTTATTTAATATGAAATCCCCCTCAATAATACTGCACCCTTCATTGGATAATTCATCAGCTAGTCCAATGGCTTCTATGAAGTACTTCTTTATGATGAAATCTTTAAAATGTTTGAGAATTTGACAGGCCTCCTGAATGACATAGCTTATTTTTTAGCTTGTAGCTTCAAGTTTTTTAAAATTTGATAGAGCATTCATAAAATTTTCTACAATTATCAAATTTGCAATCATCAACTTATCGGTCATTTGTAAACCGTATACTATTGTTGTGTATTTAGCAACATTGTTAGTTACATTTGGAGTTCTCGCCACTCATGCCTCCAAAATATCTCCTTTGTAGTCATAGATGACATATTGTAGCCCTAAAATACTTAGGTTTCCTTTTACTGTAACATCAAAGTTAAGCTTCTAATGGTGATTATTAGTGGGTTCCCACTTAACATCTTTTGTTTTCCTTTTCCCTACTAAGTTCTTGAGGAGGCTTCCCTTAAAAGGGAGTAAGATTTCTGACAATTCTTTGACAACTATATCATCCCATGAGGTTAAATACTATTCCAAGCTCTTATGTTTCAAGGTGTAAGTTGTCACCACCCCTATGATGGAATTATCAATGTTACTATAGTGTCATAAATTATACCAAGTACATTTATGACACTTACACTTGGTGCTCGATGCATTAATGACAAGGTTCAAGATCAAGGTTTTATCATTTTGGCATCATGGCCTCTAAAGGCAAAGTGTCATCAATCTTCCTAAAATCTTGATTAGGGTTATCTTTGGATAGACATAAGCATGATGAGAAGACATTTGCACAGTGTGTTAATATCTTGATAATTCCTAAATCTAGAATGACATATTCAACGTCAGCCTTTCGATGACATGTGTCCTTTGGCTTGAGCACATCCAAAAGGATCACTTGCGCTTGTTTGCAGTTTTAAAAAGCCATTCTCTTACTCATAGGTTCTTATTCTAGACTTTTGGGGATCTCTTATCTCTCTAAGAAAATCTATGAACTCTTTATTGTGGCTCTCATTATCTCAAAATATCCATTGCGCTCTTGGAAATCTCATAACATTGATCTTGTCTCGAGCTTTATCACACTCTTCTCTCAAAAGAGGGGTTTGGCTAAATAGATTTGTCTTCTCTCTTATCTCATGCATTCTTAGTGTTGTATTGTCATATCTAGCAAATCTTTAAATGCATCTATTATCTAGTTGCATTTAGTCTATTTATCTTAATATCTCATACAATAGGGGTTATTTTTCATTAAGTAGGTTTTGTTTCTATTGCTATTATCATTGTATCATTGCATCTTATGTGTTAGGGTTATCTTGTATTAGCTAATAATTATTTATTTAATTATTAGTCTATTATACTCTATGCTTAAGCTAAACTTAAGCATTTAATAATATGGTAGGTATTTAATAATTATTCTAATTATTAAATAAACTTTATCCCGTTAGGGTTTCTTTAAGGTTGCACATCTTTGGGGTTTCATATTCTCCTTTTATAAAGATTGTATTGTATTTTTATTTTTTTATTCCCTCTCTAATGATAATCTTTCTCTTTAGAGCCATTATTGTGTTTTTGTCTCCAATCTTCTCTTGTGACAGGTATTTTGCTTGTAGGTGCTCTTGGGATCTCACAAGTATTTTCTTAACTTCTTCATGGTATCAGAGCCTACATCTGTTGCTCCTTATTCTTGAATTTTTTCAGAAGATTTTCTTTGGAGGCAAGGGTTTCAATTTTTTTTTTGAGTTTTTTTAATTTATTTTGGATCTGGGGTACCTCTTTGTTTCTGGGCACTTTGAGCTCAAATGGACCTCATCGTTGAGCTCTAAACACCCCAAAACCTCCATTTTCATATAAAATTTCTCCAATTTGGACAACTTTGACTTTGAGAATTTATTTTTTTGATTTTGGCCCTTCCAGGGCATATTTTTTTGAGAAAATATGCAGTTTTATGACTTGTCTAGGCCAATCTGGACACGACCGAGCCGTCGGCAGTTTGTAACCTGTTGGGGCTAGCTTGGCAGTTTACCGTGGGTTTGAGAGTCTTCATAGACTGCTACCAACGGTCTCTACACCGCCGGCCTCCCTGCTTCACGGTTACCATGGTAGTCAACAGTCACTGCTGCCCCCGCGAGTCGCCTACTGCCAATGCCCTCCACTCGGGGCCAGTCTGCCACTTAGCCACCGCCAGCCACTGCTTCGCCCGGGCACCGTCGCTGCTCAGCTCATCCGCTAGGGCCTGTTCTGTTGCTCGCCTCTTGCTCTACTCGACCGCCGCCCGATCGCCACCCAGACACCACCTCCCTCACAAGCAGGGGGGCTTTTTTTTACTTGAAGGGTGTTTTGACAAGCTATTACTTTTTTTGCCATAACTTGGGCAAATAGAGTCGATTTTTGAAAAATATTATATCGCCGGAAAGCTCTTTTCGAGCTTTATTCAGATCTAGAGCTGAGATTTGCTGATTTTTTCATTTAGTATATGTTTTTTTCCATCAAATTTAGAGCTCTTTTCTGCACTCTGGGAGCCATAACTTGGGCAAACAGACTTCGTTTTTGGAAAATGAATAGGCGTCGGAAAGGTCTTGGAGAGCCCTATTCAGATTTTTGGTTCCTTTTTTTCTAGAAAAATTACCAAGTACACAAGATATTGTCTGACGCATATTTTTAGCTCTTGCCTTCTTTTTTGGCTCTTAGATTGTACTGGTTTTTGGTTTTACATCTTGTAGGGGGTGTTATTTTACTAATTTATGTAATTTACTTCATAAAATCAAAACACCTAAAACTCAAAAGAAAAAACCCCTTTTGCATCCTCTATTTAGTCTGAAAGATCACTTAATTAAAAAAATCAAGAGCAGGTCTAGGTACACATGGCAAATTATTCAGTTGAGCTTCTTACATCCTAGAAATATCACCTGTGGAAATCTCGTATGACGAGGCTTCTCAAGTCATGAGGGTTGTGGTCCTATTTGGATGCATATCAGCCTCAGTTGCAACATCCTTTTGAGATTCTTCAACACAGGAATAAGATGCATGAGGCTATGGGTATCATCTCCTTACATGTTTTAGACAACTTGCTCTTTCACCTTGATTGTTTTCTCACTCCTCAGGCTATTTGGTCCAAATTTGATCTCTTTGGTACTATCAATGAGTTCAGAGCATTATAGATTGAGATAGAGCTCTCATCCTTGTTACCTGAGTCCTTTCCTTACATTGAGGACTTTTTGAACAAGTTTAAAACCACCAGATCTATCCTACATAGTTGTGATAAAAATAAGGTAGACACAAAGTGTATCTACCTGATTCTCTCTAATCTTCAAGGTCCCTATCAGATATTTATTTCCACATTTTATTCTACTATGGATGCCTTGGGTACACACTTCACCATGCCTACTTTTGATGTGTTTTGTGATCGCTTGACTCGTGAGTAGGCTCACCTATCTTAGTTGGACACTCTCACATGATCAAAGAACAAAGCATTGGTTTCTCAGACATCTAAAGAGAATAAGAAGTAGAAACCGAAGCCTAAGAAGGATTCAATTGCCAGTGAGCGTTCCTTCAAGCCACCACCTACATTTGATTATAAATCGAAGTCCTATCCCAAACATGAGCAATCTTCTAAGTCTGGCGAGTCTTCCTCCAAGACTAAGAAGAAATCAGATGAAATTTGAAGTTTCTTGTGGCAAGGAAGGTCATCCAGTTTCCCAATGTTGGAAATGATTAGAGGCTTTGGAGGAAGCCATGCAACAACATCATATTTCTTGTCCTCAGCCTCCGTCTTCCTCTTCTACAGGGAAAGGACATGCTCCTTCTGCATGAGCTATTACTTCTGCATCCACTTAGATTATTGATTCAGGGGCTTCTCACCACATGACACACTCACAACAACTTGTTACCTCAGTTGCTCACAATGATACTTTACAGATTGCATTTGGTGACTCAACACCTCTATCAGTTTTAAGTTCAGGTTCTGTTCCATTTATAGGCGGTTTTTTTCACAATGTTCTTTTGGTTCTAGACATTTCGATGAACCTCCTCTCTATTTATTAGATTTGTCATTCCGACTTTGGTAAAACAGTTGAGTTCTCACCACATGATGTGGTTATTAGAGAGCTCCATGATCCTGATTTGGTTATGGCTACTGGTAGTGTTGACACCGATTCTCAATTATATTGGTTTGATGGGTTTGAGAGTCCAGATGGTTCAGGTGTTTCTCTTATAGCACATGCAAATTCAGTGAGAAGACTTTGGCATGTGCATTTTGGCCAGTCAATTACAAATACTTACAATAGATGAGCACACAAGCACTTGTGATTTGGCTCCCTTAGATATCCTGTATTGATGGTGTATGTCAATGTTGTGCACTTGTCAAGCATCACTGGGATCCTTTTCCTACAAGCAAAGCCACACGTGCTAAGGCACCCTTGGATTTGATACATAGTGATCTTATGTCTTTTCCGACTCCATCTTTTTCAGGGTCCAAGTATGTGCTCACATTCATTAATGACTTCTCTAGACGTACATGGGTGTACTTTCTAAGTGCAAGTTTGATGTCTTTGATTCATTTCAAGTCTTTAAGACATTTGTAGAGAAGAAGTCTTGTCTTTCTATCAGGAGGATACACACAGATAATGGGAGAGAATATGTGAATCGAGCTTTTACAAATTTCTACACAGAGCATAGTTTGTAGCATCAGTTATCAGTTCCTCACACTCCTCATTAAAATGGTGTTACTGAGAGAAAAAACAAAGAACTATGGGAGATGGCCAATTTTATGCTTTAGTCACGTTCTATGCAGCCTACTTTTTGGGCAGAGGCAATTAATTGTGCCACGTATATTCAAAATCGGATGCCTCATAAGGCATTACACCAAATGACCCCTGAGGAGGCTTGGTACCATGTCAAGCCTGCTCTTTCATCATTATGATTTTTTGGCAATAAGGCTTGGGAATTTATTCGAGATACTTAGAGGAAAGCCATGGAGAGGAAGAGCCGACCACTCATATTTGTTGGCTACTATGAGGATGTTAAGGTGTACAGGTTGTTTGATCCTGATTCGTGAGAGGTCCTATTTAGGCAGGATGTCCAGTTGTATGAGTGCCTTCCTCAGATGGATTCACCATCACCAACTTCTCCCTCACTGCCTCCTCCTCCCTCATCATCTTTTGAGGATTTTTTATTCTTTGAGGATGATGCAGATGATGGTCCACCATCCCCACCACCACCACCACCCACAACTTAGCCTTTGCCCAAGTGGGCCCTGTTTACAGTTGATGTTGCTGGTTCTATGGTAGGTGATCCTTCAGACACTCGTCGTACTCATGCATGGACATCTGTTCCTAGTCTTCTAAGTCATGCCATTTTAGCTAATCCTAAATTTTTTTCAGAGGTGACACGTCACCCAAAGTGGGATAGGGCCATGGATGAGGAGTATTCTTCTTTGATAAAGAATCATACTTGGGATCTTTGTACTCTTTCGAAAGGAAGAAAGTTGGTTTAGTGCAAGTGGGTGTATCGTACCAAGTATGCTACAGATGGTTATATCAATAAGTATAGGGCTTGTCTTGTTGTGAAGGTGTTTTATCAGGTGGAGGGTATTGATTACTCTAAGACCTTTTCTCCTGTTGCCAAGATGAATTCTATTCACTTTGTACTTTCCCTTGCAACTTCACAGGGATGGACAATTTTTCAGATGAATGTGAAGAGTGCCTTCTTGCATGGAGACCTTCATGAGGAGATCTATATGGAGCAACCTCAGAGATTTGTGCAGGATTCCTCATTGGTTTGTAGATTTTGACATTTATTATATGGTCTCAAACAGGCTCCTCGGGCCTGGTATAAGAAGATGGACTCTTTCTTTCTCTCCACACTCTTCACACGTTGTCATTCTGATCCCATAGTATATATTCAATGCCAAGGGGATGATATAGTTATCCTTGTGCTCTATGTTGATGATCTTATCATTATCGATAGCTCATCCTCGATTCAAGATATTCAAATAGCTTTAATGGAGCAGTTTGAGATGACAAATCTTGGCCTTCTGCACTATTTTTTGGGCCTACATGTTATTCACTCTTCTGATGGTATTTCCGTACTTCAGCAGAAGTATGCTCTTGATACGCTTCATTGATTTGACATGCTTGCTTGCAAGCCTACACCCACACCATTTCGATTAGGTGTTGTTTTGTTTTCCACTTGTTCTAGACCTTTAGTGGATCCTACCTTATATAGGAAGTTGGTTGGAAGTTTGTTGTACCTGACACATACGCACCCGAATATTTCTTTTATGGTTGGTCTTGTCTCTCGATTCTCCCATGATCCTCATGAGAGCCATTGGCAAGTATCCAACCATATTTTGAGATACATTCGGGGAACTACACAGTTTGGCATTCACTATACTTCAAGATCCCCTCACATTGTTGGCTTCACTAACTCAGATTGAGTTGGTGATGCTCATGATCAAAAGTCTACTTCTGCCTTTGTTTTTGGCCTTGGTTTTGGCCCCATCACATGGTCTTACAAGAAGCAGTCTGCTATGGCATTATCATCTACAAAGGCTGAGTACCGAGCATAGGTGTTAGCTAGTCAGGAGGTTTTATGGCTTTGACAGTTGATGACTGATTTTGGGTTCTCTTCTGATAGTTCCACTATTCTTCGGTGTGAGAATTAGAGAGCCATTCACATTTCCTACAACCCAGTGGAGCACTAGAGGAATAGACACATTGAGCTTCATATGCACTTCATCAGATAGTTGATTCAGAATGTCTTTCTCATCTTGGAGTAAATTCCTACAGAAGAGCCAGTTGCTGAGATCTTCACTAAACCTTTTGTATCTCCGCACTACCTTCAGTTGTGCTCTATGCTTGGGGTGAAGGAAGTTGTCCTTGGGGGGTCTCATTGAGGCCTTCCTTCCTTCATGTTTTTTTAGCATGCTTTTCCCATCTCTTTTTGGACTAGAGTTATTTCCCATGTGGTTTTCTCTATATCTCTAGTTTATAGAGATTTGGTTGTGATTGGGTACCTCATTAGGCCTTGTTGCCAAGACCCAAATTTGGCTTCTTCATGTAATTTCTTTTTTCTTTCATGCATTTAGTTTTTTAGCTACTCTCTAAGTTCATCTTACGAGGGGGGGGTGTTAGAGTTATCTTATATAAGATAATAATTATTTATTTAATTATTAGTCTATTATACTCTACGCTTAAGCTAAACTTAGGCATTTAATAATATGGCATATATTTAATAATTATTCTAATTATTAAATACACTTTACCCCTTTAGGGTTTCTTTAGGGTTGCACATCTTTAGGGTTTCATATTCTCCTTTTATAAGGATTGTAATATATTTTTATTTTTTTATTCCCTCTCTGAATGATAATCTTTCTCTTCAAAGCCATTATTATGTTTTTGTCTCCAATCTTCTCTTGTGATAGGTATTTTGCTTGCAGGTTCTCTTGGGATCTCAAAAGTTGTATTTTCTCAACTTCTTCATTATGTAATAGGGGTTTTCCTCCATTAGGAAATGTTTGTTTCTATTATGTTTTATTTTCTATCTATTCTATCAATCTGGTTGCCTATGGTCATGAAAATACCAAAGTGGTGGTTTGACTAAGGCAAACCCCTATATAGGTCCAACATTTTCCCTTGTCTCGGTGTATGTAGGTGGTGAATAGGTTTAACATCCCTAAGAGCTGATTTTGGAAAATTTTTGGTGTTCTTTCATCTCTCTATCTTTACATACAATAATATGAATATATGCATACATCCTTGTGGCATGCTAACATCCTAAACTCTAGACCAAGTTAGTCATATGGTATAATCTTTTTTTTGTTTATGTACTTCCTTTATAGTTAGAATTTCATTATTCTATTTTTTACTTTGATATTTAGTAATTTTATTGTATTAGTTTAGTTGTTGTTTGATTCATGCTATTTTTTATATCTTGTCTCACCTTTATTGCTAGTAAACTGAAGTAGCATGAGGGTAGATTTGTTTCCTCAGATTTGTCATCTCAAGGGTAGAAAATCCCTTCCTCTAAATTTTGGTGAACTTGATGTGAATGACTAATGTCAGATCTCTTTCTCTTAAAGTTTGATTCATTAGATAAGGCATTATTTAAGGATGACTTTGATATGCTAGATGAGGCCTTGGATGAATTTCTAGAAACATCTCTTCCTAGTGATGGAGATGTTAAAGGTGGTCTATCTCCAACCTATTGTTCTTCCAAGGATAAAGAGTCTATGAATGTCATTGTTGTCTTAGCGTCTCTACATAGGCCTAAGAGACCATGCATTTACATGATTGGGGCTAGTCCTTCTCCTAAGAAAGTTAAATCCATTGGTGAAAAACTATTTAAGGGAGATGCTTTTGATTTGTATACTAGGTTTATGAAGTCTAAGTAGTCTTCCTACAATGTTGTTGCTGACACATACAATAAAAAAAAAGAATAAAAAACATCCCAATCATTCATGTTCATCTTTATCATCATCTCGACCACATATTCCTTAAGCATGTCAACTTGTAGCTAAGCACCTTGATGATTATGATCTTATTAAAAAACTAAGTTACTCTTGCTAAGATATTAGGGGTATCAAGGTATGATACAAAAGGCTTTGCAAAATATTTTGTTTCCTTCTTCTAAAATAAAAATGGATGTGAATGCATTGATGTACATATTCATGCAGATTCACTAAATATTACATTCTATCCTCATGAAATTTTGCCTCCTGAAGTAAGGAAATTGACTAATCCTTTGATAATAATTATTCATGTTAATGGTGTAGGCATTAGGCGAACTCTTATTGACACATGGTTAGTACTTAATGTTTATAGTTTAGATTTATTAATAAAGATTAAAGTGGATCCAAATTCACATGTAGCATCTTCTTTATTTATTGGTGGCTTTGATAATACTGGAAAGGCCACTGTGTGCACTATCATTCTATCCTTTAAGGTTGGACCTATTACTATCCCAAACCAAGTACATGTATTTGTTTCATTAAATACTATAATAATCTTTTAAAGGATAGCTTTATCCATCCTATTGACTATTCTCCTTAGATCTTGAATATTGTTCTTGTAGGTAAGCTTGATGGACAAATTTGAATATGCATTGATTTTCATGATTTAAATAAGGCATTTCTTAAAGATGACTTTCCACTCCTGAATATTAATATGATTGTCAATTCTACTACAAGACATGCCTTGTTGTCCTTCATATTTTGTTTTTTGTTTTATAATCAAATCTACATAAACCTTGAAGATCAATACAAGACTATTTTTATGATCCCTTGGGGTACCTTTTGATATGTGTTTATGTCATTTGGGTTGTAGAATGCAAGGACAACCTATCAACGAGAAATGACCCTTACCTTTCATGATTTCATTCATAAGGTCCTAGAAGATTACAATGATGACATTTTGGTGAAATTAGTGACATTCTAGGATCGAGCCAAAAATAATTGATAGGCCTTCGAAAAGATTTGCTTATACAAGATGAGGCTTAACCTTGTTAAATGTGTCTTTGGTGTTGATGCTGGAAAAATTCTAGGCTTTATCATTTCCACCTATCATGTAGAAACCCAAGTGATTGTTAAGAGTGGTCTTCTTAAACACCTTTTATCTAAAGCTGATCTTGTAGGAAGATTAGCTAAATGGGTGATGTTACTTTCTGAATTTGACCTAAAATTTGTAATGCAAAAATTGATCAAAGGGAAAGCTATTGTTGACTAGCTGGTTGAAGCCCCTTCTCCTAAATCAAATTCCTATGCTAAATATTTTCCTAGATGAAGACTTGTTAGTAGTTACTGACAAGTCCATATGGGATATGTACTTTGATGGATCAAGATGTCAAACTGGTTCAGGAGTAGGCATAGTTTTGATCTCACATGAAGGAAAGTCAATACCTCTCTCCTTATGATTATACTTTCATTGCACTAGTAATATCACTGAGTACAAAGCATTTATTTTTGTCTTCCATGCCATGGTTGTTGCCAAAATAAAGAATATTTGCATTCATAGAGACTTTGAACTTATTATAAATCAAATCACAAAAGCATACAAAGACAACAATCTAAACTATCTCAGTATAGAAATTTAGTAATGACACTTCTTCAACACTTTCCTTCCTACACCATCGATAGCATATCTCAGAGAGAAAATTGTCATGCAGATGCAATGGCAAGCAGTTCTTCCCTTGCAAGCTTGGACTATGGTCAGGATGAGTATCATTTCATAGTACATGTTCTCCACTCTCCCATTGTCTCTGGTCAACTTGATTTTGATAGTCTCATGTGTGCCTACACAAACTCAAAAGAATGATTTTCACATATATATAATTATCTTAAGAGTGGAGGTTTTCCTAGTGATGCTAGTAAAACTATGATGCGTTCAAATCTAGAAACTTTTCGCTTGATACATCTTATTGTATAATGTCCTTTATCATAGATTTGATGATGGTCTTCTCCTTTGCTGTCTTACCAAGGTGAAATACCTCTTTCCCTTCAAGAGGCCCACTCAAGCTCGGGAGGTGGTCAATTTGCAGTTAAATCTTTAGTTCACAAATTAATTCATATGGGGTATTATTAGCAGATGATGGAGCAAGATTCTTCCTCCTTTGTCAAGAAGTGCCCTCAATGTTAGCAACATGAAAATATGATTTAGTGTCATGCCCTGCCAGGGAACCCGGTAGGACAAGAATTAAAGTTCCAAAATATGCTACAATTTTTTTTTTTTTAATATAACATACATCTACCACCTCTAGAAAGTAAACATATTTAATGCCCTTACAGGTTCCCTTTAATGTTTATCAACATAATTGAAAGATATAACAGCTTAACACATAACATAATGTGCATAAAATAAACATACAATGATCTTCTTAATTATGAGCATGATATAATATTTCACAACACATTAACTTTACTATCTATTGAATACACTATAAAGCTTTTATCATTTCATTTGAGACCAAAGTAAAAGTACAAAACAATCCCATTCCCACTATAGAATGAATAACTATCCTTTGCATCATTTTCCCCTTGATTATTATTTACAACATCCATACAATTAATACTTTTCATTTGATAACAACATATATAATAATGCAATTGCAATTTCTATTAATGCCTTCTACTCAATTTTTATAACAACACAATACGATCATAAAGGGATAGGTTAGGAAGGGTAACATAACTTTTAAAAAACATTGTTTCAAATACAAAGTAATCATCCCTTATCATAGTTCCTATAAACTACCCTCCCTTTTACAATGCTTTTCATAAAATTACATGTTTATTATGAGGCCATTCTTGGCTTACAAATAATCTTTACAATATTTGAATGTACTAGCTCAAAAGAAAGGTCTTCAACATATTCAATCAAGGATCAAGAAGCATCATCAAAAGAGATCACGAACACACCTCGAAAAATATTTACCACCCAACCATGTGGAACCACAAAGGTCCACTCCCCCGTGCTAGGAGATAAAACCAAGGTCCACACAAGTACTAGGGCAATACTAAGGCCATGAGACACGTTTCCCCAAAACAATAAACAAGAACCACATATCACATAACAACATCAAATAACATCACAAGAGAGAGAGAGAACTAGAACACCTACTAGGTGGGTGTCATCATACAGCCTTAATGTTGGGATCCACCCTGCCTACCAAGTACCGCGGTCCCCTCTTGAAAGGATCCACCCAGCCTGTAACAATCGTCGCGGTACTCCAACAGGCCTATATGGACTAAAATAATCATTTATCTTGTATTAGTGTGTTATATCCCAACCCAACCCAAGTTCATTTTTAAAAAGGTTATCACTTGAATTAAACCCACTCATAGGATCTCCTAGAAACCACTTTGGGTCCTGGCAACCTATAGTGAGCCACCCACCTAGGGTATCTATTTACCCTACTCAAAAAATTTATCAAATAAAAATAATAATAATTCATCTCACACAATAAGCATATAAGTTCAAGTACTCTCCCATGTACTCCAAACCATAAGGATGAGTTTGACCCATATCCCTAAGCCACAATCAAGCATGAGAAGGAGGTGGCCAATACATAACATATATAAAACATTTTATTTTATTTTTATCACGAACACCTCACATACCTGAATTAGAGTCTTTAAAATAGAGGTACCTACTATAGAAAACACCCAAACCCCTAAGAAGGAAAATCAACCCAAAGAACAACTCAAAAACCTATTAAAATTGAACCATGTTTCTTGTTGTTTAATAGATATTTATCTTGATAAATGGTTTGAGTGAAGACTGAAATATATTTGAGAAAATAGTATAATGATTTATATTTAATTTTAGCCTCAACCAAAGATTATAATAAAAGTTTAAATAAATTTTCTTAAAACTATTTAAAACCCTCTTTGATAGAGTTGAGTAAAAGAGTATGTTCATAAATTAATTTTAAATCATTAAAATATGATGGATTATTATAATATTTGGAGTTTTATTTCATATCCATTTATTTTATAATCATTTGGTTTTAGTTTGAGGAAGATATTTGATGCCCTAGTGACACAAACAATTAATACTTTTTTTAGTTTTGATTGATAGAAAACTAGTCTCGGGACAGGGAACACAACTTTCAAACTAACCATTGGATTTTCCTAAATTTTCAATATGTTTTAGTATGCCTATATTTCTACATTTTCATTGAAGAGGTTTGACAAATAATATCCGTAGTGAAAGTTATGAATAACAGAATCAAAACTAACAAAACTGGGACAATTAAAAATTATAAAAATAAAACTAAAACAAATACAAGAGTTATTACTCCCAACATGACACTCATTTTCTCCAGGTTGAATTTCCCAGTGAAGCATATCCCTTACACAACAAATAAAGAAGCAGAAGAAAGTATTTCAAGAATAACACTCAGATTTTTAAATTTAAATTTTCATCTAATATTTATTTAAATTATGTAAGCATAGCACAAGCAAGCCACATGGATTCTTCCTGGAATGAGGCCTACCTTGGTTCCTACGGAGAAACTCCTTTGAGAAAGAACAAGTAAAAATCCAACCTCTTCCTGTGCAAATCTCTCTTTCTGCTCCTAAACCTTCAAATTCCTTCTTTGAGAAAGAACAAGCAAAAATCCAACCTCTTCCTGTGCAAATCTCTCTTCCTGCTCCTAAACCTTCAAATTCCTTGTGATTACCTTACCGAAAAATACCAACCCCCTTCTCCAAAAATACAAACTTCAATAAATAATACCAACTTGTATAGTGGGACAGGTTGTTTTACGGGAAGCAACTGTTCCAACCTCTATGGTTGGTATTATTTATTAACACTAACTATAATAGTTTATTTAAAATTTAATAGATACCCCACGTAAATAAGCATACTAAATACTAGATAGTACAAATCACAAATAACACATATAGCTCAACGGTAACTATCAAGACTCATACAAGAGAAGTCATAGGTTCAAAACTCATTGACTAATATAACATTATTTTAAACCTCGATCTTTTTATTTTATCCTTTTTTTTTTATATATAGAATTAATAAAAAACAAATCTTATTTTACCCATACATACAATATATATATATATATATATATATATATATATATATATATATATATATATATATATATATATATATATATATATATATATATATATATATAACATAATAAATCTATATTACTTTTGTTTCATCTTTTTAATGCAACATAACATAAACCACTTAAATCATTTAATGTGTAGGTATCCTATCAAAGAAATAATAAAAAAAATATGAACAATATAAGTCCGAACCAATCAAAATACTCAACCCAATACCCATCATAAACATGACATTGCCCAACCCTCAGGATAGGGTGATTTTCCTAAACAAGAGACCTACGTCCAATAGGTTTACTTGTGGGAGCCTTGGTGTTATCTCCACAACAACAACATTTGAGGATTTAGAGGCACGCTCAAACCTGTGTAGCCAGGTGGAGTCGATGCCCAGTACCTGCAATCCTGCATCACCGAAATATATATCCATATACAAATGATAAACAAGGAGGGGGAGTGTGACATTGTGTGGGTCTTCGTAGAGTAACTACGACTACCTTCCCTCATCCTATAGATATCTCATATAGTAATCTATTCCAAGCATGGTTGGGTTAGCATTGTTAGCTCGAGATAATAAATATAAAATATAGCAGCCATATGAAAAGATTATCATAATGAAATCATGTACATAAACCAATTAGACCCCTAACTCACTAATGCATCAGATAACATACTGAACCATAAAGGTGCAAATATAACTAAATATGTCTCATCATCTACTCTAACAAGGAAATATAGAGTCCAACATCACCAAATATAACAAATAATGTCCATGCCAAGAAAAATCGCTAGGGTGGGTATTACATTTAGGTTCTTGTACAAGAACTCCGAGCTGAAGTTTCTCCATGGAAATTTCAAACTTGGGGACTCCATATAATTGGTAAGATTTTCCCCCTTCTTCTAAGGGACACAACTTCATCGTAACTGCTACTGGTTATTTCATGAAGTGGGTCAAAGTTGCACCACTAAGATCCACTACGGTTGAAGCAATTTATGACTTTCTAATGGATAATATTATTTCTCATTTTGGATTGCCTTGCACCCGTGTGTTTGATAATGGTACATCATTTAAGAAAAATGAGGTTAAGAAATTTCTTTAGAAATTTTATATACAACATAGATTCTTTATGACATATTATTCTTAATCTAATAGTCAAGTGAAAAAATCTAACAAATCTATTGAACAGATCTTATGCAAAACCATTTACAAACATAGAAAGTATTGGCACACTCAATTAATATATGCATTATGGGCTTATTTCATGAGTGTCCATACATCTACAAGAACAATGCCTTACAACCTTATGGATGATGCAAATGCAATTATGCCCCTAGAGTTGGAAATCCCCTCATTATGGGCTTCACTTAAAAGGGCTTATTGATGATGTTTCTTATCACACTCTTCACCTCAATCAGCTTCTAAAGACCCTCCAACATCTTTAGGATTATCAAAAGTCATTGTTAAAATAATATATTTAGAATTTCCATCCCAAAACCTTTAAGGTAGGTGATCTAGAACTTGATGAGAACTAAAGAAATATAAATGTTCAACCTAACCAAAAAGGGAATTTTAGCCCTAATTATTTAGGTCCTTATATAGTTACCTCTATGTTTGGTTCCAATGCCTATAAGTTATCTGAGATGGATGGTATACCAATCAAGGAGCCTGTGAATGCCATCCATTTGTATCAATATTATGCTTAGAAGTCCTATGTGTCATGAGAGAATGATCATCTTGTTGTGACATTTATTTATCAACACAATTATTTATATTTGTGTTATGAAATATTTATGTGTGTGTGTGTGTTTTCCTCATGAGGAATGTTACATACATATGAATTATTTTTCTATACACTCATCTATGTCTATGTATCAAATTGGATTATCATAGTATTTAATGAAACAAATATATGTAAATTAAATCATGAAAGGTATCTAATCCAACCATAAATCACATGAGCATATATAATGAGCATGAAATAAAAAACATACATCCATGACGATACAAAGCATAGTCAAATTAGGAATATCATGTATATATATATATATATATATATATATATATATATATATATATATATATATATATATATATATATATATATATATATATATATATATATATATATATATTGATGTCAAGTCTCAATAGACATTTGTCACATCACTACAGAAATAATGTGATAATAGTATATATATGTCTAGAAATTACATTTGCATATATCAAAAGAATGCTATACAATGAATCTATACAATCTAAAAAATGCATGCTTGGGACTCTCCGTGGGCATGAGTCCTTGATCTAGTTGGTGCTAGAGGATCCTAATCTTGGCGTGATGGTTGGAAAATTAAGGCAGAATGTGATCTAGTTGTTGTAGTGTTCTATTAGTGGAGGCCTCTTAGATCTTTTTGTACCTCAACCACCATCTCCCTCTATGTCATCTGATCTTTTCTTAGTGTATCCTCTCATTTCCTTGCTATATATAGGTCTAACATCAATTCACACACTTGATGGTGATCAAGGTCACCAGTTGCACCCTATTGGGTCACATTGACCTATCTTTGGAGGTCAATAACTCAACTCTATAGGGCATCACATGCTCTCTTAGTACTTTCTTCACACATCAACAACTGGTCTCAATCCATGAGAATAATCTAAACCTTAGCCAAGGCCTGGTCCCTTTGCCCTATCATGGTGGCCAACTATGAAACACTTTGCACTAGCTCTACTTGACCATCCTCGTATATTGTCTATAGCCATGCTACAAACTTGAACAAATCTAAATGTCTCTCGGTTGACTAGTAGGACCGGTATGCATCCAAGATGGACCCCTAAGTGTCCAGTGTGGGGAAAATCTCAACAAGTGCCTAGTACATAAAACCTAGCCACTCAATGAAACTCTCTACAACCATAAAGAAAATAACAATATTAGTATCTACGTCATAATAACCCTGTATCATATCTATCAAAGGTACATCTCTACATTGGTATCACATGCAAACTAAAATCACAAGTATACCTAGATCATCCCTCTACCAATCAAGATCTTGTGGAGGCTCTTTTCTCACCTCCCCCACCTCTATTGTAGCTACTAGCGATGGTATCCTACTAGCTAGGGATATGGTGTGATGTAGAGTGGATTGTCTCTCACCAGTTTGTGCTACCTTGTCTAGGTATCTCCTCCAAGCTACACAAGAACCATCCAATGATTCTACACCTCACACCCTCCAAGGGTCTACAAGAATTACCCTCTCTGACCTTCCCAAGGTCCTTAGGCTAGAATAAGTTCTTGTTGTTTTGTGAGTTCTAGTTTCTTGCTTCAGAGACCTTGTTTTCCCACTCTCTTTCACACTCAACCTGAGAGCTCAAACCCTCTACCACATGATCTTCATTCCCCACACTACACACATTAGGATGGATGAATTTGGATGGATTTACAACACTATTCCTTACTCAGGAGATTTTTACACTTACCGATTTGGTGTTTTTACAAACAACCTGCACTTTTAGGCCTAATCAGTTCTAGTAGCCTTGTCAGCGAGGTATTTTGCATTCACTGGTTAAACTTCTTGAATAACCCTATGAAATATTTTACATTCTAGACACCCTTTTTGGGTTTACATACAATATCTCAAAATTGGAGGTGGGTTTTATCACTAACATATCTAACCCTTACTGGTTAACTAGGCCTAATTGCCCCTTTCTAGACCTTAAAAATAGGGATTGGTTAAAAATCCTTCACTGATCTGATTACCTAAGTGACTTGATGATATTTTGGGGTCTATGCTTCTATATAGAATTCCAAACCTATCACACTTCACCTCCTTCACCCACCAGACTCACCCAATTAGGGCTTGTTATCCATGATTTCTAACGCTTACCAACTCAACGTGCCTAGCTTAGGGTATGGTGGAAAATCTTTGATTTGACTTCCCCTGTCTCAAAGACAAAAATAAAACATAGAATACATTCCAACCTAACATTTCACAAGTTTCAGAGAGGGAATCCACCTTGGAATGTTAGGTTGGAGCCATTTTGCTCTCAAAACCCTGGTTTTTGGGGCTCTTGAACCTGCCTGCAACAAAATGAAAACTATTTACAGCCTACAACACTTCAAGACTCCAAATAAAAAAAAATGAAGGCAAGGCACCAGTCTAACAATCCATGACCTTATTCTATGATTCTTAATCCGTACAAGTCGTACAAACTTGCAAAGAACAAGAAAAACTTGGTAGAACAAACACAAATGGGAAACCAAAATTGTTTATTTACTTCAAATATTCAACAACCTTCCAAAACTGATTATCATCGGTCTTTTCAAGCCTTATACTGACATTGGAGTAGTTACAAATGCTCACAATTGATTGTGTACACCAACTAACCATTAGAGTATGAAAATGTTGTAAAGTTGCTATGAGCAACTTTTACAACTTTTGCAAATTGTTGTATAGGTGAGAAAATTTTCTCAAACCCAAACTTGGTCACTTTCACATGACCTTAATAATTTCAAAACATCAACCAACCTACATTAACCCAAAAAGAATTTATCCTATTAAGTGCTCTACCTGGCACCCTTAAGAGCTCAGATGCCAACATTGGCCAAAAAAAGACTCTCAGGGTGCTTACAATCATTTGAGCACACTCTTAATGGCCTCTTGGCCTCATTACAAAACTAAAAACATGATTCCACATCTTGGAAACAATCTCAACAAAAATTGCTAAGTGCCCCAGCACCATACTCTCGGGGTAGGAAAAACTCAAGTCCCTTGAGGGGATAGGGTTTGAACAGTGGTTCCATGCTATAGTATATCTCCTTTAGACATCCATGTAGCTTCAGATTTAGGGAGACCTATCCATTTAACCAATTAGTCTCTATAGACTCCTTTCCTAGTCCTCTTGACAATCTTAGAATCCAAAATGCAATTCAATGTCACCGATTGGTTTGGGGGTAGGGCTTGTATCCAATGTACTTCTTCAATATCAATAGTATCTTCTTGGTTTGCAGCTGACTGAGTTCCTTTATACTGGAACAAATCACATACATTAAAGATTGGTGATATTCCCAAGTTTGGTGGTAGTTCCACCTCATAGGAATTGTTGCCAAACTTATACACAAACTTAAGAGGTCCAATCTTCTTCATACATAGTTTGCTAGGCTACCCCTTAGGAAGCCTCTCCTTTCTCAAGTAGGCCATAACCAAATCACGTAACTTGTAGTGTAATTATCTTCTTGTTTTGTTTGCTTGTGTCTTGTATTGATGAATACTAAGAGGGGGAGTGAATTAGTATATCGAAAAATACTGAACTTAAACACTTAAAAAGTTTAGTAGTAAACCGGTTACCACAGATGCAAACCAAATAGAAAATAAGGAATTCACCCACAGGAGCAATAACACCATAACACAAGATATTTGATGTGGAAACCTAAATGGGAAAAACCATGGTGAGATGAAACTCACAAGTAACTATTTGCAGAATAGAAACCAGACCGGTTAAGGTCATACAATGTTCTTTACCAGAATAGATCCTGTTAGGAATCTCAATCTCTGTTAGGAGACAAGTCCGATTAAAGACTACCTTGCTAGAGGATTTTAGATACACAGATGTGAACCACCTTGTTAGAGGATTTACAAAGGCTTTTTTGGGCCTAACCAGTTAAGGATTTCTAACTTATCAAAGATGTGAGTAATCAACAAGTAAATGATCTAGCAAATAGGACAAATTGCTTGGTTAGATCCTTGGTAGCTCATTCTTAATGCATTCCAGCATTACTCCATTCTTCAATACATTCATACTCTGCCTTCTCTCACAAACCTAAACTTCTCTTCTTTGATCTCACTTACAAAAAATCATCAACTATTTTCAAAAACCTAACAACATTAAAACCCTAGACATGATGTCCTTATAAAGGAATCTGATTTCATGTCGGTCCAATAGGATTACAATCTAATTTCCTAGGTTCAGTACATCTATACATATTTGATAACATGACACAAAAAGCATCACCAAAGTGTTGGCACCATCAAACAATCGGTGGATGGTGACTCATCACAAGAATGTTAGTTGGTAACTCATCACAGAGTATTACCGGTTCATACAAAATACCAATTTATGCAAAATACCGGTTGCCGGTTTGACGAAAATGAAGACTAGGAAATATGTGTTCTGCCGCTTTGATCCTTCGTACCACTTGAGATCCTCAAACCGCTTGGGGTCATCATACCGCTTGAGACAAGTAACCACTTTCTGCAAAACACCGATAGTCTAAAGACTAACACATGATACCGGTTAGGAACAATTACCGATTGAGCATAATTCATACATTCACAAAGTGATCTCATAACAAGTGTGAGTCCATCAATGACAATCACAACATCAATCATAAAATATGCCAACAATGTCCCCCTTTGGCATTGATGGCAACACTTACGAAAATTTTGAGATCTAAGTGTTTTACAACAAAAATATGCCATAAGCAAAATTACTCCCCCTAAGCATATACACTATCCCTTTTGTAGAAAATACAATGTATACTACTCCTTATCAGAGATAGACATGAAAGTATGCATCAAAACATCAAAATTTATATACTTCTCCCCCTTTGCCAACAATGACAAAAACACTACAGATGAACCCCGGTTCCATTAGTATTAAAATAATAAATGTTTATGACAATAATGAGTAAAATTTGTCAAAAACTGATTTAAAGTCCTGCAAAAGTTGCTTCATGGATAAGGACCATGACTCAAGTAGGGAGGTAGCCACCTCTTTCTCTGTCTACATCTAGGAGACCTGTTCTTCCATGACATCTGTCATGCTCATTTCTTGAGTGATCGTTAGGGCATCAAGATTTAGATCGCATTTTTGAAGAATTTGCAGTCGTGGCAGTAGGATCAGTTGAAGTTCCTAAAAATTACGTGTCCGGTTGCTTATCTCTACCTCTATTCTTGCAAACTAGAGTTGAAGCCGGTGAATGATTTGTCCATATGTGGAGAAGGAATCATATGGCATCTTGAAGGTGCTAATAAATGACTGCATATCTGATTGCATTTGTCCTTCTGAGTGAGCACAACATCACATAATAGATGAGGTTGACATATCTTGCTGAGAAGTAGATTGCCCTCATCCATTGCATCTTTGATGTCTTTCTGTGCATTTTGAAGTTCCAACCGAAGCTCATTCAACTTCTTCACCAGGGCAGTGTTCAGAGCCTTTTGATGCTCTTTCTTGGCATTTGCTTCTGCAATCTCTTCCAGGCTCTGTACCTGATCTTCTACAACTGTACATAGGAGCTTCAATTGTGCCAGTGAGGAATCAGTACTGGGGAGGTTTGTATCAGGTATCAAATAGGTAAGAGTGTCCACCATAGCTTGGATCACGTCTTGCTCCTTCTTCCTCCTTATCACTTCCAGGCATTCTTGAGCAACCTTAATGCTCTGCAACAACTCCCTTTCATTTGCAGACTGGAGGTCAATGGGACTGGTAATGTTAGCCAATTTGGCTTGACTACCGGTTGCCTTTGGAGTCTCCATCTGAGTACTCTTTGCCACTTCTTCTTTCTCTTTAGCTCTTCTCTTGTCTTCTTCTACCTTCATTTTCTCCTCCTCTTTTCGCTTCACTTCATCTCCATCCTTCTTCTTCTTCTCCTCTTCCTTTTTCTCCTCTTCCTTTTTCTTCTCCACTTCCTTTCTCTTCTCCTCTTCCTTTTCCTCTTCTTCCTTTTTCTTCTCCACTTCCTTTCTCTTCTCCTCTTCCTTTTCCTCTTCTTCCTTTTTCTTCTCCACTTCCTTTCTCTTCTCCTCTTCCTTTTCCTCTTCTTCCTTTTTCTTCTCCGCTTCCTTTCTCTTCTCCTCTTCCTTTTCCGCTTCCTTCTTCTTCTTCTTCTTCTCATCTTCTTGTTTCTTTTTCTCCTCTTCCTCTTTTCTCTTTTCCTCCTCTTTCTTTTTCTTCTCATCCTCTTCCTTTTTCTTCTCCTCTTCTTGCTTCTTTGCTTCCTCTTTTCTGTCCTCTGCTTCCTTTTGCTTCTCTTCCTATTCTACCTGTTTTCTCTTGTCTTCTTCCTATTTCTCCTTTCCTTCTGTTTTTGTTGGTTCATCTGGAGTAACATCCTCTACATCCAGAGTGTCGACATCAATAGTGTCTATTGGTTCAGTAACTGGGTTTCCTTCATTTTTGAATACCTCATCTGATTTCTTGATTTTCGATTCCTTTTCAACTTTTTGGTTTGCCTCAGATACTTGATGCAGTCTCAGAGCAGCTTTGGTATGAGAGTGAGTATCTTTTACTACTTCAGAGGCTTTTCCTTCAAGTTACATGACTCTTCTTCTTCTCATGAAGAAGAGGCCTTTATAGTTCTCCATGATTTCATAGATTTCTGAATTAGATACGTCAGGAAAATATTGTGCAAATATTTCCTCTCTTATTTCCTGTTCTTTTTCAATAGAAATGCGCCATTTGATGTCTAAATAATTATACAAAGAATCTGGTGTCACAGATTTGATGTCTGATGGCGACTGGTCATTAACACATAAATACTTAATGATTTCCTGTTCAACTTCTTCCTTTTCATAATTATTGAAATCATCAAAATGATCTATTAAATCATTTAGCAATTTTCTCCTAATATTTTTAATAGTTCTTTAACAATGTGTCAGAGGTTTGTAGGAAGAAATGTCAATATTTACTGGTGCCGATGTTGTCGGTTCATTCTTTGTCTTTTTCTTTGTTTGCCTAGTCTTCTTAGGTTGTTCTTCAGACACAGTATCCTCTGAGTCTGGTGAATTATTCTTTGTCTTCCACTTCCTCTCAAAGACTTTGGCAGGTGTCACTTCCGATTTATTCTTTGTAGGTGACCGCTTGGTCACCTTGGGACTTGATGAAGTAACTGGTGCCGATGCTGAAGGCACTGCATTTCCTTTCTTTGCAGAGGGTTCTTTAACCGGTGTAACCCTTTCTAGATAGGTGCTGGTTCTCTTTGCCTTTGGATCAAGAGGCGAGGCAAGTAGGGTAGAGGCATACCCATCCAACATATCATTCATTACCTCATATCCCATTGGTTCCACTTCTTCCTGTCTAGGCTCAAACGCCTCCATTATGCACACATCAATTTTGATGGTGAAGCAGATGTCCTCCTCATACTTTTTGACTATATCACCGAATATTCTTATCCTTTGGCTCATCTTGCATCTGAACTCATCAAAGTATTTGTTCAACACTTCTGGATAACCTGTTCCAACTGCCTGTAGGCTTTCCTTGATTTTCTTTGACATCGGTTGGTCAGCAGACCACTGAATATCTCTGACTCCTGGGAAGTAACCTTGGAAGTAGAAGAACAACCCAACCAACAATTGTCCAAACTTGCATCTTAATGCATTGTCCCATTTGATCGGCTTGAGGTTCAGCAGAAGTTGTCTTTGCATACAAGTGCACAGATCAAATGATGCATCTTCCTTTATCATCCTGTTAGCAACATTTACCACTAAAATAGAGACAAAGTTAATTCTGCTAGTTGAGAACGTCTGGTAACCTATCACCATGCAGACATACTTGACCAGATTGTCCTTGATTGAGTTGATAGTCATTTCTCATGAGTCGCTCACTGAACTGGTGATCTTGGACATTTCAGTCTTGCTGACCTTCCTTAGGGCTGGCACTTCACTGACGTTTCAGAAACCAATGATAGCATGAATCACTTCTGGTGTGATATCATGCATCCGCTCTAAGTACATCTTATCACCGTGTACCCTGCTTAGAATAATGCGAATGTGATCATCTGAAAATTCTTCAAGAAAGTAAACTGCATTGTGAAGTTTCTTCTTTTCCAGAATGCTGAATTCCAATTTAATCTTCTTATCCTTTCCATAGAACAAGCTCAGCTAGGAATGGATCACAAGAGACCCTAGGCCTTTGATTTTACAATCTATGTAATCAGAAATGCCTTCTTCCACTATAACACCAATAGTTACTTGAGACAGGGCATTGTATTTTGACTTCCGTTGAATGAAGTCCATAGAATCAATGGGTGCACTAGAGCTAGCATGTGATGTGGAAGTCAAGATAAATGGAGAATTATGAAAAATACCTTCGTAGATCTAAATTTAGGGCTTCGCAATTTGAACTTCACCACACACTCCTTCGGTTGCTGAGATACCACTTTGCGTTCTACACTCCTCCAACAGATGTTTGCTTTAGATTCTTCTTCAAGATTTTGATAAATTCTTTGAATCGCAGTGTAAATTGCTTTTCTTCGCTCTGCACTTGAAAAACTTCTCCGCTTCAAAAAATGATAGTGAGAAATGATTTGAAAATTCCTTTTAAACGGATTCTCCACCTACCATAATAAATGCTCCACTATTAGGGCGTAAACCCTAATTTGCCTTTTACCATTTCTGATCTTCTGCCAAATGACAAGTATCACATTCTGGTTAAGGTCTTTTACCAGTGTAAATCGGGGGTTCAAAAAATTTCACTGTTTGCTCCCCCTAAGATTTTTTGATGCTTAGTTTGTCGGTTCCGAAATTTCCACACTAGGTGCAGAAATCAGTTCTTCTTGCAACACCCTTGGTTTCTTTTTCTAGGTTTTTTTCATATTCGCTTGAATGGTTTCAACATCAATCTTTCCTTCTGGAGTGACCGGTATATCATCCGATATACTCTTTCTACTTCTGCAGAATCTGGCAATGTGACTCGATTTATTGCAATGATAGCAAACTGTTCCAGGTGCTCTCCATGGTCCATTGTTCATGTTTCCATTCTTCCTTCTGCATGTTGCAGCAGTGTGACCACTAACATGATAGATCAAATAGGTTGTTCTCCAACCAGTTGTTGCTTGATAGCCACTAGACCGTTGGCCATAGGTATTATACCGGTTGGGATTCCGGTTCATAGGAGGTTCCGGGACACCTCCTTGAGTCCTTTGAGGACATCTTCTGGTGTTGTTCATAATAGACCTGCATTTAAATGCTCTATGCCCAAACTTGTTGCATGCATAACAATTACCATTGAATCTATAGGATCTAGGCTTATCATTTAGAAAATAAGGAAAATTATTGTAAGCCTTGCTTCTACATACATTAGCAGTGTGTCCTTCCTTGAGACAATTAAAGCAAACATGTTTGAACTTTTGCTTACCTTTATCCTTTGATGTTGGTTGTTTCTTTGATGCTTCATCTTTTGTTCTAGAGGTCTCACCTTCCTCATAATCAGAGAAACCAAGTCCATTGGTATTCTTTACCGGTTTAGCTGATTCAAGCTTTTGCTCTAGCTTGACAGTACTCTTATTGAATTTGGCAAGTATTTCCTTTGACTCAGTGAGTTCTTTGGAAATAGCAGCATTGGTTTCCTTCAAGGTTGCATTCTCAGAGATAGCCATGTTTACTTCACCTTGTACTTCTTCTTTTTTCATTTTGCTCTCATGAAGGTGAGCGGTAAGTGCATTGATCTCTTGCTTCAACTTGGAGATCTTATGATCTTTGTCTTTTACCAGATCTTCAACTTTCCTCCGGTTCTCAAGCTCTTGACACATTCAGATAGCCAGTCCTTCCAAATCCTTTCTCAGGGTGGAATTGGATTCATTCAGCTTTTCTACTTCTTGAATTAGGGCTTTCATGTTTGCTTCATCAGAAGAACTATTTTCAGATAGCTCCATCAGTTTTTTAGCATGCTCTCTTCTTTTTGCCTGAGAGGCCTTATATTTTACCATAAGTTCATCATAGGCTTGCTTAGACTAAGTGAGTCGATGAGTAAGTTCCCTCATAGAGTATTCCCCCATATCTCTTTCCAAGTGGTTAGACTTATAAAAAGGTTGGCTCTGATACCAATTGATGAATACTAAGAAGGGGGGGGGGTGAATTAGTATACTGAAAAATACTAAACTTAAACACTTAAACAGTCTAGTAGTAAACCGGTAAAATAGTTTAACAAACAAACCGGTTAACACACATGCAAACCAAATAGAAAATAAGGCATTCACCCACAAGAGCAATAACACCATAACACAAGATATTTGACGTGGAAACCCAAATGGGGAAAACCATGGTGAGATGAAAATCACAAGTAACTATCTGTAGAATAGAAACCGGACCGGTTAAGGTCAAACCGGTTAAGTTTATACAATATTCTTTACCAGAACAAATCCTGTTAGGAATCTCAATCTCTGTTAGGAGACAAGTTCAATTAAAGACTACCTTTCTAGAGGATTTTAGATACATAGATGTGAACCACCTTGTTAGAGGATTTACAAAGGCTTTTCTGGGCCTATTCGGTTAAGGATTTCTAACTTGTCAAAGATGTGACTAATCAACAAGTAAATGATCTAGCAAATAGCACAGATTGCTTGGTTAGATCCTTGGTAGCTCATTCTCAATGCATTCCAGCATTACTTCAGTCTTCAACACATTCATACTCCACCTTCTCTCACAGATCTAAACTTCTCTTCTCTGATCACACTTACAAAAACTCATCAACTATTTTCAAAAGCCTAACAACATTAAAACCTAGACATGATGTCCTTATAAAGGAATCTAATTTCATGTCGGTCCAATAAGATTACAATCCAATTTCCTAGGTTCAGTGCATCTAGACATATTTGGTATCATGACACAAAAAGCATGTCGGCACCATCAAACAATCGGTGGATGGTAACTCATCACAGAGTATTACTGGTTCATACAAAATACCGATTTACACAAAATACCGGTTGCCGGTTTGACAAAAATGAAGACTGGGAAATATGTGTTCTGCCGCTTTGATCCTTCGTACCACTTGAGATCCTCAAACCGCCTGGGGTCATCATACCGCTTGAGATAGGTAACCACTTTCTGCAAAACATCGATAGTCTAAAGACTAACACATGATACTGGTTAGGAACAATTACCGGTTGAGCATAATTCATACATTCACAAAGTGACCTCATAACAAGTGTGTGTCCATCAATGACAATCACAACATCAATCATAAAAAATGCCAACATGTATTTCTCATTGTTCTACTGCAATATTTTCTTGACTTGTTCATGGATCTCCTTCATATTCTTTACAAAGTTTTCACCTTGAGCACTCCTATGGTCCATAGAACTAAGATCTCTAAGTTCTAAGATACCCCTTGGATGAAATCCATATACTCTTTGAAATGGACTTCGGCCTGTGCTTCTATTGACAGATTTATTGTAGGCATTTCCGCTTGTCCCAATACTAGATCCCAAACTTGACCATGTTGTTTGGTGAGACAACTTAGTAAATTATCCAAGGACCTATTTACTTCTTCAGTTTGACCATCTGATTGTGGATGATATGCAGATAAAAAATAAAGGTTAGTACCAAGTTTCTTCCACAAGGTTTGCGAAAAGTGGCTCACAAATTTTGTATCTCTATCACTCACAATACTAAGTGGTAAACCATGGATCCTTACAATCTCTTTGAAGAAAAACCCTGATATGTAGGAGGCATCATTAGTACATTTGCAAGGCACAAAGTGTGCCATCTTCCTGAATCCATCCACTATGACATAGACACTGTCATATCCTCTTGGAGTTCTAGGTAAACTAGGAACAAAGTCCATACTCACACATTCCCATGACCTTGTTGGTATGGATAGAGGCTCATATAAACCTGCATTTTGGGAAGTACCCTTAGCCCTTTGACAAATAGAACATTGCTCCACAAACTTCCTAACATATGGCTATAGTCTAGGCCAATTGTAGAACCTGCCAACCTACTATAAGGTCTTGTCAAGACCAAAATTTCCACTTAGATTGCCTTGATGCTTCTCCTTGATGATATTGTCTCTCATAGAGCATTGTGATATGCAAAGTAGGTTTCCTTTAAACAATAAGCCTCCCGACAACATAAAATCATAATAGGCAACACGAAAAGCATTAGCAAACTTTGAGAAAACATCATATATTTCACTAAAATCTTTGTCACCTTGATAGAGATATTTGAGGTTATTTAACCCTACACTTTGTAGTTGTACTTCTTGAATGGTTAGAACCCTTCTACTTAAGGCATCTGCTACCTTATTAGTAACTCCTTTCTTGTGCTTGATGGAAAAGGTATAGGCCTATAAATACTCAACCCACTTGAGGTGTATTTGATTCAATTTCTCCCACCCATTCAAAAAAATGAGTACATGATTATTAGTGTAGACTATGAACTCTTTAGGTAACAAATGATGCTGCCACTTCTTGAGTGCTTGTACCATGGCATATAACTCTAGATCATAGGTAGAATACTTTTGTTTTGCCTCATTGAGCTTCTCAAAGAAAAATGCAACCGGGTGACCTTCTTTGCTCAAAACGCCCCCTATAGCCAACTTGCTGGCATCACACTCCACAGTGAAGAGATGATTGAAATCAAGGAACCAAGGTAAGGCAGTTCTGCTAGCTTTTGTTTTAACAACTCAAACCCCTAGTCTGCTGCACTAGTCCACTTAAACTGACATTTTATCCCACCTTTGATGGTGTTCAAGATAGGTGCATACACATGGATAAAACCTCTAATGAATTTCCTATAAAAATAAGCTAAACCATGGAAACTTCTCACATCTCCTATTGACTTAGGAGTAGGGTAAGTGCACAAAGATGGTGGTAAAAAAGGGGGGGTATAAGTGGACACTTTTTTTCTGAAATCAGGTGAACCTGAACTTGGAGGCAAAATTTGAAAGTAATCCACTCAAGATATGAAGATAATCAAAGAACAAATATTGTATTACTTTGAATCTAGTTTCCAAACTACTAAACTTTTTGAAAATTGGATAAGATTGAGGGGGTCAAATCCTTCGCGTACGAAAACCTGACCCTAATTTTTTCTGAAAAACATAACATAGTGTTTGACATGTGCATCAAAAAAGTCATAGTTAGATTTAGTATGTTGATAAATCCTTTGGCAGAAAGATAGTTAAGAGTGAGCACTAGAAGATGTTTATTTTTTGTAATTTTTTGTTGAGTTTTTTTTTTTAAATGTTTTTTCCAATCGAGCACATCCTGAAAATTAGGTACCTGTTCATGTGCGAAGCATAAGTTGCACTAAACAAATCAAAAATACAATTTTTAAAATTTTTTTTTGTAAAGAATCAATTTCACTACAATAATATATAAAGTTTTTTAAATTTGGATAAGTATATCAAAAGTTATTAAAAAAATGGCGCACCTATGTTTGTGAGAACTATGGAGACACTTGGTAAAAGAAATTCAATAATAATATGTTATTGTTATTCAAATTTTTTAAAAAATATATGGTTAGAAAGCTCAAAAGATGGGTGAAAATATGGTGGCAATTTTAGAAATACCCACTTGATGAAGTGTAAACCTGATGATGACAAAGTCGATAAACCAAGTTGATAAAATAAAACATGTCAAAAATGAGAGAAATGGAGGGAAATCAAACTTCCAAACTGTAGCTTTGTCATCCAAGCCTATTTCCAAGCCTAAACAATCAAAAGCACGTACAGGGTACTACAAGTTCAAAAATCGCGTACGGGGTACTTATGGTGTAAGCAGTGCATGCGCGTTTGTTTTCCTATAAACAATGCGTACGCACTCTTTTTACTATAAATAGCACACACACGCTATTGTATAATATGATATTCTATATATAATATGTGTATATACATATAATATATGTAATATATAATATGATATTATATATATAATATGTGTATATACATATAATATATAATATATGTATATATATATAATATATTAAACATATATATACACATGTAAGTGTATTGTCTCCCCCTCTCAAACACATACAAGGTGCCTCTCTCTCTCTCTCTCTCTCTCTCCCCTTCTCCCTTCCTCCATACCTCATCCCTCCCTCTCTCCCCTTATCCCTTCCTCCATACCCCATCCCTCTCTCTCTCTCTCTCTCTCCCCTTCTCCCTTCCTCCATACCCCATCCCTCTCTCTCTTGCTCTCTCCTCTTCTCCCTTCCTCCATACCCCATCCCTCTCTCTCTTCTTCTCTCCCTCCCTCGCTCCATACGCCACTACAACTATGTCTGCACTTCTATAGAAGTAAGTGAATTTATTTCTTGTCTGCAACTTCCTCTTTGATTTTTATCATGTATGCTCTCCTAAGAAAATTGACTGATGGATTTGTGTGTGTATATTGAATAGGAGGAATAGGGTTTGAAATTGAACTTGCAGCAATATTCTTCTTGAATGTGTTTTTAATGAGTAGAACAGATGTGGAAAATAGTGTCAACAAAGCAACATGATGAGTCAGAGTACCTGCAATATGTTTCTCAGAAGGAAACAACAGGTAGGAAGAGAAAGAGAGAGAGTAACACAGATGATGTCTTGTAGAATGATAGTGGTGGGTATGTGAGAGTTCCCATGTTGTTACACAATGCCTGTCACCTAAAGAAATTAAAGTTTGTTGTATGCATGGCTGTGGTAGTATATGATGATCATCACTTGTCAAACAACTTGGAACGGTACATACCCATGAAAGAAATCAAGTGTGTAATTCCTATAGTCACAATCGAGATCAGTCTTATAACCTTGCAAATTGAATACCATCATATGTTTTAGAACTTAAGCAGTAGTCTTAGGGTTAGGTCAAGCTCTTACACTTGCTTTTTAGCAAAGCCTCATTGTTTGTTCACTTGGAGTCTCATTGTATGATATTCTATTCATAACTTTAAATTTAATATATCATTTTATTAGCCTACCATATGACCCCTTAAGACCCCTTAGGACACGAATGACCCATAACAACACCATATGGTGTTCTAAAGGGTCCTATGGCATCTTAGATTCAATATCACTTCCTCTCCCTTCGTCCCCCCTCCTTCTTCTCTCCCTATCTCCCTAGATCCCTCTCTCTCTCTCTCTCTCCCCTTCTCCCTTCCTCCATACCCCATCCCTCTCTCTCTCCCCTTCTCCCTTAATCCATACCTCATCCCTCTTTCTCTTCTTCTCTCCCTCCCTCTTTATCTTCTTTTGTAATTCCTATAGTCACAATCGAGATCAGTCATATGGTGTCCTGTGTACTTTCTCTCTCCCTCTCCCTCCTTCCCTCCCCCCTCTTCTTTCCCTCCCTCCCTCCCTCCCTCCCTCTCTCTCTCCTTCCCTCTCTCTCTCTCTCCCCCTCTCCATCTCTCTCCCTCTCTCTCTCCCTCTCCTCTCCCTCCCTCCCCCTACTCTCCCTCTCCCTTCTCTCCCACCCTCTCTCCCTCCTTCCCTTCTGCCCCCCCTCCTCTCTCCCCCTACTCTTCTACCCCCCCTCTCTCTCTCTCCCTCCCTTCCTCCATACCTCTTCTTCTCTCCCACCCCCCTTCTCTCCCTCTCTCCCTCCCTCTAACTCTCTCCCTCTCTCTACCTTCCCTCCCCCCTCTCTCTCTCCCTCTCTCTCCCTCCCCCTCTCTCCCTCTCTCTACATTCCCCCTCTCTCTCTCTCTCTCTCTCTCTCTCTCTCTCTCTCCCTCCCTCTCCCCCTCTCTCTCCCTCTCTCTCTCCCTCCCCCTCTCTCCCTCTCTCTACATTCCCTCTCTCTCTCTCTCTCTCTCTCTCTCTCTCTCTCCCTCTCCCCCCCCCCCTCTCTCTCTCTCTCTCTCTCTCTCTCTCTCTCTCTCTCTCTCTCCCTCTCCCTCTCCCTCTCTCCCCCTCTCCCTCTCTCTACCTTCCCTCCCCCTCTTCTCTCCCTCTCTCCCTCTCCCTTCCTCCATACCCCTTATTCTCTCCCTCCCTCCCCCCTACTCTCCCTCTCCCTCTCCCTCCCCCCTCTCTCTCCCTCTCCCCTCTCCTCTCCTTCTCTCCCCCTACTATCCCTCTCCATTCCTCCATACCCCTTATTAGCTCCCACCCTCCCCCCTCTTCTCTCCCTCTCTCCCTCCCTCTCCCCTCTCCTCTCCCTCCCTCTCCCCTCTCCTCTCCCTCCCTCCCCCTACTACACCTCTCCCTTCCTCCATACCCCTTATTATCTCCTGCCCTCCCCCCTCTTCTCTCCCTCTCTCCCTCCCTCCTTCCCTTCTGGCCCCCCCTCTCTCCCTTCACCCTACTGCCCCCCCCTCTCTCTCTCTCCCTCCCTTTTCATTCACATCTTTTCTACTACAAATAACACATATGGGGTACTAAAAATATTAGTTCACTGCCTTGCCATAAATTTTTAAAGGCAAAGGAGTGCATATGTGGTACATATTACTTTTAATGAGCCCATTATTCATTACCACGCGATAACATTTTTTAGGCTTAGGAGCACGTACGTGCTACTTATTAGTCCAGAATGGGAAAAAAGAATACCATTGGGCTTGTCAACATTTTATGGAGTAACAGTGCGTACGCAGTTATTAATGTAGTGGTACACGATTTATAGACATAGTTTTAGTTGCCAAGAGCCTCAACGACCTCAAAAGAATTTTTTGAGGTCGATGGAGGCCCCACTGGAACTGTGTCTGCACTTCTATCACTATTTTATACATAGAAGTAAGTGAATTTTTTATTTTTGCATGATTTCAAATGATTGAATTGTTGTTCTTATTAGTTTTTGTCAATAGTATTGTGTTTGTTTAATAGTTTGATTCCAAAAAATAGTGATAAGATGCATATTTATGGTTATTTGTTTGTTTATGAACTTTTGTTTACATATATATGTATATGATTCTATTTAGGACAACCGATATCAACCATGGGAAAGAACAAGTGAGGAACGATAGAACAACAAGAGGCTCAAAAGGAAAGACAAAGGCAACATATGAAGAAATTGCGTGACATAAGAACAATGGGAGAAGAAGGTATGCCATCCTCAACATCTCAATTCGATTTACCAAATGAATATAATGCACCTAATGCAATTGAAGAAGAGACATTTGATTTACTGTTTGAACCTAATGCAATTGAAGAAGATAGCGCATTGAATAATCAATTAAATGATGAACATATTACACCTTCTCTACTTGATGAATTGAATGTACATAATGCACCAATGTTAACACCTCCTAGAATCATTCGTAGGAAACCAAAGTATCTAATTGACATTGATGAGAATATATTGAAGTCAATGCCCAATAAAATGAAAGAGCGAACTTGTAAGATAATGGTTAAAAGAATATGGCAAATTTATTTTAATAACTTAAATCAAACCGCAAGATGTCAATTAATTGTTCAAATGATTTAAAATTTGAATTTTAGAGAGACAATAAAAATTATAGGCCTAAGATCATTTGAAAGTAACAGTGAAAGAACTATTATGAGAAATCTATTTGATGCATATCAAGCTATTGGTTCAAAATCACATACTAAAGATTCTAATGCTACTTGACGTGTCATTACATCAACCATAATGAGCAAGAAAATAAAAAAAGATAGTTTGATAAGCAAAACAAGTAAGTCATTAAATGTTAGCAGAACAACATTAGGTAAAACATTAAAGAGGTGGGAAAAAATAGAGGAACCTAACAATAATTCTCTTTGGGCATTCTCGGGTAGACTACCATGCAAAGACAAGGTTGTTGTTGATGCACTAAAAACATTAATTGAAAATTTTTGGCATGACAACACAAGACTTTCGTCCAACCAAAGAGATGTTGTTAGAAGGTGAATTGGGTCTACAAATCACGAGCCACATGACAAACACTATTTGGATATGACTCAAACTAAATTTTATGAAAGATTCCTTCAAAATTTTCCTCAAATAAGAATTTCTCAAAGGTTTTTTGAAATGGAAAAACCTTTTTATATTAAGATTAATCATGTATGCACCACATGTTGTTGTAGGATGCATATTGAATTTTCCATGCATTATGATTTTTTTCATCATATTTGTTCTACTTTGCATACTAACGATGTTTTGCGGGAATGTAATATAAAAGCACCTCCTAAGTCGGTAAGAGAATTTATTTCAAGTGTGCTATGTAATAGACATGATGACTACATTTATTATAAGATGCCTTGTTTGGAAGGTTCTTGTGCTATATGTGGTGGTTTGCAATGTTTACCAAGATGTGTACATTTGGAGAGAACACATGAAATTAGTACGAAACTAGTTTCTTTGGGAAAATACAAGACAGTCACATATGGAGTTAAAGATGGAAAAGATTTGAAGAGATGTGAGCTAGTGAAAAATGATATATGTGTAGCTGAATTTATGAAAATATTTCAAGAGAAACTAGTTTATGAGTATATAATGCATACACATAGAGCTCAATGGTTAGATGCACAATTCAAGTTATGTAAGGACACATTTCCTCTTGGCACCATTGTCTCTATCATTGATTTCTTTGAAAATTATACACTACAACCTCAAAATGAAGTGCAATCCATGTATTATCACTCTACACAAGTTTCTATTTTTGTACACATAGCATTCATGCATGCAGATGATAGCACAAAGGAGGATAGAAAGGTTGTAAGAGAGTATCACTTCTACATAAGTGATGATCATACTCATTTATCGGATTTTGTACAAGGATTCTTTAAAATTTTTTATGATAGTTTAAGGGAAAGGAACATACGATACAACCAACACTTAATATGGTCAGATAATTGCACCGCACAATTCAAGAATACAAGGATGTTTTATTGGTTGACAAGGATGCATATGACAAGCGGTGTACAACATTTTTGGAATTTCATTGAGGCTAGACATGGTAAGGGAGAGAATGATGGTGTAGGAGCATGTGTGAAAAGAGCCCTAGCTAGGGAAGAATTGAAGTATGAAGGTAGTGCTGAGTTGATAGATGCAGAAACAATTGTGTGATGGTGTAAGTCTACAATGGGCCTAGGTAATCGTGGTACGTCAATGGTTCATAGATATTTTTGGTTGATCACTGAATCTAACATTGAAAACTATCTAGATTGTTGTATAATTGCAGGATCGAGTGACATACACTCATTTATGAGTTCAAATTCAAGTTCATTGGTAATTTATATGAGACAGATGGTATGTTTTTTCTCTTCATGCATGTATTATTTGTGGGAAGAATGTGAATCGCAAGAGTGGATTGACAAATGGTCTTGTAGACCGTTGGTTCCCATTGATTCATATCAAATTCCCAAAGCACTACAATTGAGCCAAACAGAGACATCAATGGTTTTTTACCATGTATCTGAGCCAGTGGATTTAGGTAATTTTTTGAGTTTTTTTTCGCAAGTATTCTTTTTGGTTCATTTTGTTGTACATCATACTTTATTTTTGGTATTAATTAACACTTTATAAAATGTAGGTCATGTGTATGCAGTTGTTGTAGAAGAGAACAATGAAGAAGGAACAAATTACTATTTGTGTCGTTGTGTTGAGCCTAAAAGAAAATTGACAACCACAATCATGACGGAGAGGGTATTGAGTACCTAATAGGGTCTGTTGTCATGACAGGAACATGGCTTTGAAGATACCCTATCAATAATTCTGATGTTTGGTTGTTCAAGGACTTTGAAACACACATACATATTCTTCATTTCTCTAACCTTGTTGTTGCAACAAATACTCATTTGATGAAGTATCATGGTAGGCCTCATAACAAGATTTTATGGAAAGTTCATGAATCTGACCACGAGGCAATACTTGACACAATATGGGTTAGAGTCGATCCTGAAGGCTCACTTGATTGATTCTATGATTCAGAGTAGAATGATTTTGAGAATTTTGTATAAATTGTCGACAAATTGTTCTATATTCATTTTTTTGTATATATAAATGCCCATGAGCTGATTTTTACAAGTTTAGGGGCATAATTTTGTATATTTAAATGACAATGAGCTGATTTGTACATATGTACATGCCAAATTTTGTATATTAAAATGGCAATGAGCTGAATCGCACATATTGTAATGCCAAATTTTATATTTAAAAGCCCATGAGATGATTTGTATATTAAAATGGCGATGAGTTGAATCACACATATTGTAATGCCAAATTTTGTATAAAAGCCCATGAGATGATTTGTAAGATTTTTTTTGTATAATCAAATAGCCAAGAGCTAATTTGACCATATTTAGAGGCAAATTTTTGAATAATATGGGACAATGTTTTGTGACTATTTTGTGTGTCAATGTTTTGTGACTATGTTTTGAGTATATGTGATGTGTCCCTGGTCAATCATGAGAATTATTGATTCTTGTATAATCATGGAGAATTATTTGAGTTATTGTCGGGTCATAGGGGTCATAGATTGAGACTAGATACAATTTGAGCAAAAAATGTCATTGTTGTCAAAACAATTGTTAAAAAAGTTGTCAAGCAACTTCTACATTGCGTTGGTAGGGTATGACACTTGACATTCTAGTGCTTTGGGATGCACGATAGGGGCATGCCTATTGTAAAAATTCCCACTCAAACATGCTCGTGACGTCGGTTTGTGCACACGACGAACCGAATCAATTCTAGCCAATCTTGCAACTTTGCATTGCATGCAATTGACGACTTTTGCAGCAAGCAAAAAAATGCTACCAATCGAAAATGGCTTGAGTCATCAAAAAATGAGAGAGGACATTTTAGAGGAGCCTCACACGACCCCATAGGTTCAAACAGATTGACCATATGTGTCTTAGATTGGAAGAATAGTCTGTCAAAATTTGACAATTTTGTGGACTCATGACACTTGAGAGATCGCACCTGTACGATATGACTAAACACTTAAATGCTTTGTGATACATGACAGGGGCATGCCTAGCATAAAACTGCCCACCCAGATGCACTCGTGACGTCATTTTGTGCACACGACAAACCAAATCAAAAATAGCCAATCTGACAACTTTGCATTGCATGTAACTGACGGTTTTTGCAGCAGGCGAAAAAAATGCTACCAATCAAAAATGGCTCTGACTCATAAAAATATGAGAGAAGGCATTGTAGAGGAGTCTCATGTGACCCCACGGGTTCAAATGTATCGACCATATGTGTCATGGAATGGAAGAAATAGTCCGTCAAAATTTGACAATTTTTTGGACTTAGGGCACTTGCGAGATCGCATCGGTATGGTATGACTCTTGACGTTTTGGTTCTTTGGGATGAACAAAAGGGGAATTCATAGTGTAAATCTACACACCTGGATGTGCTCATGACGTCGGTTTGTGCACACAACAAATCAAATCAATTCTAGCCAATTTGGCAACTTTGCATTGCCTGCAACTGACAGTTTTTGCAGCAGGCGAAAAAATGCTACCAATTGAAAATGGCTCCGACTCATCAAAAAATGAGACAAGACATTGAAGAGGATCCTCACGTGACCCCATAGGCTTAAACGGATTGACTATATGTGTCCTAGATTGGAAGAAACAGTTTGTCAAGTTTTGATAATTTTTTGGACGCAAGGCACTCAAGAGATCGCACCGGTATAGTATGACTCTTGACATTTCGATGCTTTGGGATGCAAAACAGGGGCATGCCTAACATAAAACTACCCACCCAGACGTACTTGTGACATCAGTTTGTGCACATGACGAACCAAATAAATTCTAGCCAATCTGACAACTTTGCATTGCATGCAACTGACAGTTTTTGCAGCAGGTGAAAAAAAGCTACCAATAAAAAATGGCTCCAACTCGTCAAAAACCAAGATAGGACATTGAAGAGGAGCCTCATGCAACCCCAGGGTTCAAACAAATCAACCAGTTGTGTCATGGATTGGAAGAAACAGTCCGTCAAGTTTTGACAATTTTTTGGACTCAAGGCACTTGAGAGATTGGTCCGGTGTGGTATGACTCTCGACATTCTAACGCTTTGGGATGCATGAAAGGGGCATGCCTAGTGTAAAACTGCCCACCCAGACGGGCTCGCGACATCGGTTTGTGCACATGATGAACCAAATCAATTCTAGCCAATCTGGCAACTTTGCATTGCATGCAACTGACAGTTTTTGCAGTAGGCGAAAAAATGCTGCCAATCAAAAATGGCTCTGACTCTTAAAAAAATGAGATAGGACATTATAGAGGAGCCTCATGCAACCCCATGAGTTCAAACAGATTGACCATATGTGTCCTGGATTTGAAAAAATAGTCTATCAAGTTTTGACAATTTTTTGGACTCAGGGCACTTGAGAGATTGCACCGGTACGGTATGACTCTCAACATTCTGGCACTTTGGGATGCATGATAGGGGCATTCCTAGCATAAATCTACCCACTCAGATGTGCTTGCAATGTCAGTTTGTGCACACGACGAACCGAATCAATTCTAGCCAATCTGGCAACTTTGCATTGCATGCAACTGACAGTTTTTGCAGTAGGCGAAAAAATGGTACCAATCGAAAATGGCTCTGACTTGTAAAAAACTGAGATAGGCCATTGTAGAGGAGCCTCACATGACCCCATAAGTTCAAATGTATCGACCATATGTGTCTTGGATTTGAAGAAACAATCCGTCAAGTTTTGACAATTTTTTGGACTTAGGGCACTTGAGAGATTGCACCGGTATGGTATGACTCTCGACGTTCTGACGCTTTGGGATGCATGATAGGGGCATGCCTAGCATAAAAATTCCCACTCAGACACTCTCGCAACATTGGTTTGTGCACATGATGAAAAAATTTGACCATTGCGAGCGTGAGGGTGCTCTTGCACCAAACACATATTGTTGTTTATATTCATATTGTCGATTTTTGTTGTTTATATTCATATTGTTGATTACATATGCAAACATTCATTTAAATTTATAAAAGGGCAGCCACCAAATATAATGAATACACAATAATGAACTGAATACAAGGAGTTTTGTAGGGTTAATTCAACATTTTAGAAATTTTATCAAATCATATTCCACGATTGCAATGTTTTATATCATATAGTTTTGTTGTTTATATTCATATTGTTGATTACATATGCAAATATTCATTTAAATCTATAAAAGGACAACCAAAAAATACAATGAATACAAAATAATGAACTCAGTACATATTTATTGGATCGAATATCGGTATTTTATATATATATATATATATATATATATATAAAGACATGTCTGCCAAGTCAATACAAGTATTACAAAAATGTGGCATATGCCATGTCCAAATCGATATACAATAAAAATATAGAATATATCTACATGTATTGGTCATTCTATGACCAAAACTAACACTATATGATCCTAAACTTGTGGTGGATCATCAAAATCAAGCCTCTTCAATGCAGTACGCGGCTCTATAGATGGCTGCAAAACCACAATTCAAAAGCCAATCTAGAATTCTTTTGTAGAAAATAGTTCACAATTAACAACATAACTATGAATTTAACTTTAATTCCTTTGCAATTGAAATGTAGATTACCTCATCGGCTGATCTAGGAGCTAATTTCTTCGCTCTCCTCTCATTGTCACTCTTAGGAGTTTGCTTGAAGACATACTTAAATGGATCCACTTATGGCCATACCGTGAAGGAGTCTATTGTAGATTAAATATTCAATTAATACAATGTACTAACATAAATATATCAAAAACACTTAAAAGCTATAATATAGAGAACAATGACGTACCTGTGCCTGAGATGCTTCTCCAATGGAGTAAGGATGGCTCACCATCGATGTAGAAATTGTCGCTATTACCTATACAAAAAATGTTCAAAGATTAAATAAAATTAATAAAATGATAAGTATTGAAGGTTAAAAACAATTAATTTTACATATCAAACAAAATTGTACCGGATCCTGAGATGCTTCTCCAGTGCAAGGAGGAGGGTTCACCATTGATGAAATAGGTATGGATATTTCCTGTATGAAAAAATTATAAGATTATAATATATTACAAGTTCACATGTATGCATGCATATATTCATGAAATCAATAAAATAAAGTAGAGATACATACCTCTGCCCTCTCTTGATCCATGGGCAAATCAGGTGCATTCAGCAAATCCACATAGCTCAATGGCCGCTGTACATGTAAAATAGACAAAAAACACTAGTCAATCTACAAACGCCAACTAATACTTGATTTCAACATTTTCAAACAATTGTACAACTAAAAATGTGTTCAATTACCTTCTTCCTATGTTTTGGTGTCTTCGAGGAATTCGTTTTCTTAGGATGAGCCCTAGATGCGGAGGGGGTACCCTAAAAAAACAAAATTAACATGAGTTATTAGTATAGATAATAAATTAAACATAATTTTAAAAATCTAAAATGAAATTACTTGCATATTCCATCAAAACAATACATAAAAAGGGTTGTACAAAATATGATACCGTATAGCCTTGTAGGCCAAAATCAATCACTGAGAGTGTGATGTCATCAATCTGGGACATTTCCTCCCTTGTCAACACCTACAAACCAGAAATTGGACCAAGCATTAAAGATAGTTAGTATATATTGTATTTTTTTGAATTCAAAGTGTACTATCCTATTTTAACATGTTACAAAATTTATACCTCAGGCATCGAAGTTGTAGCTATAGTAACTGGGGGAGGAGTATGGGATACCGTTGCTGCATCCTAAAATGCATATTATTTGTCTCAATTTAAATCAATGTATAAATGAAAATTCATTTATGTAATTATAAATTTAAAGTGACTGATATGTAATTATAAATTTAAAGTGACTGATAAATAAAATGCTATGAATTCAAATCAACACACCTGTGTCTGTGGTTCATGGGCAAACACCATGTCCATCAACTCATCTATCAGCACAAAATCCTCAACCGTGTGGGCCTGACATCTACTCCGACAAATCATGCACAAATGAGATGAAGATCCATCTGCACTGGCTGCATCATCTACCCCCGAGCATATCCCTGACCAACTGACACACATATGCTGGATGGGCTCTTTGTCGCCACCTAATGGATCATCATCCAATACAATAGGGTGTGCTAATGATGTCCCATGCTGGATGATGGCACCAGTTAATGTTGTGGCTGCTTGAAGAATCTGTAGCTCCATCGAATCTTTCAACTCTACTGGGACAACCTGATGCACTTTGGCTTTGGGTGCTAGGGGGCAATGACTCTCCGTGGGTAATCACCTACGGGCTCCAGGGCTATCTTGGGCAGAGCCACCACCTCTACCATGGAACTCTCTCATGTCAAAATAGTTTGGGCACACATTGAGCACAAACTCACAATATACTTTTCTTAAAAAATATAATGGTACCTCATAATAATTACAAGGTGGATCATCAAAGACCATCCACCACCTCTTCCAAAAAGATTCTTCATCTGCAGATTGGTACACCAATGTATGGGAAACCTCTTTGCATTAGGAGGTAATGACTGACCAATTTTGGGATCAACAAAAAGGGCACATATTTGTTGTTTACTAATATTTTTTTTTTTAACTCCATCGTATGATAGCCCATCAGCATAGAATTGACAACACCTATCCCTAAAGCTTCCCCATTTGGTAATTTTTGTGGAAACAACTATGACACCACTAGATAATGTTTCTAGGCTAGTGGCGAGGGATTGATGATGCTCAAGTTCAGAAGTTTTCAAATTAACAATTAGTCTATTGATTTTAGACGTATTTTGTCCTAACTGATTAATTAATTGCTCCTATGTTTCGGGTGTGCGGTCAAATGGAGGAATTGGGGGTTGTTCTTGTGTGTTTTTAGGAGGTGCATTTGGTTGTTCTTATGGGTTTTCATGAGGTGCATTTGGTTGTTCTTGTTCTAGATTAGAAGAATCTAGTTTTTGAAACAAAAAATGAAAAAACCTAATCAAAATTAATGAAATTAAATTCAAAATGTAAAACAAATTGAACAAATGGGAAAGAAAGACAAAAATAAACAAAAAATAACCTTGATCCATAGCTTGGAGGAAAAATATAGCACCCCATTCGCAGTTTAGGAGAAGAAATGGGTAAAAAATGAAGTAAAAAACACGCTATTCACGGGTAAATGAGACCCAATTTTTTTTAAAAACTTTTTTTACCAGGCATCGCGTACGCAGGAATTTCAAATTTTAAAACCCCGTACTCACTGCTTGTTTTTCCATTTTTTTTTTGGGTGGTGTCCACTTTTCTGACCACCATCTTTGTGCACATACCCAGTAGGCCAATTCTCTATTTCTTCCACTTTTGATGGATCCATTTTTAAAAAACCTTGAGAAACTACAAAACCAAGATATACCAATTCATTTTTGAAAAAATCACATTTATCCAAGTTGATCATCAACTTTTCTTGATGTAGCTTCCTCAAAAATTGATTTAGATGTTTGATATGATCCTCCTTTGACCCGCTAAAAATCAGAATGTCATCAAGATAAACAATGACAAACTTACCAATGAACTCTGCAAGAACCTCATTCATGAGTCTCATGAAGGTGCTAGGTGCATTTGAGAGCCCAAAGGGCATCACCATCCATTGATATAGCCCCTCATTAGTTTTAAAGGTTGTCTTCCATTAATCACGAGGTCTGATCCTAATTTGATGATAGCCTGATTTCAAATCCACCTTCGAAAAGTAGCAAGCTCCACCTAGGTAGTCCATTAGATCCTCAATCCTCAGAACTGAAAATTGATATCTAGTTGTGATTTTGTTTATGGCCCTTGAATTGGTGTACATCTTCCACTTACCATCTTTCTTAGGTGCCAAAATAGTAGGCACTGAACATGGACTTAAACTCTTCTTTATCAACCCCTTATCTAGCAATTCCTGCACTTGCTTTGCTATTTCCTCATTTTGAGTAGGTGTCATTTTGTAAGTAGCTTTGTTTGGAAAAGTTGAACCAAGTATGAGGTCTATCTGATGGTTAACATATCTCATAGGGGGTAAGGCATCCAAAATCTCATTGACAACTATGTCTTTATGCAGTTCTAACAAGGTTTGCACCTCTTGCGGTATCACCGGTTTGGTTTCAGTCTTTGTCTCTTCTTTGGGTTTCAATATAAGAGCACATCCTTGGTTCCCTTCATGCTTAAAAAATTTCAAGAACTCTTTCCCACCGAGAAACATAACACTTGACCCAAAATGTCTTTCTTCACCCTGATCAATCAAGGGATCCATTTGAAGCTTTCTACCCTCCTTGGTGATAACATAGGAATTCTTCTCCCCATCATGTATGGATTTGACATCATACTGGAAAGGTCATTCTAACAATAGGTGATATGCATCCATGGGTAATATGTCACACAACATACTATCCTTGTAATCTCCTATTTTAAAATCTACTCAAGCTTGCTCATCTACAAGCACATGCTGATCCTTACTCAACCAAGATACCTTATAGGGGGTGGTATGTGGCAACCTTTTTAATTTTAGTTTGTCTACCATCTCAACTACTACAATGTTCTCAGTAGACCCCAAATCTACTATAACTTTACAAATCTTACCATGAGATCTGTAGGTGGTTTTGAGAAGTGTCTTCCTTTGTGTAGGTTCTTTGGACTGTGGTACCTTCAACAAGGTCCTTCTTAGCATTAGGTTCTCTCCTTATAGGACTGGTCCTGCCTTTCGAATTGGTGAGGTAAGACTTTGACAATCCTCTTCTTGCACCAACTAAGTTCTTTTGTTTCCCATGTGGGAGTTTGAAGTCTTTTCTAGGACGCCGACTCATGGTATGCCCCACTTGATGACAATGGTAGAATTTTCCAGTGAAGACTGTGGTTCCTCTACCCTAATTGCCAAATCTGCCTCTATAGTTATTTCTCCCTCTAGAGTTGCCTCTAAACTGTCCCCCTTTGTTAGGATTATCACCACCGTTCTCTGATTGATTTCCTTCATTGTTCTTGCTGGGATTATAGCCCCTTCCAAAGGCGGCTCTTCCTCTGTAACCTCTACCACTTGTGCCCCTTTGATTATGTTCACCTTTCCTTTTGATCTTATCTTCTGCTCTCAAGGCTAACTAAAAGCATAAATGGATCATGTCAGGTGCTATCATGCCGATCTCATCTTGAATGTTTTTTCTAGGCCATTTAAGTATCTTGCAACCTTCTCCACTTCTTCCTCTTGCTTCCTAGCTATTAGGGTAAGTTTGTTGAACTCCTCTGTATAAGTAATCACATCCATTTCTCTTTGTTTCAAATTTTGTAACTTCTTGTGCATCTGCACCTCATAATCTACAGGTAAAGTGGTAATGCATACTAGTCTAGTGATTATTATATGTCTGATGATGTATTGCCTGTCTATGCATGTGAGTGAAGTGAAAAGGAGATGTTAGGTGAGGTAAAAATCTAAGTACTAACCAGTCTAAATCTTCCACAGTCTTACTGTGTTTTACTGGTAGTGCCCTGATTGAGACCGGTGATACTATTTACCAATTAAGTGTAGTCTTTGTAGTCTAACCAGTTTGAGGAAAAGTTTTTGCCTGTACTGATTCACCCCCCCCCTCTCAGTACCAGTTTGGTACTAACTGTTCATCATTATTCATCATCTGGTTGAGCAACAAAGTATAGTATTCTTCATGGATGATGATGTAGTGTGTGTCTGGATTGTGTAAATTAATTCCGATGGTTTGAATTGCATTTGAGAGTTATGTGAGTCCTATAGGAAGCATTTGACAATTTTTTTTGGATCTTGTATAATTTTTTTGATAAGATTGGAGCTGACTTGAAGCTATATGTTTCATGTTGCATGTTATGCAATTTTTTGAAGCCAACCTATGTAAGATTAATCTTGGTAATCTAGATATATATTGGGATGATGCATCAAGTGTGTGGTGTGATTTGGTAAATTGTTTTGGAGTGATTGAGTATAGTTTCATGTGCACATTTTGATCTGCATTGATTTAGTGAGCAGTTGCAGAGCAAAACATAGCAGATAAGGAGAATAGTGTAGTGGATCGTTTTGTGCCTAATCAGAACTGATATTTGGCATATTCACATGTTATTTTCTATTTGTTCACTTATTTTAATCAGTTTGTAATCTCGTGTAAGGAAATGAGCCTTCCATCGGGGTTGTAGCCCTATTTTATAACTTGAGTAGTGAACTCTAGGCACTGTGCCTGAATGTAAGTGCATTCACTTAATGTAATATTGTTTTGTTACTAGCCATAGTGGAATAATATTATGGGTTAAAATCCCACCGTGGTTTTTACCATTTGGGTTTCCACGTAAAAATTCTGGTGTTATGTTTTTGTGGTTGATTATCTATGTTTCTGTATTTAACTTTCTTGCATATACTTCTAGTGGTTTGAGATTAAGTCAGAAAATTTGTTTACTGATAGATCACTAATTCAACCCCCCCTCTTAGTGATCCTTGATTCCAACAATTTGTATCAGAGCTTATTTCATCCGAGGAATCCTAACCACTTGATGAAGGTCCAAGAGATTGAATCAATGGATTCTGGTTTGTAGAGACAACTTTGTGTGGCTCTTGAAGAACTTGCTGTAGCGAGAAATAAAATAAGTTCTTTGAAGAGGAATCTAAATGTAGCTGAAGACAATTAATTATTTGAAAGATCAGGTGAATACTTCAAGAGACAAGAGGAAAGAGTCGATGGACAAGTTGAAGGAGAAGGAAGAACAATGCATGGAGAATCATGAGAAAGTTGATGAATGTGATAAGCTTTCTAGAGAGAATGTTGCATTAGAAAATGAGATGCCATCCATTGTGATGAAGTTGACTAAGGAGATTGAAGACCAAAAGAAAAATTAAGAAAGTCTAACTCATTCATTGAAAGATAGATCAGATGAATGCTTCAGACTTACCTATGAGAATGAGCAGTTGACTCTTGAGTTGACACAATCAAGGAATAATAGATAAGAACTTGAAAGATAAATTATTGCCCTGAGGGATGAACTAGTTACTACAAATGAATACAAAGAAAAATTAAATGCTAGATTAGTAAGGCTTGATGGGATGTTGGAAAGTCACAGACATGGAAAGGACATGAGAGGACTTGGATATGAAAAGGGTGAATCCTCCGGTTCTAGACAGAGCAATGCAAAGCCTAAGAACAAGAATCCTTTGGTAAGACAAACTAATGCCTACAAATTCAATGGTAGATGTTTTACTTGCAATAAATTTGGTCATATGGAAAATCAATGCAGAAGTAGGATGAATAATGGAATGAACAATATAAACAATGGTCCTACCTTTACCAGTTAGTTTTCATATGCAACAAATTTTCTCACAAGTCAAATATGTGCAGAGTAGTAATGAACAATTTTCAGAATAAGAGATGTCAATCTTGTGGGATGTTTAAGAATATCTCTAACCATTGTAGGATGAGACCAAATCAAATGAATTTCAGACCTTTGTAGAAAAATGTTATCTTCCATGCATGCAACAAGACTTGTGAAGCAGTCACTGGTGAGGAGGGACCTCATGAAGATCAGTCCAAACCGGTCAGCAAGAGTAAACACAATGGAAACACATATACATGATGGAGGAAATGCAGAACAGGTAGTTTTGTTGCATGAAATTTGGTTACATCCAACCGATAACAATCGGGTTACAACATATTGACACACAAGCCTGGTAGAATAGGTCACACTGGGACCTTGAATCGAAAGATCTGTCTTCTAGGCATAGTCTATCTCTGATTGATCCTAATAGATCTTCAATTGATTCTCATTGATTACATTCTAAAGCATGATTACACACATATATATGGATCCAAAGGATCCAGTCAGCCCAAAAAGGATCAAAACCCGAAGAACAAGACCTAACATGCAAAATGAACAAGGTTGGCCTCCGCCAAGAGATTCCTCTGGAAAATCCAAAGGATGAAATGTAGAAGGTCGACTACATGCCAAGAAACATCGAGATCAATGTCCAAGGCTCTGGAAGCTTTGAAATAGGTTCTAGTAGATCACTAGAATAGGTCTCAGGCAACTGGTAACAAAGGAACAACCGGTAATAAGAAACTATCATGGAAACTGGTAGCGATATCTAGTCAGAAAGTGATCCAAATGAGATGTGGTTTGAAAGAAAGAAAGATGATCAAGTATTCAAGTAGAATCCAACTCCATAGGATCTAGTGAGCCAAAATCGGGACACACAAAAAGGAAAACTAAAACTGCAAACAAAATAGAAAAGAATTTTTTTTTGGTTGATGCAAGATTGTTGTGAACCGGGGACACTCCTGCATCAGACATCCAAGGTTAATGAAAAAGTTAGCCTCTCACTTTGTTGGGGTCAAAGGGAAACCAAGACAGTCTACCTTTTCCTGAGAAATCCAAGATGAATCTTCAACTGGTCTAGTCTTCTACTGCACAAGATATTCTTTGTATTGACTGTTCGAGGTACTATGCCCAATCCTTCTATCCAAAATATCACCAATCTGATCTAGTTCCTTCCAAGGCAATTGTCTCTCAAGGTCTACAACACTGTCCTCACTAAATTCTAGTTCATGGTACTCATGAAGATCTGCAATGTTGAATATAGGTGAAATACTTAGACTATCTGGTAGGTCTACTTCATATGTATTTCCAGAATTGAACTTTCTCAAAATCTTACAGGGTCCAAAATTCTTCATCTGCAACTTATTATAAGTTCCAACTAGTAATCTCTCTTTTCTCAAGTATACCATCACTTCATCGCCAACTTAAAATTCCTTATGTATCCTCTTCTCATCTTCCTTCTCCTTATATTTTCTATTCATGTCTTCCAAATGCTGTTTAACCTGAATATGCAATCCTGCCATGTGATCTGCAAAATCTTCTACTTCTAATCTCTTCCAATCTTCATTGCTAATGTCTCTCAATTCTGCTATTCCTCTAGGATGTACTCTGGTAACAATCTCAAAAGGTGTTTTTCTAGTACTTCTATTCACTAAATTTTTTTAGGCAATCCCTATTGTGTAAGGAACAAATCCCAACTTCTGGTTTTATCTCCCACTAAACATCTCAACAAGTTTCCCGAACTCTAGTTAACTACTTCTATCTATCCATCAGTCTATGGGTGAAAAGTAGAATTGAGCTTCAAATCTATCTTTAGCTTCTTCCAAAGTGTTCTCCAAAAATAGCCAACAAACTTAGTATCTCTATCGAAAACTATGCTCTTAGGTAATCAATGCAATCTCACCACTTCCTTGAAAAATAGGTCTGCTTCATGCAATGCATCTAATGTCCTCTTACAAGGTATGAAATGAGCCAACTTTGAAAATCTATCCACTACCACAAATATAAAATTATTCCCTCTCGGTGTCTTAGGCAATCCAAGTACAAAATACAGGCTTATATCCTCCCAAGGTCTTACCGATACTATCAAAGGTTTATACAATCCCACATTATGACTACTGCCTTTTGCAAAATGAAAAAATCTACAACTCTGCACATATCTCTTAACATCCATAGGAATCTAAGGCCAAAAGTAGTGCTCACTCACCAATACAATTATTTTATCAATGCCAAAATGTCCAGCTAAACCTCCACTATGCTTCTCTTTTATCTGGTTATCTCTCATGGAACTCTTAGGTATGCATAACTGAACTCCCTTGAATAATATCCCATCCAATATGAAATAATCCAACCATTTTCTCCTATCAACCATAATGTGGTTCTCTACATTCTTTTTAAGGTTCTACAAAATCCAGGTCTTCATCAGACAAGGTCTTCAAATCTTCAAAACCTAATACTACCACTCTCATCTCTATCAACAAATTCCTTCTCCTACTCAATGTATCCGAAAATTTGTTAGATTTCCCACTTCTATGCTTCAACACAAAGGTGTAGCTTTGCAAGAATTCTACCCATCTCATATGTCTTTGATTCAACTTACTCTGACTATTCAAATACTGCAAATCTTGATGATCTATATACAACACAAACTCCTTAGGAAACAAGTAGTGTCTCCATTTCTTCAAGGCTTGAACTATGGCATAAAATTATTGATCATACACTAAATATCTCTTCTGGGCATCATTCAATTTCTCACTAAAATATGCTACTGCTCTCCCTTCTTGAATTAGAATTGCTCCTATTTCTATTCCACTTGCATCACAATCCACTTGAAATACCTTATTGAAATCCAATAAAGCCAACAGAGGCTTCTCAATCACTTTCTTTTTCAACAATTCAAAACTTTTTTTTCTCTGGTGGTCCTCTTAAATTCCTTCCGATCTTCCCTCATTGTCTTAGTCATAGGGTTATAGGCTAAACTGAAATTTCTAATAAATTTCTAGTAAAAACTAGCCAATCCATAAAATGATCTTACCTCTCCAATGCTTTCCGGTGTTGGGCACTCAACAATGGCTTTCACTTTCTCATGGTCCATCTTCAAGCCATCCTCAGATATCACATAGCCTAGATAGACTAACTCATCCTTCATGAAAGTACACTTCTTGATATTGGTCAACAACTTCTCTTCTCACAACCTTTGCAAAAATTTTCTTAACTACCACAAATGTTCCTCTTTTGTTCTATTGAAAATCAGAATGTCATCCAAATACACAATAACCAACTTACCCAATAATTTCTTCAATAGCTCATTTATCAGCCTCACGAAAGTACTTGGTGCATTAGTCAATCCAAAAGGCATCACCAACCATTCATATAGTCCTTCATTTGTCTTAAATATTGTCTTTCACTCATCACCTTCTCTAATCCTGATTTGATGATATCCACTCTTCAAATCTATCTTTGTAAAGTATTTTGCTCCATTCAAACAATCCATTATGTCATCCATCCTAGGCAAAGGAAACTGGTATTTCACTATGATCTTGTTTATTTCTCTTGAATCGGTACACATCCTCCATTCTCCATTCTTCTTAGGTGCTAATACTATTGGTACTGCACAAAGGCTCAAACTTTCCCTGATCAAAGCTTTCTCCAACAAATCCTACACTTGATTATTCACTTCTTCATTCTCTACTGGTGCCAACCGATGTGCAGATTTGTTAGGCAAACTAGCTCCATGTAATGACTAATACTTATAACAGGTGGCAATCCAATAGGTACATTATCTGAAATGATGTCCTCATATTCTATAAAAAAATCTCTTAACTTTGCTGGGTGTTCTCCTTCTGGTTCCAGTTTGTCAGTCTTTGTAGGAATTAAGGCAAAACACACATTCTCATGTCTCAGTCCATCCATGAATTTCCTTCCATCTACTAAATTTTTTTTGGTATTTGTATAGGCTTCATTCTTCAAAGGTTCCTCCAAAGGTAATAAGGTTTGCTTCATCCCATTGGCCACAATAGTGTACGTATTCTTCCTCCCATCATGTATTTCCTATCTATCAAACTGCCAAGGTCTTCCCAACAAAAGATTACAAATATCCATAGGCATAATATCACACAAAACTTCATCATGATAATTCCCATTTTTTTAATTTTACTAAAAATTATTCACTTACTAACAACTTATGTTCATCCTGAATCCATGCTATCTGAAAAGGATTAAGGTGTTTCAATCTCTCCAACTTCAACTTATTCACCATCTCTTCTGAAACAAGATTATTTGAACTACCACTATCAATAAAAATTTTACAACACTTACCAGATACCTTACATATGGTCTTGAAAAGGTTCTTCCTTTGCAAAAGTTCTTCATCTCCTCTGGTATGACACAAAGCTCTCCTCATCATCAACAATTCTCCATCTTCTGGTTTATTGTCTGATCTGGTGGGGTTTTCTTCCACCATTGTTTCTCTTTTGGTAGCCTTTGTCTTATTACATTCAAATGCATGGTTTCCTTCTCCTTCATATTTAAAGAAGGTTCCTCTAAATGTCTTATTCTCTTATCTTCCAAAGTTCTCATTCCGGTAGCCATCCGGTTCTCTCCTCTGATAGAAATATCTATCATCCTTTCGGTATGAATTACCTTCTTTCCTCACTTCCTTTTCCTTGTTCAGATCTTTACTGGTTCCTCTTCCTTTGGTATATCCTCTTCCTCCTTGAAATCTTCCTTCAGTAAACCTTCCACCTCTACCTCTTTGTCTCAACTCATGTGTTTTGTTCAATTTCTCTTCAACCTTTATTGTATACTGGTAAGCCTCTTCAACACTCCAATTTTCTCATACTGAGTTTATCTTGTATAGACATTTGTAATGCATTCAAATATCTTGCAATCTATTCAACTTCATTATCAACATGTCTAGATCTGATATTCAATTTGTAAAATGTTTCAGTGTACTCCTTCACACTAGATTCTTTCTGTCTCAGATTCTACAGTTTCTGAAACAAATCCACTTGATAATTCTCCAGGACAAACTTTGATTTTAACTTAGCAATCATCCTATCCCACGTCTTAATCTTTTCTTAACCTCTTCTTTTCCTATCTAGTTGCAAGTGCTCCCACCAAAGAGACGCATGACCTTTCAATCGGGTATAGACATATTTCACCTTCCTCTCTTCTACAGTGTTTTCAAAATCAAAATACTTCTCCATCTCTAAGATCCAATCCATCAATTCATCTGAATCTAACTTCCCATCATATTTCAGTGGGGTAAAATGAGGTTTAGTGTTCACCCTACTCACAACCCTTAAAAACCTTTCTTCATTTGGATCAACTATCGGTAGGTTCACTTGTTCTGCCGAGGCTTCTTCTCCTTCATCTTCACTTACATCTTCAATATGTCGGCCTCTTCTCTGGGCTATCTCCAGGATTTCTAACTGGTCTTCTATTCCTCACAACATCTCCATTACAACAAGGTCTGCATTCCCATGTGCTCCACCATTCCTAGTTCCTCTTCGTGCCATTGATTCACACTAGTCCTCTGCAATTGCATGTCGGATCCGCAATTTGCCACCCTACCACAAAAATTGAGGACACACAACCTTCAGAACAAAACTTCTCTCTGATACCACTTGAAGTAGTCACCGGTGAGGAGGGACCTCAAGGAGATCAGTCCAAACTAGTTAGCAAGAGTAAACACAACAAAGACACACATACATGATGGAGGCAATGCAGAACATGCAGTTTTATTGCATGAAATTTGATTACATCCAACCGGTAACAACTAGGTTACAACATACCGACACACAAGTGTGGTAGAATAGGTCACACTGAGACCTTGAATCGAAAGATCTATCTTCTAGGCATAGTCTATCTCTGATTTATCCTAACTGATCTTCAATTATTTCTCATTTATTACATTCTAAAGCATGATTACACACATATATATGGATCCAAAGGATCCAGTCAGCCCAAAAAGGATCAAAACCCGAAGAACAAGACCTAACGTGCAAAATGAACAAGGTCGGCCTCCGCCAAGAGATTCCTCCGAAAAATCCAAAGGATGAAACGTAGAAGGTTGGCCACATGCCAAGAAACATCGAGATCAACATCCAAGGTTCCACAAGCTTCCAAATGGGTTTTGGTAGATCACCAGAATAGGTCTCAGGCAACCGGTAACAAAGGAAAAACTGGTAACAAGAAACTATCATGGAAACCGGTAGAGATATCTTGTCAGAAAGTGATCCAAATGAGATGCAGTTTGAAAGAATGAAATATGATCAAGTCTTTAAGTAGAATCCAACTCCATAGGATCTAGTGAGCCAAAACCAGGACACACAGAAAGGAAAACTGAAATTGCAAACAAAATAGAAAAGAAAATGTTTTTGGTTGATGCAAGATTGTTGTGAACCGAGGATGCTCCTGCATCACCTGGTCACTTTGAAAAGTATTGTATAAGAAAGAATAATGATATGGTAAACAAAGGAAAATTAGATGAGAAACGAAAAAAAAAGGTAGAAGAGATCAAAGAAAAGCATGATAATATGTGGGTTAGAAAAGATGAATCCAAGATAGACAATGGATTTGCACCTGAATCTGGTGCATGATCTTCATCTGGTAACTAAGGCTTTTTGGCCTTAAGGGGATTTTTTCATGCAGATTAATAGAACCCCCTCTTCGAAGATTTTTAACCAATTCTTGAAGGTTACAAAAATTTTAAATCATGAATGCAGATGTTATTCAAAAGTTTGGATGAATATTCAAGGCTCTAGGAAGTGATTTCATGAATATCATGGTAACCGGTTGAAGCATTTATAACAATGCAGAATTAGGTTTTCAAAAGTTAAAAGAGCACTCCAAAAGTTCATTTCTCACAATGCAATCAAGAGAATAGAGTAGTACATAAAATAGAAGTGATTTGGTGATCTAAACCAAGCTTACAATGATCTGAAGGCGAATTCTTCAACCTGATTGTGAATTAAGGTATTTATCTATTTCGTGAAGCTATCGGTTTTAAACCCTAGATTCAAATGGCATCGGTATCTGGAATTGCTGCCCTGTTGGTTGTTGAGATTAAGGATAGAGATAGATCTATTTTCAAGAAACATCCTTTCAATTCTATTGAAGATGATGAGGAAGGACCATTTTCTTCAGTACCCTATGGCATCTTTCACAATGAGTATATTAGGGCTTACATCCATTGTGATCTTGAGGAGCTTGGCAATGCTGATATGCTGACCCTGTATAACAAACATTTGGAGGATAGTTTGGGAAACCTCAAAGTAGAATATAATGTTCTTCAAGACAAGGGTTTTTCATAGTTCATCCATTTTCCATTGTTCAATGAAGTAGAGTGGATGTGGTATATACTTAGTTGAGTCCATGATGAGTTCATATGGCTTGGTAGGCCTCACAAGATCACTAAACAAACAATTCGAACTGTGACATACCTAAGTGAAACCGGTGAAGTTCCTAGCTTATGAAAAGTATCGAATAACATAGTAACAACCACTATTGGTTCCAAGTTTGACAACAAAGAAATGACTATCAGCGACATTCTGGAGCATGATGTGAAGTTTGCATCAATGGTGGTTGGTTACAAAGTCTATCAATCAAGTAGACAAAACTCCATCTCCGAAATTGTCATATATACAACATATTTGATGATCAAGAATGACATGAGGTATGATCTGTATACAGTCCTTCTAAATGAAACGCCGATAAGTAATTTGAAGAAAATTAAGCAAGACAAGAAGCACACCTTTAAGTATGGATCTATCCTTATCTGCTTGGCCTTATATTTATTGAATGAAATACCTAGTGTAAAAGGGAAGGTCCAATGGGCCTATGATAGACTAGTGACAATGAAAATAAAAGAGGGATTGTGGGGAATAGGAGATGCCACAATGAGAGTATCTGCACTATGGTGCTATTTCAAAACCTTTTAGACCTCCATGGAGGGAAGAGAAAGAATCTCTAAGAAGACTATGGAGAATTATGAGCAAACTATTTGCTTCATGGTTGATGAAAATCAATGTCAAATGGAAACAATTGAGCTTGGAACGGTTTGGATCATGCCCATAGGGTATGAAGTTGACTCTATCACGCTTGAGGCATATGCTCAAAACCTATTTAACCAACCAGTAGATCCAAAAGAAGAGAGATTTGGTACTTTCAAGGAGGACTTAAGCTTACATCAAAAGTTCTTCGAACCGGCTTAGAAGAGGAAGATCAGAAAGGAAGTTGAGGCGGTGGCAAAAAAGATGGGTTTGACACAGGAAGTTATGTAGAGGGCAAGAGATCAGTGCTAGAGATTTTTGGACATTGTGGCTGGTAGGATATGTTGTTGTCATTTATGTCAACATATTCTTGTTATTTTCTCTGGTGTTTGCAGATTGGGAAGATCTTATGATCCAGTTTTGTAGTTCTGCTTTGCTGTTTTGGTGTTTTGCAGAGTATGGTATTTCCTCCTGTATATTCCAGTGTGATCAGATTTTGTGTTAAGATTTTGAGATATTTTTTGGTATGGTCTTGTGTATCTTAATTTAAGATGGTTCATGATTTGGTACTCCACAAGTTATCTTTCTTCGTGACAGTTATTGATTGGCTGTGTTCTTGAGTTTCAGACATTGATAGATGAAGATTTGAGAAGTGGTGTTGGTGCAGTTGTTACTGATGATTATAATGTGCATTTTGATATTTCCTAATTATTTCCTATTTTTTTTAATTATCTGCATTGATCATTGTGTGATTTTTTGGTGATTTTGCTGAACCGATGATGATTTTCATGTTATGTGGTATTTCTAGTGGTGTAGCATGTTGCAATTGATCTTGGTGTGATTTTAAATGGAGTTGAGCATTTGGAAATTTCAATTAGGTCCATGTTAAGTCATGTAAATCATTATATTGGTCTAGTGGCCAATATTAGTATCGTGTGATGTAACTTTGTAATTGTGAATGAGGGTTTATCTGACCTTGTTGTCAAGGTTGATGAATTGTATAAATAGGTGATATTGTAATGTAATTTAGGTGTTGAGGTTGCATTTGTATTATAAGAGAGTGGTTTATGTGTGAAAAATGATTCATCCTTCAACATTGTGATTGAGCCAAGATTGGTGTTGTAGAGCAGATTTTGTTTAACTGGAATTGTCATCAAGTATTTGGAGATACTATTATTGTGGTTCATTCCTTTCAGATTGTAGTCTAAATCTTGTTGTTAGTCAGTGAGACTTCTCTGAGGGTTGTAACCTTCCAATTCATTATCTTTTGAGTAGTGAGCTCTAGGTAGTGTGCTTAAATGCATGTGTATTCCTCATTGTAATATTTACACATACTGTTGCAGAGTATCATCTTACTGTGGGTAGGTTCCCATCGCGGTTTTTCTTAACTAGGTTTTCCAAATAAAAAATATTGGTGCTATGTGTTGTGCCTTCAATCTTCTTATCTCTATTATTATTTTAGTTTATGAGATCTAAATTTGTAGTTAAGTTTGTAGATCTAGTAAAAATTGATTCACCCCCTTCTTAGTTTTCTTCATTGTTGTTGCCAACACTTAGAACATTCTAAGGGGGTAGGATGTAATCAAACCTCAACTAGTAAACCCTCCTATGTAGCCAAAAGGTAAACCTAGTAAGTCTACACATTTTTTCGGAGTTAAGAAGCCAATTCCTCCACCTAAGCCCAAACTAGTAGTATCAATAGGTGGAGTTGAGAAGAGGAAAAAGGAGAAGCCTTCTAGGTAGTATGCTAGAGAAGAGGAAGAAATAAAGTTTGAAGAAGAAGAAGTTTGAGAGGTTAAAAAGACTACAACCTATGCTTGTGTAGTCTAGAAGCTATCCGGTAATGCTCCACCTTCAAAGAAGTCAAAGATCCAAGGAGAGCCATCTAGAAGGTCTAGAGGGAGAAAAAATAAAATATATAAGATTGATGAAGCCCTAGAATTTGGTAATGTTAAAATTATTCCTCCTAAGTCTCTAGAAGAAATAAAGGATGAAATCATTAAGGATGAAAATTTGAAAAATCTTGTAATATATTATAAGAATGGGGATGATAATGAGAAGAGAGAGTTAGAAGAAGCAGTTGTTCAATATATAAATAACTTTAGTAGAGGTTTAGTTGAGTCATCATATGAGTTACCAAAGGAATTGTATGATATGTTGGACATCTAGAGAAAATTTGCATGCCAGAAAGTTGAGGAAATGCAAGAGTATGTTTTGGTTAATTCTTGCTCGGATATTTATAGAGAAGAAATCTATAGATTATTAAAGTTGGCCAAAGAAAAGTTCAGAAGCAAGAAAAGTTTCAACTGGATAATGATCAGTAAAATTGATGAAGTTGCCAATGAGACTGAGCAGATTATGAAATTTTTTTGTTGAGAAGAAGTATGAGGTGAATCAACCTCAAGTTAACACCCACCTGACAAAGGACATTCCTAAAGATACTTCCATTCCAGAAGTACATGCAGAGGTCTCTGATGGCTAGATGGATCAACCATATGTTGAGCAGGTTGAGAAAGAAGCAACACAACATGCAAATCTACTTGCAGATGTCTCAAGTGATTCTACTCAGTACCCTCCTAAGATCAACGTAATTGCAGAAATGATAGCAAAGGAGATTGCCAAGGTTGAAAAGAGTGTGAATGCAGACATTGAGAAGGAGAAGAGTAATGAGCAAACTGAGAAGGAGAAGAGTAATGAGCAAACAGAGAAATCTCTGACAACCATGACTATGATAGTTATCACCATCAAAGGTAAGGAAATTGATGGAGAGGATGGCTTTTCTCATGGTCCGGTTGATCTGAGCACTCTTTCTCCTCTTCAAGAGTCGAGACTTGCCACCCAAGCTCAAATTAAGGCAAATGAAGATATGTTGAAATCTTAATCAAAAGAAAAGGAAGTTATTACTCTTGCCACTAAGGTTTTGGAGAAATTCTTACCTAATTTTGGTCAAGATTTTGGTGCTTCTCCCTCCAAAAAGCTTAAGAATTTATTAAATGCTATTAATACCAATTTTGTGTCATTAGAAAAGGTTGTAGATGAGTCTATACATAAGAAGTTTAATGAGATGAGATTACAAGAAAATTTGAAAGAAGTAGAGAGGGATAAAGTGAGCCTAAAGTCTACAGTGAAGAGTGTGGAAGAATAATTAGATGAAAGTGAGAAAATCTTCAAATCATGTTTGTTATTGCGTAAATTTACTATAGACATTGATCGACAAATAAAGGAGCTTGAGGGTAAGTTAGCCAATATAGGATATTCTTTCGTGCCTCAATCAATTTTCCCAAGTACCCTTGAAGCACAAATTTTGATTACACTGCTAAACTAAGGGGTTTGAGTCAAGACAAGGATACAATTTTGAGCAAAGTTGGTGAACTGAGGAGTTTGATAACTCCCCAGATGGATACCTTACTGGGAACCTAGTAGGATGCAGGTAGTGCATTAAGTAAACTGGTACCATCTGATCTTCTGAGTCTCGAGATTCAAGCATTTATGTACATTGCTTTAATAGATGTCTTTGATTGTAAACTGAGAGAATGGAACAAGTATTTTAAGTCCTTAAAGGTGACTTACTCAGACATCTTTAAGTTTATGTAAATAAGCACATTCATTCATTTATTATTTTGTTCATATGTGTTGATGGATTCCCACCCTTTTCCATTGCTGTCAAAGGGGGAGAGAGAGTGCAGTGAAAAATGGAGTAATTAGTTTAGGGGGAGTTAGTATAGATTGAGTGTACAAAATTCAAATTTTTGGGATACTTATCATTTTTCACCTGTGTTGCCATCAATACGAAAGGGGGATATTGTTATCATTTAATGTTCTAGTGATGCTCCAGTGAAGATTGGTAGTTTCTGATGATTGTAGATGATTAAGAGTTGTCATTGATGGAAACTCGGCTTGTTGATTTGATCCGGTATGAAGTTTTGGTTAACTGGTAATCTGGAATATGTCTTCTGTGATCAATTTTGTCAGTGAAGCTTGATGTATAGGTTTAAGAGCACCTTTTGTTTTCAGTGAAGTATATTTTGGTCTTTGTGATCAGGTTCAATTTGTTAAGTGTCAGAAGCCTGTTATCATGCAATTATACCCTCTTGTATTAATTATGTCACTTGTTTTAAGATTCTTTATTCGGTTGAGTAGCAAAGAAGAGTATTCTTTATGGACGATGATGTAGTGTCTGTTCAGATTATTTAAATTAATTCTGATGGTTGGAATTGCATTTGAGAGATATGTGAGACCTATAGGAAGCATTTGACAATGTGTTTTGGGTCTGGCATAAAGTTTTTGATAAGATTGGAGCCAACTTGTAGCTACACATTTCATGTTGCATGTGATGCAATTTTTGGAAGTCAACCTATGCAACATTAATCTTGGTAATCTAGATATATATTGGGATGATGCATCAAGTGTGTGGTGTGATGTGGTAAACTATTTTGGAGCGATTGAGAGTAGTTTCATGTGCACATTTTGATCTTGATTGTTTCAGTGAGTAGTTGCAGAGAAGAACAAAGTAGATAAGTAGGATAGTGCATCAGATCATTCTGTGTGTAACCAAAACTGATATTTGGCAAAGTTAGATGCTATTTTCTAGTTCTTCACTTATTGTAATCAGTTTATAATCTCTTGTAAGGCAGTGATCCTTCCTCCAAGGTTGTATCCCTATTTTGTAACTTGAGTAGTGAACTCTAGGCAGTGTGCCTGAATGTAAGCGCATTCACCTCATGTAATATTGTTTTTCTACTGGCCATAGTGCAATAATATTGTGGGTTCAAATCCCACCATGGTTTTCCCATTTGGATTTCCATGTAAAAATTTTGTTGTTATGATTTTGTTGTTGATTATCTTATGTTTCTATATTTTACTTTCTTGCATATGCTTCCGGTGGTTGGAGATTAAGCCATAAAATTTGTTTGCTGGTAGATCACTGATTCACACCCCCCCCGCCTCAGTGATCATTGATTCCAACAGTTAGTGTTTTTTATTATGTTTACTAGATGTTGGTCTTGCCTATCTCTCTAGTTAGAATTTATTTTTATGATACTCGAAATACTATTATTATGATAGGCAGATGGTGGTTAGTTATGATAGTATCAAACTGGTACTAAGAGGGGGGGGGTGAATTAGTACAGACAAAAACACTTTCCTTAAAACCAATTTTTCAGCAGACACTTCACTTTGGCAAACAAACAGTAACACCGGTCTTAAACAAAGTACAATCGACAAAACCCAGAATAACTGAGACAAGCATAAACCAGTTGACACTTATCTTTTCATATAATCTAATAATTCATTTCCATTTCACCCTAATGCATGAACAGGTAATCTATCATCAAAAATATATAAACAGCTAGATCAACACGTTTTACCTTCAGACACAAATATCTTAAACTATCACATGAAAAACACCACACATGACACATATTTTTCATGTGGAAACCCAACTGGGAAAAACCACGATGGGGATGAATACCCACAAGCTGTTTTTGAACTGTTCTATTAGGAGCCTTGTCCGGTTAAAGACTGATACAATGGGTTCTATTAGGAACCGATCCTATTAGAAATCACCTGGTTAAGGGATGGCTATAATACCCAGTTAAGGGTTACCCTATTAAAGGTTACCTTGTTAGAGGATTTGAAGAACTCAATGGTTTTGAGTCACCTTGTTAAAGGATTTATAGTAAGCCGGTTAAAGCTACCCTGTTAAGGGATTTCCCAACTGTTGAAGTGGTTAGAGATCAATAGGTATTACAATGATCTGGTAACAACACTCAATGCCAATGCAGATCCGCTTTAGCTCCTCTTCACCTTTTGCACTTACACTATGTAGGTATTACTTCTCTCCTCTGGTCTGGCAAGAATCACGTATCCCTTCACTTGGATACACACACACAACTTTTGCCAACAACCTCAGACAGAAACACAACCTCGATCTTATAGGAAATGGATAGGTTGGTAACATAAACCCTAAACCCTAAACATCTTAGGTTGAGAAATTCAAATGGTTCAATCCTGACCATTGAGCACATTGCATTAAATGCAATAGTCTTGAACCAATCTAAAGATGTTCTCCATCGTTCGTTCTCCACCGTCTTCATGGCAACTGATGACCCATCATGCATTTTCACCATTTACAGACTTCACACATTCTTGAGGTAGATAGGAGCAATCTCCTACATGCAAGATCCTTCACACGCACAAGATTGACGTGGCAACATGATCTGTTCTTCATACAATGTCATCAGTTGAGTCACATAGGCTTGGAGCACTTCAATCGAAAACCCTGAAGTTGAGACTACCAACCGGTAGTCGTATCACATTCCATGTGCCGGTTCATATCTCAACATACCAGTTCTTCTTAACCCATATATCGGTTCTCCTTCACACATATACCAGTTCACAAGCATACCGGTTCTCTTGCCTGTTGCAAACTTCAATATATTGACATCAATGACAACATACATTGTCATTAGGTCTTCATACCGGTTCCCATAATGCCAAAAAGTTAGAGTTAGCAGGTTTAGTTACAGGGTCAATATTAATATTTAACTATTTTTGAAGGATGACTTTGGCTCTTTGTGAGTGGTTGTTTATGGCTAGGGTTTTGTTGTTGTTTTGTGATTTTGTTGTTTCATAGGTTCAGGGCCTTCTCACCGCTAACATAATAAAAAATAAATATTTCTTTTAATATTTTTGAATAAATGTTCAAAATCTAGGAGTAAAATTAGTTAAAAATTTATAAAAAGCATATTTATGTAAAAAGTTGATTATTGTTTTTGATTAAGATAAAACATGTTTTGAAGGGGACCCAAAACCCTTACAACTAGAGTGCTGCCATCGAATAATAGAAAAGACTACCTAGTAGTGAACAACAGGTTTTAGAAAGGACCTGAAACCTTATGGACTTATGGGCATCCAAAGCCAAAAACCTAAAGACTGCACGAAGAATAAATAGAGCTTCAATTTTAGTCACAACCAACCAAACATCAGCCAACCATCAAGTGTAAAAAATTATAAAATAGACTGGCCCAAGAAGAGGGTCTAATTAAAAAAATAATAGACCACAAAAACAAACAACGAGGGTTTATTAGGCACCCTCAACCAACATGAAGGGTTTTCCTAGGCTCCCATAACCTATAATAGAATCATCAGGACCCAAAAAACCACAAAGCCCAAGCCTAACCAAAAACAAATACAAGCCAAACTGGGCCCCTCAAAACTATTGGCATCCATCCTACCCCTGAGAAAAACAAAAAGCATAGGGTTTTTCCAGGCTCCCTCAACCATAAGAGTGGGTTTTATAAGGCTCCCACAACCTACAACAATGGTATTTTGAAAGGCTTTCATAACCTTGAACTTGAGAGTGAACTTGAGTAAAAACTTGATTATTATTTTGGTTAGGAGGGAAAATAGGTTTTGAGGGGACGAGAAACCCCATACAACAAGTTTTAAATGGACCTAAAACTGTTGGATTTTTCAAGGATCTAAAAACAACAAATAAATGTAGTAGAAGAATACATCAAGGACAATAAGCAACCCAACCACAACCTCACAAGTTTAATCAGATGTTACATAGCTAGTGGCAAAAGAGGCTGCAAAATAGAACAACCACCACTAAACGAATGCCAGGTAGACAACAAAAATAAGTAATACAACCCAAGCTTGTAGAAACAAAAAAATATAAACCATCAAAATATACATCTAAAAGAAGAGAACAAGGGTTTAATAGGCACCCTCAATGAACAAGATGGGTTTTCCCAAGCTCCCTTTGCCTATAACAAAGTCTTTAGGTGATCAAAAGAAAATCTTGAACCTAACCAAAACCAAAAACTAACCAAATTGGGCCCTTGAAAATTGCTAGCATCCAACCTTTCCCTGATAAGAATAAAACATTTAGGGTTTTTCCAAGTTCCCTCAACCTTGAGAGTGGGTTTTATGAGGCTCACACAACCAGCCAAAAAAGTGGGTTTTGAAAGCCTTCCACAACCAACCAAGACTATGGGTTTCATCAAGGCTCCCACAACCTTATGACTGAAAACCACTAAAAATAGATTACCAATTCGGATGTCCACCTAAATAGGAGATAAAGGGAAGTATTCAACACAAAATCCATCTTTGACACCCATACAACTAGGAGTCAAGACTTCATCAACCCCCCAACATTGTTTCCAGGCAAGATAGATAGCATCAAACTCCACCTCAATCTAGGAGAAGGGTCAAATCCAACCACATCCATCTCCCCCTTAATAGAAGATAGGACCAGCTCTACATGACAGAACAGAGTAACCCAAATATGTTGAACAAGAAGTATAACAATCCCAACCAAAGAAACAAGATGAAAAGGAATGACAAAGCCCTCACCATAGAGAAAAGAAGGATTCAAGAGATAAAACAAAAGAAAACTAGAATCCATCCTTAAAAAAACCTCTCCCAACAGAGAAAGATAAAAATTGAAGAGTATAAGGAGGGGAGAGAAAAAGGAAAACCACAGAAACCCCAACTCAAGGGATTAGGAATCGCCAGAATAATAATAAAGGCCCTCAAATATACCAAGGAGACACTCAACTAGTAAGGGAAAGACAAGCTAACACAAAACCCCTTGAAGGAAAGGGAAAATAGACCATGAACATCAAAATCTCTAATGGACAACTCATATAGTATCTTCAGAAGAATGAGCAAGGAGAGGAAAATCCCATACCCTAAGCTAGGTGAAGCAGTTTCCACACCCTAGAAAATGCCATGAGAGAATTGAATCCACTTCTCCCCAACACCAATCTTAGAGAAGTGGCACAAAATCAATAGACAAAAGAGGCTACGATCAATGGACAGAACAATCCCGCCAACAAAGGTAGTAACAAAGGAATGCCTCTCCCTGAAACTCCACCCAAACACCCCACCGTATAGCCCAAACAATCCACAAAATGACTTCACACGAGAACTCCATCCTCCATAGCAGCCAAACACATTGAACAAACCAACCACCACACATAGATAGAGGGGGGGGGAAAACCATCAAAGAGACATAACTCAAAAAAACTCATGCAGAGGGGATGAACATCACTCTGGTAAAAATACCAAATTTAGTCCAAGAGGTCCACACCCACAACAACAACAACACCATCTGCAAAATATTCCCTAACAACAAACTTCTTCCTAGGAATAATGACTGACAAAACTCTAACATGCCCGCTCCAACACCACCCAGAACCAGAAGAACCCTCTGACCAAGCGCACAAGGTAGGAAAACACTAGCAAAGGGGAATGGTCTGGTCCTCATCATCATCTCTAGATTATTCCTCCCCACCCTCATCTTTCCCTACAACCAGTCCTCCTGCTTTCGCTCCTGCACCCTTCATTTCAAATTTCTCCTTAGAAATTGATTATTATTGATGAATTAATAAAATACTATATTTTGGTTTTTAAGATGCATTCAAATTATATTTTTGCATGGTTATGATTCCATACTCTAAGAAATCAAAGTTTATAGTCAATTTGCATGTATTATCGATTGGAAATATTTTTGCCTTCTATGTTAAGTCTTTTATCTTCCTATTTGTTTTTAATTTGGCAAACTAAGTTGATTTTTCTTCTATATGAAGATTAAAGTTATTAATTTATGCCAAGACAGAGTTAATATTTTCACTATTTTTCATTACCATTAGGACTAATAGGACATTTTCTTGAGATTTTTTTAATGCAAATTTAGAAATGAATATATAATAGTGGAATATTTTTTACTTCTTATCTACAAGGTGATTTCACCAAATGAATGTGATTACAATTTTCTAAAAAATTGAACATATAAAAGTAGAAAGCTCATTTATTATGTAGAAGGGGATACTGCTAGATAAATGTTACTGAAGTTTTCGAATGAATGTATAAAAGTAGAATATTTATTTCACTTGTCATATTTTCATTTTTATACCCTATCAGAATGTGCAAGGTGCTATCAATAAAGCACATTTACATTCCACCACCAAAATGGGACTATCCAATCCTAGGGCTAATTGATTCCACTACACTAGCACATATTTTATCTATTCATTGTCTGTGTGCTAAACAATGCTTCAAGTTCATATTAGGTGAAGACTTTATTTAGAATGATTGTAACACAATCTGGTACTCTAATGTGTTGTCATGCTTCTTATCAAACTGCATGGACTTGGATTGGTAGAGAAGTTAGCACATTCATATGTTAAAGATTATTTTCTTCCATCAGTTGGTTTTAATGAAGCTATTGGTTCTTATGATGCAACTGAGAACAATGATCTTATAGGGGGTATATTCTCCCATGACATGCTGAAAGAAAGTGATGTAGCTTATTGCATTTACAATTCTTTATAAATATCCTTGAACAATAATTTTGAATTGGTTTTTACACATTACCTAAAAGCACATAGTACCCAATTGGACCATCATCTAACAACTAGAATTTCAAATGTCTTCAAAGAGCTAATGTTTTTATATACACATATTCCCCCTTAGCCAACTGCTATATCTTTAGTAGCCACGTCAACCTTACAAGCACAACCTCCGACAAAAAATGTCATTGCTTCATCCCCTTCCTCTACAAGCTCTTCCTAATTTGCAACTCCACCTTTATATTTTATTTATGTTAATGGTTTACTATCATATTTGCAAAACTATATACTTTTCTATGTTTACTATAATTAATATATTTTTTGTCAATTAGCTACATCATATTTTAAAAATGGTACAACTTATTTCTTACAATGTTAATGGTTTACTACCATATCTGCAAAATTTTGTACTTTACTATGTTTACTACTATGAGCCATTGTTAGTTGCATTACAAGTCATCATTTGTAGTTGAAAATGGTACAACTTATTTCTTACAATGTTATTTATCATTATATATCTATATTTTTCAAAACTAGAACTATGTGAGAAAAAAATGTGCTAACAATACTAATTTTCTTTAGTTTTAACTTAATAAATAGTTGACATCATAGTGATTTTAAATTAATATTATATATCAAAATTCATATGTTATATGCATAAGCTTCTCTTATATATCTTTTGTAATCATAGTTTTTTTGGACTCAATTTTGTTATAGATACTTCATCAGAAAAATGGAAGTGAGCATAGGAATGAAGGTGGAGGTGTGTAGTGAAGAGGAGGGATTCAAAGGAGCTTGGTTTGAAGGAACCATCATTTCATTTGGCAATGAAAGTCATGAGAAGAATACATTCTTGTTTCAATATGAAAAATTCATTACAGAGGATTTGAATGGAGAGGCACTGGTGGAGGAGGTAAATTTGAAAAATATGAGACCCATTCCACCATACAAGCAGATGCCCATCGACTGCTCACCTGGATTTGCAGTAGAAGCACTTGACACTGATTGTTGGTGGAGAGGTATAATTATGAAGAAATTTCGATCACCTTTTGATGGGAAGGAGCTCCTTCAAATCTACTTTCCTGATACTTGTACTATGAAAGCTTATCCTCAGACTAACTTATGCCCTGCTCAAGAGTGGATAGGAGGACAATGGAAACAACTACAATGGGACCTTCAACAAATCTTTATGTAATGAGACCTTAGGAAAAATCAAAGCCAATGGCTTTGGCTCATATTTATATATTATATTATATTGTTTTACTTAGTTATAGCTTAGTTCATGTAAAACATTATCTTCAATTTTGCTTTGACAAAACTAAAGTAATAGATTGTGTGTTAATGAAAAAAGTTTTCAAATTTTCTTCAAACATGGAAAATGTTTTAATAAATGATTTCCAAATTTTCATGAATGACTATTAAGCTTTGTATAATATATTATGGCTAGATTTTCTTTAATGAATATTAAATATTTTACTATATTAAATAAAAAATTCTTTGAGTGATTATTAATTTTTTAACTATATCAAATTCAAACTTTTTATAATGATTATTAAGTGTTTTAGTTTTGCTTTATGCACATTTTTTTATTACTACATGTTATTATTTTTTAATTTTAGTCTCACTATTTATGGATAATTTTCTTCCTATCATTCTAAAACACTAACTTGAATTTTATATTTTGTATATTCATTAAATAATTGAAACTATAGATGTTTTAGAAAATGCATCAAAAATCATTGTTAGAAGCTCAGATGTCTCTATGAACTCAAATGAATTCGTGGAGAACCATAGATACAAATGTGCAAGAACTGTTTTAGAGTGTTGCAATAAATTCCTCAAAGAATATGACAACACTACCTTAATGATTCATGATGTTGAAGAATTGGAAATATTACAAATAGAAGATGCTGAGAAAAAATTTAAGGAATTTTGTACAATAGAAACAAAATTTATTATGATCATTATGAGAATAAAGGTCGAAATACCATTCTCATCAGTGAAAAATTTATAATGTATTTACATCATTACAATGAAATGTTATTCATTTAGCTACTTCTTTCTTGTCCTTTAATACTTTTTATTTATTCAAGTTTTTTTTAGTTGAAAGGACATCTATGCATATATAAAAAGAAAGTTTGTATTACTTTACTTAAGGATATTTAATTCTAGCAACAAAGAAGGCTTCCATTACTATTTTTTTAGCTTTGATAACAAATATATTTTTAATATTATTTTTCATACATGTTGAATGTGTCCTAAATGTATGAAATATATTTCTCAAAATGTTTACAAATTTTTTATGCATTTTGTCTACTACTAAATTCAATTTTTAAATGATTAAAAAATTGTTGTATTAATAAGCCTAATGTCTAAAATAAATTTAATTATGACAATAGATAAGACTTTCCTTTCTAATATTAATTGTTCAATATGTCACAAATATACATAAAATATTAAATGTGTGGTTCATCTATAAAAAATATTTTTTGACAAAGAATTACAATTTTTTACATTTTATCCAATGCACATTTAATTATATTTCTAACCCTAATATTGTCATAATTTTAAATTTAACTTGAACCAAAGTCCTTATCATAAGTCTAACTATAACACTAACCCTAATCCAAACCTATATTTCAATTATAATGATAATTAAGTCTCTAATCCTAACAATAATTCTAATATTAACCCTTCTATAAATCCTATCTCAAACCCTAACCATAACCTTGACCATAATTTATTAGTCTACCTCTAATCATAACATTACCATAATTATCATGATAACCATAACACTAACCCTAACACTAATCGTTAACTAATATGAATTATAATTACTATCCTACCTCTAATTCTATGACTCCTTATAATCTTAATCTTAACTGTAACCTAATAATGACCCTAAAACTAACCCAAAACTTAAACCTAACCCTAATTATGATTCATACTCTAACCCTAACAATAATTCTAATCTTAACCCTTATACGAACCCTATCTCAAATTCTAACCATAACCTTGACCATAATTTATTAATATACTCATAATTGTAATATAACCATAATTATGATGTTAACAGTAACACTAATCCTAAACCTATTCATTAATTAAAATCAATTATAACTATTATTTTATGTCTAATACTATGACTCCCTCTAATCTAAACCCTATCCATAACCTTAACCCTAACCTAATAATGACCCTAAACCTAAATATATATGTAACTCAAAACCTATCCCTAACCCTAATTATAATTTTAATCTTAACTCTAATCATATTCTAACCCTAACTCTTACAACTATCATCACATACTATCTTTAATTGTAATCTTCACCTTAACCATAAACCTAATCCAAATTATAATTCTAACCCTAACCCTAAACCTAATTTTAATTGTAATCGCTAATTATAATATTTTAACCTAACCCTAATTATAATCCTAAACATAACCCTAAACCTAACCCTATCCCTAATCATAACACTAACTCTAACCCTAATTGTTAACTAATACCAATTATAAATATTATGTTATCTCCATGACTATGACTCCCTATAATATTAATCCTAACCCTAACCTAATAATGACCCTAAACCCAACTATATCTCCAACAAAAAATCTAATCCTAACCTTAATTGTAATTCATACTCTAACCCTAACAATAATTGTAAGCTTAACCCTTATACTAACCCTATCTCAAACCCTAACCATTACCTCAACCATAATCTATTAGTGTAATCCTAATGATAATATTACCATAATTATGATGTTAACCATAATCCTAACCCTAATCATTAACTAAAATAAATTATAACTATTATGTTATCTCTAATACCATCTTTAATTTCAATCTTAACCCTAACCCTAACCCTTATCTTGATTATAATTCTAAACCTAACCCTAATTTTAATTATAATTACTAATTACAATCATTAACCCTAATCTTAATTATAATGACTAAAACTAAATCTAATCCTAAACCTAGCCCTAATTATAATCCTAACCCTAACCCTAATTTTAATTCTAACCCTAGCCCCAATCCTAACTGTAACTCTAACTCTTATAGCTATAATCACACTCTACCTGTAACTACAATCTTAACTCTTATCCTAATCCCAACCTAACTCTATCCCTTAACCTAATTATTTCTCTCCGAAAGCTAATCCTAAGCATAAATCTGACTTGATATTAGCCCTAACTGTAACTCTAATCTTCAACTAGAACCCATCATAGTTGATATTTTGTCATGATCGTAATCCTAACCCTAACTCTAACCAATATTTTAAATCTAACCCTATTCCAATATACATTTAAATATAACACGTATTAAAAATATTATTCAACCTTTTATATATTATACATTTAAAAATAATTATTCTACACCTTATTATATATTTAAATATAAAATATAATATATATTATAAACTTTAATAATTATAAAACAATATTGCACTTTCAAAATAAGAATATAATAATATTATACTTTTCATATAGCAGTCTATTAATATAATATTAGTAATAAAACTATAAAAATAAAATTATAACTAAAAATAGTAATATAATACATTTAAAATATTTCAAATTAATATTATGAATATTATTTTCAATAAAATATAAAATAATATTATAGTAATCAAAACAATATAAATTAATAATGATATTATATTATAATATTATTATAGAAAAATAATAAAAATAAAATATTATTTTACATATTACTATAATAAAACTTAATAATATAATATTATATAGTTATATATTGAATTTTTAATGTCTTGCACATTGCGTTTGGCTGCAACTGCTACTAGCTTATATATATTTTATTGTTATAACACACACATATAATAAGCCAAGAGATATCCTTCTCGAGGCACTTGTTTTTGTCATGTACCCTAAACTCTAATAGGCTCCTTGAGAAGGATATCTTTGGACGTATTATATATATGTCATAAAAATTAAATACATATAAGCTAGTATTATTTTTCAAGAAACAATTTAGGATAATTTAATTGGAAAATTTCCTCTACTAGTTGATTTCATCTCCAATAAAACTATAGCAATCATATTAAGTCTCTAAATTATTTTTCCTAGTGATGTATTTGGATTAGTAGACTTATAGAAACATTGTATTTTATATTTAAAAAAATTCTTAAGAAATTAAATTGGTTTATAAACAATGTGGAATTAATAGTTATAGATGAGAATTATGTTTTATATTAATTATTTTGAATCGATTCTAAACTATTTATTATTTATAATTTTTGCAACTAATAGATTTAGAATTGTGATAATTTTTATTAAGTATTTGAGATGTGTTTTTAATAAAGAGTCGGTGTATTGTAATTGACGTTAATATGTGTGACAAGGTTTTATAGTAAATAATAGCTACATAAAAGTAATTTTGGTAAAAAATTGGTGTATTGGAATTAATGTTTTGAGTTCTGTAACGACAACCCAAAAGGACTCTTTTTTTTTTAATCCCATCAATACATGTCATCACGATAACAAGTAACATAAATTCATGACAACAATAAATTAAATTATCATAATTTAAATTTCATCATAATCATTAACGGAGTCAAATAACTAGCAATACCTTTCAAAGCATACCTTATGAGTTCCTTTGAGGTAATGTACAAAATTTCATCATGATCATTAATGGAGTTAAATAACTAGCAATACCTTTCAAAGCATACCTTATGAGTTCCTTTGAGGTAATGTACACTTCTTGTCCATAAATTTATCTAGATCACTTGGGGTGCAATGTGAACCCTCCATAGTGAATTTAGTACATATCCACCCCTCCAAGTAGATTTTATGGACCATGGTGTGAGAGAGACATTGATTCAATCTACCTCCTATTGACCAAACACTAAGGTGTTGACTTCCTCAAGGCTAAAATACAAGAGACATGTTGTACCACACTAAAAGATTTATTTTGGTTTTTATTTACCCGTTCAAATTAGAAAATATCTTTTCCCTACAATTGATCAGATTACTAAGTGTTGACTCTTAATTTTACCTTAAACGTTAATAGCCTTATGGGAAATTCAGTGATGGGAGACCTTTTGCGCAAAACTCACTGAATGATCTCTGGGTTTAAGAAGTTGGCTCTTCATATAATTGGGTGAGAAAAGGGGAAGAATAAAACTTAAAGCAAATGATCTACACTACTTAGGTGATACGCATAAATATTTTGGAAAAGCATTAACAACATATAAAACCCAGAGACATGCGGCTTTAAAGCTCATTCAACAATCTACATGCTCAGAATCATTTGAGAGAGTAAATCAACTCATTCAACATAAAATGACATCAACCATTCATCCAACAGATAGCAAGTCTCAGAACATAGTTTAATCTGTGGAGTCTCACAACAAATATCACAAAAGTCATTGAACTTGAAAACAACATAGAAGTCAATATATTAAGCTTCAAATAAAACAATCACAAAGGCCATAGGAATAATTTGACATGTCTATCATTCACCAAATTAAATCAACATAAAGGCCTCTTTAATGAGCCAAAGTCTAAAATCTCTCTAAAATTTTGAACCCCTCAAAGCAAGGAAATTAAAGCATAAATAGAGCCATCGGCTCCTAACTAACAGCTTGCAGCATCAACAACATCCTAGCAACTGCTTCTGACAAGAAAACCTGGCGTGGCACACTGCAAGATACTACCCAGCAAAACAACCTTCAAAGTTGTTATCTCAATCGCATCATGGTGATCTCTGCATCTTCCCAACAAGAAAGCTGTGATGCAAACCGCATCCTAGTTCACGAACTTCCATGGAAGACACGCTGCGGCTCGGGGGATATTCGAAGTCGAGCGTAGAAAGAGAAACAAATTGTGCAATGTGGGGACACCAAGTGTCTTCAACTTTACACGATGGATTGTGTGGCTGAGAAGCATGCATCGATATAAAAACTTGAGCCACGTGGTAGCTCCACATTCTCTCAACCTTGAGCGAAGAAAGCGAGCGACTCCAGGCAATGTTGAGACACCAATTGGCGTGCATGCTGATGAATGAGAAAATGGCTGAAAATCAGAAGAAATCATTGCCACTTGATCAAAATTCCACCTATGAGCAATCTCAAAATAATATTAACATTTCTTGGTGACTAAATGGGGAATTCTTCCCACGGAATGCTAGAACCCAAAATTGTTGGTTCAAAGATTGGACTTCATGCTAGAAAGGGGTGAAGTAGATTGAAGACCTACTACAATGGAAACCATTCATCTTCGAAGGGTAACACCTGCACTTCTAGACCTTGGTAGTGTTGATCTAAATAAATTACTTCATCGAATGGAAAGATCATTGGTTCAGCATGGAGCAGTTTCAAGAGCGCATAGAGTTGGGCCATGGGGTATAGGAGACACTCAACCTCCTTTGCTGAAATAGGATCATTCAGGAATTGTAGGAAGGTCCTATATTGTTGTAATTGCTCTATTTGGTTCAACACTTGTTCAATCCCTAACACAGAACCATTCATGGGAAAAGGAGAAGGCAGACCCAGGGAAACAAACCTCTCTATGCGTTGCTCGATATTTGTAACCAAAATCTGTAAAGACTCAAGAATTGCTGATACATGCATGATTACCCTGTGCTAGTTAATGAAGACATTAGTCTTCCTAATTAATTTCTTGTGGTCTGTAATTCCTTTTTCTTTCAAGTCTTCATCTTGAGTAGAATACAACATCTGAATTAAGCTTTGGGCTACGGGGAGATTAGAACCAATAAAAAGCATAGAGTTGTTAATGAGAGTGCTCGCTTCATCATAGAGGGACTGCGCTTCTCCTAGAAATATCAACACGGGTTGCAATGAAGGGCAATACTTCTTAATTCTTTCCCAATGGAAAACATACAATTCTACCAAAATTAGAGAAAAATCTTGAGGAACCTCCAAGGGGGGAGGAAGGCTTGACAACCGCGAGACTTCCTCATCTTTTTCTCTTACCTCATATTGTAGCTCCCTACACTTGTCTTGCTCATTGGCCACTTGACTTTCTAGAGCGGGGATTTTTGCATTTCGATCTTGTATAGCTTGTTGAAGTCATGACATGTGCTATCGCTCTTGCTATAACAAACCTTCCGTATCTAGGAATTTCTTCTCAGCTTTCTCCATACTACTCCTATTTTCATGCACATTTGTCTCAAACCTTGCTCTTTCCTCTAAAAGCGTGATTTGTGCATCAATCAACTATTGAGCATATTCTTCTTTTAGGTAGATCTCCTCACACAACTATGTATGAACTTGGGTAGCATCTCTAGAAGCTTGTTTTAGCTATTGTATTTCTTGCTCCTTCTCCTACAATTATTTCAAGGCAACATTCCTTGTTGTCTCTTGTCCTTTCAATTGAGAACTTACAATGTTTAGGGTGGACTACAACTTTCTTTTTTCAGAGTTAGTTTGTGTCAACAATCCCTGCAAGTGGTTGATTTCAGCATTCCTAGCTCTGTCTTCCTTTCTCTATTGGTCTAAATATTCTCAGAGACTCACATTATTTTCTTTCTTTTTCTCTAGGTGATGACTCTTTTTGATGAAATCTAAAGACACGACCTTCAAAGTTTCTTCCATCATTTCAACTTTGTTAGATGTTGTAGCATTCAGGATATTGACCTCAATAGAATGCAAGGTGTAATCATTGGGTCTCATTTGGGTCTCCAGCTTGTTGACCTTGGGGAAAATGGTCGCAAAGAAAAGGATATCCTTTTCCTCACTGAAATGTGTCTGTATGTGCAGACGGGATGGCTTGGCACCATCTTTCTCTTTTCTCTTATTGGTCTTTCCAATACATGTAGTCTTGGAATAGGTAACTTGTTTTTGATAAGCATCCAGGTTTGCAATATCTTGGCCTACACACATTGCACTAGGAGGGATTGCAAAGGGGAACTGGGAAATAGGGCCACCAAAAGAGGTTTGAATGGGGTGTGAAAGCATTGCTTGGAGAAAACAACGGGATGAAATGCGAGGCTCCTGAAGAAAATGGATTAGTGGACGCTGCCCCAATATTAAGGAGTGGACTCTCCAAAACCAAGCCTACATGAGACAATGGCCATATTAGGCATCTATGGGCAAAATGCTACAGAGAGAAAATTGAGGGAAAGGAGCGAAATGGAAACTTGAGATGATGTAACTTGAGGGTTGACCGGAGCCCCGATGGGTGTTAATGTGAGAGCAGTCAATATTTGAGTAGGCATAAATGCGAGATGGGAGATACAAAAGATACAGATTCAATAGGGATATGTTGGCCATTTGGTGGAATTGATTATGTGTTACATTCATGTTTTGTCATTGATGTCAACACTAGCTGTTTGGATGATTTACCGGCACCCTTTTGGTCCTGGTAGGTTGAGTGGTTTTTTGTTAACTTGGATTTGACATGATCTTGTTAACTCTGGTATAATCTGGTGATGGAATTGGCTTGTTCATAATGCCTATACTCATATTTGGTCAATTGGTTTGGGTCTGGTGATTGGATGCTATCCTTCTTACATAGAAGATTGGTTTCTGGTTCTAGCAAGGGTTTCATCAACAGATCTTTTGGTGGAGATCTCTGATGCATTGTATAATTGGTGTTGGTGCAACTTCTGATGGAGTTTCAGGATGTTGTTGGTAATCTTGTTTGAGACTTGGCATTTTGTGATCATTTATGAAGCATGTGGACCTATACTTGGTCCCGGTTGATCTAGGTTATGGACTGGTATTAATGTAAGGTATGGACATGAATTATTGTTGTATTTCCAGGATATCTTACGTGTTAGATATTATTTATTTTAGTCTACAGTCGACATGGTTTGTAATGATGTAATTGGTTTATTGTCTGGTAGCTGACTTGATTGTTTATGGTTGAGGGTTTGTATAAATAAGATGTAAGATCTCATTGTAGATCATCATGGTTATTGTAAGAGGTCATGGTCAAGGAATGTAATGTGAGAATATTGTAATATCATTCAGATAGAGGAGTTGGTCGATCAATGGAGATCAAATTGGGTTTGTAAGAGGATTTAGTCCTCTAGTATTGATCTTAATCGGAATTGTACTTAGGCATAAGAGATACTATCTTTTGCAGTTCAACAATTCTCTGTATTGTAGTATGGATTTGTATGTAGTCACCGAGACTCCTTTTGTGATGAGCAGTGTGCTCTAGGTTGTTGGCCTTCTTGCAAGTGCAAGCCCCTTCATTGTAAATTTATATACTTACTACAGAAGTATTATCTGACTGTGGGTAGGCTTCCCACCATGGTTTTCCATGCATAGATCTTGGTGTTGTGTGGATGGCTTTTATTCTATAATTCTTGTTTATGCTTAATTAGATTAACTACTATTCTAGTATTATTTTTTTAAATTGATAATAATTTGGGTAATCTATGACAACTGATTCAACCCCCCCCTTAGTTGTATTCCGATTATCTGAACCGTCTAACAATTGGTATCAAAGTTTTGGTCCTCTCTACAGAAAGCTTAATCGCTTGAGGAATATTGTATGGCGACTAACAGTTCAAGTTCATCCAGTTATTCTGGAGCTATTTTTCGAAGGGATATACTGAGGCTTGAAAGAAAAAACTATACAATATGGAAGATTCAGATGGAGACTCATCTGAGATGTCTTGGCAAAGAGATTTGGGAGATCACACAGAATGGTGTCACACCCTATAATCTAGGATCTGGAAATCCTCCTCTGACAAACCTGGACAAAGAGATTTAGAATGATTGTGGAGCAAGAGAAGCCCTTGTTGAACATAGAGTACCACTAAGAGGGGGGTGAATCAATGGTTCTTAACTTTAACTCTTTACCAATCCAATTTTAGACAATCAAATATTTACTTAACCACTGAACAGTCATATCGGTAATGCAAGAGAGAAAAACAAAGAGATCATACACACTTAAGAGATTCACAACACGAGATTTGTGAGGAAAACCCAATATGGGAAAAACCTCAGTGAGAAGAGCTGCTGGAGACTATTGCTCCAATCCAGCCTCACAGGTAAACTACCAACTTACAAAGATTTTGGGCACCAACCCCTGCACCTAGCTTCAACTACGTGACGTATATTGAAATACTATTCGAATACAATTAAGCCTTCTTGTTGCAAATGAATTTTTCAACTCTTGAATCAAATAACTCTTTGTTATCTTTCTCTCCCTTTCACACACAACTTCTCAACTCATTGTATCACACTAGGATGCTGCCTTCTCTACCTCACCTTGCCAGTTAGATTCAACTGTCTGACTATGATACTGCTGGTAGAATCCTCTCACCAATTTTCTTGCTTTCTCTCACTGCAACTTGCTCAAATTTCCTTCATAATTTTTTCTACTTGCTCACTCTTCCCTCTCTTCTCTCAATCTTCATAGTATCAACTTCTTTTCAGTGTAGAGCTCACATCTCTTATCAGGTGATTTCCTGCCAAAATGCAATTCAAAATTTTGATGGTTAGGGTTTCCTCACCATCTTTGAGGAAAACCAAATCCTATCAGATCTTGCATGATCTGATCTTTCTTGATGTCCATCTGTTCATCTCCACCATTTTCACACCTTCTAAAACACATTTTCTAGATACGGAAAAAACACGATCCATTATTTCAACCTACAACTATCAAACCACTATTAATGCCTTCGTTGTTTCCTTCTTGAGGTATTATTTCAATCCGATCTTCTTGCTTCGATCCAGGTGCCAACTGCTCCTTGATCTTCCTCTATTATTCCTTCTTCCTTGAGCCGCAATTAGTCTGATGCAATCCTGTGTTTTGTGGCTCCTTCATTAATGAAGATTATCTGTTTCATCAACCCTGTTGATGAGGCTTCATCAACCACAACACACTTGTCACCTCAGATCCATATGGGATCACACCAATCAAGACATGGCCTAGCAACATGCAATTGGTCTGGCAGACACATACCGGTAAAACATTTTGCCAGTAGAGTGTTCTTCTTCTATTAACCGGTAAAGCATCCTATACCGGTTGCACATCTTCACCTTCGGTGATGTGAGACAACTTTTAACATCCTGCCTCTTCATCATAAACAAGAAACCAACTTTTAAACCGGTTTGTACTTTACCGATAGACCTTCATTCTTTATGCTCACCCTTATGTGGATCTCCTTCATGCTGGTTGACATCAATGACAACTTAGTGCCAAAATTCCAACAATCTCCCCCTTTTCCATTGATGTTAACTTTTCACAATTCACTTCATATTATCTCTCCCTTTGACATAATGACAAAGGGTGCATGGCACTCCCCCTTTGATCCATACCACGCTCCCCTTGAGCCACATAAAAATTTCCTAGGTAGAGGATACAACGCCCAACTTTTGTCTGAGGTACTAAAAAATGTTGACCGGTAATGGTTTGGTGAAAATGTCTGCTACTTGTTCACTAGAAGGAACATAATCCATTCTTACCTCCTGTCCTTCAACCTTCTCTCCGAGGAAGTGATATTTGATTGCAATGTGTTTTGTTCTGGAATGCATGACTGGATTCTTTGCTATGTTGATTGCACTCGAATTGTGACACCAGATGAGAATAGGTTTAGTGATGCCTACCTGTATATCTTTGAGAGTCTGCTTCATCCAAAGCACCTGAGATAAGCATGTAGCAGCAACAATGTACTCAACTTCAATAGTAGATAAGGAGACTGAGTCTTGCTTCTTGCTATGCCAAGAGACCAACCGGTCACCTAGAAAGAAAGCACCACCACTTGTGTTCTTTCTATCATCAATGCATCCTACCCAATTGGCATCAGTGTATGCTTCCAACATAAAATCTCCTTGTTTAGGATACCACAGACCATAGCTGAGAGTTCCTTGTAGATACCTAAAAATTCTTCTAACAGTATTCAGGTGTGACTACTTTGGTGCAGCTTGGAATCGGGCTACCATGCATACCGCTTGAACTATATCTGGTCTTAAGGTAGTTAGATACAGTAGACTGCCTATCATGGATCTATACAGAGTCTGATCCACTGTTGATGATTCATCATTCTTACTCAATTTGCTGCCAGTCACCATGGGAGTACTTACCAGTTTGCAACCTTCTAGTTGGAATTTCTTCAGCATCTCGTTTGCATACTTGACCTTTGAGATAGAGATTCTTTTATCTTTCTATAATATCTCCAAGCCAAGGAAGTAAGTCAATTCACCAAGCATTGACATCTCAAATTCTGACTGTATCTGATCAACAAACTCTTTGCAGAGAGTATCCTTGTTGCCTCCAAAGATGATGTCATCTACATACACAACCACAATAATCATGTGATTTCCATCTTTCCTTATGTACAAATTACTATCAGCACTTCCCTTTTTGAATCCTTGCTCCTTCAGATACTGATCTAATCTTGAGTACCATGATCTAGGAGCTTGCTTCAAACCATACAAAGCCTTCTTTAACCGACACACAAATGTCTCATCATCGTGCAACAGAAATCCTTCTGGTTGTTCCATGTATACTTCTTCTTCTAAATTTCCATTAAGAAAAGAAGATTTTACATCCATTTCGTATAATTTATAGTCCTTGTAGGCAGCGTAAGCTAGAAAAATCCTAATTACTTCTAGTCTAGCCACTGTTGCAAATGTTTCTTCAAAGTCAATCCCCTCTCCTTTAGAGTATCCTTTCCACACTAGTCTAGCTTTATGACTTACAATCTTACCTTCTTCATTCATTTTGTTTCGGTAGACCCACTTTGTACCAATGATATTCTTGTCTTCCGGTCTAGGGACTAACTCCCAATTCTTGTTCTTCTCAATCTGGTGTAGTTCCTCTTCCATGGAATCCATCCATTCTTGTCTCTTTCTAGCCTCAATGAAAGTTTTGGGTTCAACTTCAGTCATGAGGCATAGGTTGACTTGTTCATCATTCTGAGCAAGTCTTCTTCTAGTCTGCACACCATCATTCTTATTCCCTAGAACTTTCTCTTTTGGGTGATTCAACTATACATACCGGTTGGGAACCTTCTCGGATACTACCTCTGGTATAGTTTCTATCTGAGCTTCATAATATTCATCACTAAAGTCATCATACCAGTTAGCTTGTGGTTGAGATCCTTTGTGCATATCTTCATTGACTCTTACATGCACACTTTCAACAACTCTTCTTAGTCTTTTATTGTAGCATTTGTAGGCTTTGCTGTTAGATGAGTAACCAAGGAAGATCCCTTCATCACACTTAGAGTCAAAACTTCCCAAACCATCCATATCTTTCTTAATGAAGCACTTTCTTCCAAATACTTTGAAATATTTGGCTGATGGCTTCCGGTCATACCATAGCTCATAAGGGGTCATCTTGCTATTTATTCTTAATTGTACCTGATTCAAAGTGTATGCAGCAGTATGCACAACTTCTTTCCAATAAGTATCAAGCAGACTAGCCTCATTCAACATGGTTCTGGCCATCTCTTTGACTCTCCTATTCTTCCTTTCTACCACTCCATTTTCCTGTGGTGTTCTAGGAGCAGAGTATTGCCTTCTAATTCTATGTTTTTCACAATAATCTTCAAATTCATTTGTTGTGAACTCTCCACCCTTGTCTGACTAGGCATTTTAATTTTTACCCACTTTCCTTTTCTACCATCTTCTGAAAGATCTTGAATCTTTCAAAATCTTGTGATTTATCTTGCAAAAAGGTGACCCATGTCATCCTTGAGTAGTCATCAATGAATAGCATGAAGTATCTTTCATTGGCAAGTGCTCTTGTTCTAGTTGGACCACATAGATCTGTGTGCACAATTTCAAGTGTCTTGGAGGTGTTGTGCTCCTTTGTCCAGAAACTCACTCTTGTTTGTTTACCTTTTACACATTCATCACAGAATGTGTTTACCGGTTTGATGATGAGTGGAATATTCCTCACACACTCCGTTTTGCTTACTGTAGCTAAGTTATCAAAATTTATGTGGCCTAATCTTCTATGCCACAACCAACTTTCATCTACTTGCCCTAACATACATTGGGACTCATAACATTCCTTCAGATTATAAACATTTCCTTAAGTTCTCTTTCCTTCAGCCACAACTTTACCGGTATTGTCTTTCTTTATTTGGCAACCGGTTGAGTCAAAGGTGAACTTGTAAACTTTCTCACACACCTAAATCACACTCAACAGATTATGTTTGAGGCCTTCCACATAGTATACATCATGTGCCTTTAGCTTTCCATCAATGCTTAGCATTTATTTTCCCTTTATTTTGATGGAGGAATTGTCTCCAAACCTTACCGATCCACCATTCCAATCTTCAAGTTTAATGAATTTCCTTTTGTCACCAGTGATGTGGTTTGAGCAACCATTATCTACCACCCATAGATTTTTACTTTCAGCATGCAAGGCATTTTGTACTAGGAGACTTGATTTTGCCTTTTCCTTTTCTTTCTCAACCCAAACTAGTTTGATTTCCTTCTTTTTGTCGGCTGGTATATTCAGCTCAAGTTCAGTTACCAATTCATGATCTAGATTTTTCTTCATCTTCTTGATCTTCTTGTTTTTGCATGACTTTTCTATGTGTCCAAATTCTTGATAGTTATAGAATTTTATATTTTCATTAAAGGGAACATCCTTAAAATTATTGTAGGGTACAGGTTTGTTCTTCCTACAATCAAAACTCTTATGTCCATATCCATTGCACTATAGCAGACAATATCTATATCCCAGAGTGCATTAAATGACTTTTTACTTTCATAATTCATAGAAGGCTTATTGTTTAACATACAATCAACTATTCTATGCCCAAACTTATTACTTTGGTAACAATAACCATGCAAGTTTGATACATACCAGTTGGGCTATTTTGGTCCTGAATGGAACTGCTTCATTGGGTATCTTCCATTCATGTTGTTAAATCTGGTGAATCCTTCTCGATCAATTCTGGCATTCCTCCTTGAGTCTGCATATTTATGCATGAAATATAGCCTCTGGTTCATTTCTACATATTGGTTTGGATGTTGATTTCCAACAACATTTGCATATGTCTTTTTGCCAGTATCCTTGCCAATTGTGAATGTCTTCTTTTCTTCACCTTCAATTGAAGAGGTGAACATTATCTCTTTGTTAGATTTACCTTTGTGAGTTATACCTTGACCAAATTCAAATCCTAAACCTCTGGTGTCTTTGGATTTCTTTTGTTTTCTCAACATCTTATCCAAAGCCTCAGTGTTGCCTTCATACTTACTTCTTGTTTCTATTTCTTCCTTGATTTCTGCTTCCAGCTCTTGATGCTCCTTTTCTTTCTTTGTCAGATCAAGGGTTGTAGCTTCACTAATCCTCTTAGTTTCTTCTAGCTATAGTTTTAAGTCAAATATGATTTGATCGGATTCTTCCAGAGACTGCTTCAAGAGATCTTGTTCATCTATTGCAACAAGCTTAACCCTCTTGAGTTCCCTTCTTATTTTACTCAATTCTTCAAGTGCACTAATAAGTTCACTTTCCAAATCCACTTCAGCTTCAATATCCTCTTCTTCCTCATCTTTATCAACAAGCCTGTCAAGTTCCATGAAGAGATTTACTTTCCGGTCATTCTCATGGTCATCATCTTCTGATGGATCTTCATCATCTGTTGTGTCATCCTCAATGGTATATAGGTTGTTTTGGTTCTGGTAGCCTCTTCTTCCCTACCGGTAGTCATTCCTATCTCTTTCTTTCCCAACAGATCTTTTAAACTCTCTTGACTCATCTCCACCAACTTCTTTGTGAGGACAACTTATAGCGAAGTGTCCTACTTTCCCGCAGTTGAAGCATTTAAGTGGCAGCTTTCCCTTATACCAGCCAGATCCTCTTTTGAGCTTCTTGACAATATTTGCTAATTCAATATCAGAGTCTTCATTGGATTCTTTATGAGTAATAGCTTCTTTTCCCTTTTTGGTGATGTTGAATGCTACCTCTTTCCTTGTGGAAGTCTCACTGATTGTTCTCATCTCATAGGCTGTCAGGGAGCCAAATAGTTCATCCATTGTAAAAGTCTTTAGATCCTTGGCTTCTTCTATGGCTGACACCTTAGTATCATATTTGAGAGTGAGAGATCTAAGTATCTTTTTGACAAGAATCTCATCTGTGATCTCTCATCCAAGTCCTCTAATAGTATTCACAGTTTCATCAAATCTGTGAAGATAGTCTGCAATCTTTTCATCATCTTTCATTTTGATGCTTTCAAGTTGGCCCCTCAACGTTTGTAGCTTGGCTTCCTTGACCTTTGCATCTCCCTCAAACAAACTCTACAATTTGTCCCATGTCTCCTTTTCTAAAATATAGTGCATGACTTTGACAAATTCATTATTGAATAGTCCACTCAAGATGGCATGTTTTGTCTTTGCATTATTCTCATACTCCCTTTTTGCATCTAGATCAATGGGAGGAGTATTGGGAATGACATACCCATTCCTGACTGACATCCACACATCAAAACCAAGGGATGAAATATAGGTCTCCATTCTTCTACTCTAGAAGGATTAGTTGGATCCATCAAACATGGGGGCTTTTGAGGAAGTAGACTCACTTCTTGCCATTGTGCTCAAGGTCTAGAATCTACCCAAGGTTTGAAGATAAATGGGAACTTGGCTCTGATACCACTTGTTGAACACAAAGTACCACTGAGAGGGGGGTGAATAAGTGGTTCCTAACTTTAACTCTTTACCAATCCAATTTCAGACAATCAACTATTTACTTAACCACTAAACAGTCATACCGGTAATGCAAGAGAGAAAATCAAAGAGATCATACACACTCAAGAGATTCACAACGCCAGATTTATGAGGAAAACCCAATATGGGAAAAATCTCGGTGAGAAGAGCTGCTAGAGACTACTGCTCCAATCTAGTCTCACAGGTAAACTACCAACTTACAAAGATTTTGGGCACCAACCCAAGGAGCACCAACCCCTGCACCTAGGTTCATCTAGGTGATGTATATTGAAATACTATTCAAATACAATTAAGGCTTCTTCTTGCAAATGAATTCTACAACTCTTGAATCAAATAACTCTCTTCTATCTTTCTCTCCCTTTCACACATAGTATCTCAACTCATTGTATCACACTAGGATGCTGCCTACTCTACCTCACCTTGCCAATTAGATTCAACTGTCTGACTATGATATTGTCAATAGAATCCTCTCACCAATTTTATTGCTTTCTCTCACTGCAACTTGCTCAGATTTCCTTCATAAGTTTTCCTCCTCCCTCACTCTTCCCTCTCTTCTCCTCACAATCTTCATAGCATCAACTTCTTTTCAGTCTGGAGCTCACATCTCTTATCAGGTGATTTCCTACCAAAATGCAATTCAAAATTTTGACGGTTAGGGTTTCCTCACCATCTCTGAGGAAAACCAAATCCTATCAGATCTTGCATGATCTGATCTTTCTTGATGTCCATCTATTCATCTCCGCCATTTTCATGCCTTCTAAAATGCATTTTCCAGATAAGGAAAAAACACGATCCATTATTTCAACCTACAACTGTCAAACCAGTATTAATGCCTCTACTATTTCCTTCTTGAGGTATTCTTTCAATCCGATCTTCTTGCTTTGATCTAGGTGCCAACTACTCATTGATCTTCCTCTATTATTCCTTCTTCGTCGAGCTGCAATTAGTTTGATGCGATAATGTGTTTTGTGGCTCCTTCATTAATGACGATTATCTATTTCATCAACCCTGTCGATGAGGCTTCAGCAACCACAACACACTTGCCACCTCAGTTCCATATGGAATCACACCAATCAAGACACGGCCTACCAACCCACAGTTGGTTTGGGATACACATACCAGTAAAACCATTTGCCAATAGAGTGTTCTTCTTCTATCAACTGGTAAAGCATCTTGTATCAGTTGCACATCTTCACCTCTAGTGATGTGAGACAACTTTTAACATCTTGCCTCTTCATCATAAACAAGCAACCAACTTTCAGACCAGTTTGTACTTTACTAGTAGACCTTCATTCTTTATGCTCACCCTTGTGTGGATCTCCATCATGCCGGTTGACATCAATGACAACTTAGTGCCAAAATGCCAACAACCCTCTTGTATGCACTTTCTAATCAGAAAATTATGGGATTAACAGATAAATCATTTGGAAAGGCTAAATGGGATTAATTGTAGACCCTTAATGAATGTGACCCTACAGTGAAGATTTATAAACTTTATGGTTGCCGAGTGAGATATGAAAAACTGAAGATGGAAGAAGATGAAAGGATTACTGCATTCATGGAAAGAGTAAATGAGATTGTTATGGGAATTCAATGTTGTAGTGGAACTCTGAGCTAAAATGAGATTGTTTCTAAAGTCCCAAGAGCCCTACCACCAGCTTACAAAATGAAGGATAATGCTATTAATGAGTTGAGAAGAATGGCTAATACATCCATCAATAAAGATACTTTGGTTGGGAAACTATCTGATTTTGAGCTTGAGGAATTTGGACCTTCTGCAGTTGTAAAAATTGAACCTTCTTTTCATGCATCTACATCTACAATAGGTAAGAAAGATTGGAGAGTTTTATACGCAAAAGAATTAGAAGATATGAAGTGAGAAGATGAAGAGTTTGAGCAACTTGAAGCACTATTTGTTAGAAGAGAACTGAAAGGACCGGTAGGAAGTAAGTATGAAGGAAAAGAACCTTTTAAATGTTTTGTATGTAATAAGATTGGTCATTTTATATCTAGATATCCTGAAAGGAATTCAAGATTCGAAGAAAGAGTTAAGAAATCATTTAAGCCTAATCAGAACAAGTTGAGATTCAAGAAAAACAAATTATGTTACATAGCGGATGAGGAAGGTATTACTGATTCAGATGATGAACCGATAGAAGACTCTGCTAGTGGATTTGACAATGGGAAAGAATGGTTATTCTTGCCTATCAAGAAAGATGATCCGACACTAGAATAGAATGTACCTAAGGAGAAGGAACTTGTTGCTAAAATTAAGGATAAGTATGAATGGGTAATTGATAGTGGTTGTTAACATTATATGACTGGAGATAAAGGAAAGTTTCTATCTTTGCAAGAAATTGATGGTGGATTAGTTAGATTTGGAGATGACAAGGCATGTATGATTAAGGGAAAAGGAACTATATCATTGGATGGTAAGAACAATACTGACAATGTTTATTATGTTGAAGGTTTGAAGGATAATCTTTTGAGTGTATGACAATTGGTAGATAAGGGATTTCAATTACAGTTCAAGGATTGAAAATGCAAAATCATTAACAGATCTGGCTTGGAGATTACAACCGGTACGTAGAAAAAAGCTAACATATTTCATTTGAACTCCGGTGAGAAGACATGTTTGATTACATAGATTGATGAGAGTTGGTTATGGCATAAAAGACTATGTCACGTAAATTTTGATTGCATTGTGAAGATCAGTTCAACTAAGGCTGTTAGAGATATACCTAAGATTATGAAGCCCTATAATCTGGTATGTAAAGAATGTCAAATGGGTAAATAGGTCAGAACCTTTTTTAGGAGTATACAAGATAAATCAAATGGTGTTCTTGATTTTATTCAGACTGATTTGTGTGGACCTACTAGAGTTAAAAGTTTTCATTGTGATAGATATTTCATGCTAATCATTGATGACTATTCTAGAATGATGTGGGTTAATTTTTTGAGAGAAAAATATGAAGCATTTGAAAGGTTTAAAATCTTTAAGGCTAAAGTGGAAACTAAAACAGGATTGAAGATTAAATGTTTGAGATCAGATCATGGTGGAGAATTCACATCCGGTGAGTTTAATAACTTTTCTGACAAACATGGTATCAAATGGCAATTTTCTGCTCCCCAGACACCTCAACATGATGGAGTTATGGAAAGGAAGAACAAAACTATCTTGGATGTGGCTAGAACAATGATGATGGAAGCTAATCTACCTCATATCTACTAGAGAGAATCAATGAGTACATTGGTTTATACATTCAACATAGTACATATCAAAGGAGAAACTAGTAAGACACCTTATGAATTATGGTCTGGAAATATACCTATAGTTAAGTATTTTAGAATCTTTGGTAGTAAATGTTATATCAGGAGAGATGATGCTATTGGGAAATTTGATCCTAGAAGTGATGAAGGCATATTTCTTCGTTATTCTAATGAAAGCAAAGAATATAGATGTTATAAGAAGAGATTGTAGAAAATAGTGGATAGTGCTAACGTCAAAGTATATAAGCTGAGAAAAAGTCAAATCAGAATTTATGAGAAGGAACCAATAGTGGAAATAATTATATCTAAATCGGTAGCACCTTTATTAGAATAGAGAGTTGAACCAGTTACTCCAGCAACATCATAAAATTCTACTGTAACTGAAGAATAGGGAAGAGGAACAAAGAGTCAGAAGAATCCAAGGTATGTGAGATTGAATCATTTTGAAGATCAAATCATTAGGGATAAGAGCAATGGAGTGATGACAAGAAGAAGATTGTCAACTAATGAGGCATGCTTAATTTCACAAGTTGAACCGGTATCAGTAATTAAGGCATGTAAAGATGAATTTTGGTTAAAATCTATGGAAGAAGAATTAGATCAGATTGAGAAAAATAACACATGGACTTTGGTTCCCCAGCCTAAAAATAAAAATGTTACTGGAACTAAATGGGTTTTTAGGAATAAATTTAATAAGGATGGTAAAGTTATAAGGAATAAGGCTAGATTAGTTTGTAAAGGATATTCTCAGAAGGAAGGAATTGATTATGGAGAAACTTTTTCACATGTAGCTAGGATTGAATCTGTAAGATTATTTCTTGCCTATACTGCTTATAAAAACTACAAGGTTTATCAGATGGATGTTAAATGTGCATTCTTGAATGGGGATCTCAACGAGGAAGTTTATATTGAGCAAACTGATGGTTTTTCACTAGCAAATGATACTGATATGGTTTGTAGATTAAGGAAAGCTTTATATGGATTGAAACAAGCACCTAGAGCTTGGTATGCAAGGTTGGATAAATATCTTTTGAAGCTTGGTTTTAATAAGGGAAGTGCTGATAGTAATTTATATTATAAAATCACTAATGATGATATACTGACTGTTGAAGAATTTGTTGATGACATTATTTTTGGAGGTGAAGATAAATTATGCATAGAATTTTCTAAGAACATGGACAAAGAATTTGAGATGTCTATGATTGGTGAGATGAAATTTTTCTTAGGTTTTCAGATTACTTAGACTGACAAAGGTATTTTTATCTGTCAAACTAAATATGTTAAGGAATTATTGAAGAAATTTGGTATGGGAGATTCTAAATTGGTAAGTTCACTTATGGTTACAAGTGAGAAATTGACAAGGAAAGATGTTTCTGCACCGATAAATCCTACAAGATACAAATCTATGATTGGAGGTCTACTTTATTTAACTCAGACTAGACTTGACATTATGAATGTTGTTTGTATTGTTTCAAGATTTCAGAGTGATCCTATAGAAAATCATGAGATGGCGGTGAAAAGGATTTTTAGATACTTGCAAGGTACATCAAAATATGGTTTGTGATATCCTAAGGATGATAACTTCACTTTATGTGCATATACAGATGTTGACTAGGATGGAGATGTTGATGACTGAAAAAGTACTTTTGGTGGAGCTTTCTTTCTTGGAAAGAAGTTGGTTTCATGGATCAACAAGAAACAATCATGTCTTCTTTATCTACTACTGAAGCTGAGTATGTTGTTGCTACTACTAATTGTACACAAGTTTAATGGATGAAGCAAATTTTGAAGGATATAAAGGTGGATTGTGATGCACCGGTAGTTATTCACTATGATAACTCTGCTACTATTGACATATTAAAGAATCCGGTATTCCACTCTAAGACAAAGCACATATCTATCAAGTATAACTTTTTGAAGGAGAAGATGGAAGCAAATGAAGTTAAACTAGTTTATGTGAACACTAGAGAACAATTTGTAGATATTTTCACTAAACCTTTATCCAAGGAATCTTTTGAGTACCTGGGGTTTCTGCCCCTTCGAAAGAGACTTGATTGATGTAGTTTGGCATCAATCTGGTATACATTATTAGAGACAATATTAAGTCCAGAACTGATGTGGGATGCTATTGCTCAAGGGGAGTAGTCAGCTTTGAGATTCAGAGGCTTATGTTTTTGCTTTGATATTTCTGTCAGATTTTTGGCATTGATGTCAAAGGGGGAGAGATAGTGATGTGAAAAACAAAGTCAAAACTTTACATAGATATTGTTCAAGAGTGGAGAAACATTGATATTTAGAGCTATATGCAAGAGATTGTTGGCTATCTTCCACAAGGGGGAGATTTGTTTGGTACTTCTTGGTACTTAGATGTTTTTCACATCTAGTGTTGCCATCAATCCCAAAGGGGGAGATTGTTGGCCATTTGGTGGAATTGATTATGTGTTGCATTGATGTTTTGTCATTGATGTCAACACTAGGTATTTGGGTTCTTTACCGACACCCTTCTGGTCCCGGTAGGTTGAGTGGTTTTTTGGTTAACTTGGATCCGGCATGATCTGGTTAACTTTTGTATAATCTGGTGATTGAATTGTCTTGTTCATAATTCCTATACTCATATTTGGTCAATTGGTTTTGGTCTGGTGATTGGATTTTATCCTTCTTACACAAAAGATTGGTTTTTGATTCTGGCAAGGGTTTCACCAACAGATCTTTTGGTGGAGATATTTGATGCATTGCATAATTGGTGTTGGTGTAGCTTCTGATGGAGTTTTAGGATGTTGTTGGTAATCTTGTTCGAGACTTGGCATTTATTGATCATTGCTGAAGCGTGTGGACCTATACTTGATCCCAGTTGATCTAGGTTATGGACCGGTATTAATGTAACGTGTGGACAAGAATTATTGTTGTATTTTTGGATATCTTACATGTTGGATATTATTTATTTTAGTCTAAGGCCAACATGGTTTGTAATGATGTAATTGGTTTATTATCTGGTAGTTGACCTGATTGTTTATGGTTAAGGGTTTGTATAAATAAGATGTAAGATCTCATTGTAGATCATCATGGTTATTGTAAGAGGTCATGGTCAAGGAATGTAATGCGTGAATATTATAATATCATTCAAACAGAGGATTTAGTCAATCAATGGAGATCAAATTGGGTTTGTAAGAGGATTTACTCCTCTGGTATTGAGATTAATCAAAACTGTACTTAGGCATTAAAGATGCTATCTTTTGCAGTTCAACGCTTCTCTGGATTGTAGTATGGATTTGTATGTAGTCAGTGAGAATCCTTTTGTGATGAGCAATGTGCTCTAGGTTGTTGGCCTTCCTACAAGTGCATGCCCCTTCATTGTAAATTCACATACTTACTACAAAAGTATTATCTGACTATGGGTAGGATTCCCACCATGGTTTTTCCCTTTACTGGGTTTTCCACGTACAAATCTTGGTGTTGTGTGAATGGCTTTTATTCTGTGATTATTGTTTATGGTTAATTGGATTAACTGCTATTCAGCTATTATTTTTTTAAATTGATAATGCTTTGGGTAATTTGTGACAACTGATTCACCCCCCCTCTTAGTTGTCTTCTAGTTATCTGAACTATCTAACAGGAGAAAGGGAAAATAATGTCATACTTGAACTATAGAAGTCACCGACCATTGAGAGACTGAGGGAACCTCTAGGACCTGAGAAGATGGACCTTTCTTTGCATAACCTAGATATTACTTTTTACTGGAAGGGGAATCAGGTGCCTGCTTCTCAGCCGATCTCTAGGTAGTTTGGGAATGGGGTCTTTGAATTGAACTGACGAGAGGAAGAGGAATATTAGCCTCAGTCTCTTGCTCTTCTATACTTATAACTTCTACCTCCTTATATTGGGCCACCTTGGGGGATGAGTCACCACATGGGGACTCATCACCTGTATCTTCATCTGACTTGTTGTGCTATTGCCATTCAATCTCAAATTGCTCATCAAAAGGAGTGTTCCCGATGTTAGCCCTGGGCTGATTCACTTAGTGATGGTAGATCCAGAAATCCTCCCTCTTTTTCTTAGGCCATGATTCCAACCTCATGGATTTTAGCATACTCCATGAATGGGCTTCGCTAGATTGTACTTTTGCATGATAGAGTAAAAATTCAACCATGAGGGTCATTTCAAAATGGGAAAATCTTTAAGACCCACATAGAGACTTGGGTGATTCACTTGCGGGTTAGTGCATCCATCCCATGAACTTCGTGGTTCATGCTTAACTAGATTTTTTCTCTTAGACAGGCACCCATTTGGGTCATAACTCCACATATCATCAATTAACACTAGGCCAAGTTGCACCAGCTTGGATGTCAGGACATTTTCAGCAATGCTTCTCTAAACAAGAGTAATGGGGCCAATAGCTTTGTGGTCCTCTATTATAGATGTATCATGTTTTCTTACCCCTATAGCTCTATTTATCTTTACCAAATGCCTTGAAATTTCAAGGGTGAGGGTTCATTTTGTGACATAGGTGGGTAGGCGGAAAGGCTCTTTAGAGAAGCCATGCACCTGGATAAAGAAAAAATCACTACCTAGAAACCAGTCATAAGGGGGGCACTCATTATACATCCAATTCATTTGTATCTGAAAAAAGTGGGCAAGAGGCTCTTTGGGGATCAAACCGAGATCTCGATGGATGGGAGTTAGGAAACAATCTGAGAACTGGTAGGTGTCATAAGAAGCTATCAAGATGGGTGTCCAGGCCGACATAGGCATTTTGTTTCCTGACTCATCATGAGTATCCGGTCAGATGAATTGGCTGAAAAAAGCCTCATTTTAGTGCAAGAAAAGGTGAACTAGGACTGAGATGAACTTGAACCACCAAAAATGCTGGAATTGAACTAGTTGCTTTACCATCTCTCTGGCTATAAAAATAGAGAAGTTGAAATGAAATGGCCCTTTCTACTTTTGACACTTGAACATGAAGCCCACCATAGGAGCAGTGATCTCTCAGTCATTGTCGTGACCACATAGCCATGTAAGAGTCAAGAAAACATCCTTGAGGTCATCATGCCTCAAGTTACTATAGGACAGAGTGAGTCTTGGAGGCCCAACTGATGGACTTTGATTCAACACATCATGATAGAAAGAGACAATATCTCTCCTAGTGCTCCAATATTCCTCCATGGCACTTTTAGTGAACACCTCCATTCTATCAAAAATGGGACAACACATCATATCTCTCACAGCCTATGGGGTTATAACTACTTTTAGAAAAGAGCCCTGAATTGAAAAAGACATGGGGTCTAACTTGCTAGCACATGCAGCCACAAACTCTCGACAGTGCGGGACCATGGGGACCATGAACTGAGGAGCACCACTATTCCAAAAATTGACTGTTATAGATTGCAACTCATTTTTGTGAGTCGCAAGTGGCCTCTCTGAGGTTCTTAGGTTGCTTGTGAAGTTTGAGATCAAAAACATTCTCTAGAGAATCTATCACCGCCATCGGGTTGCAGGTGACCGTCTTTGATTTAGCTTTAGTTCTTTGATATTTTGGCTTTGGGGGCATGGCATGAGAGGAATATGAGAGCTCCCTGAATACATCTACCTACAATCTTCCTAAGGGAGTTTCTTCCATCTCCATCTTCTGCAAGAGGGATTTTATTTCTGACACTTCTAAATCTTTTCAACGCTTTGGGTTGTAGAATCAATAACATGATGGGCACTTTTGGAGACCTTCTTTCTTAAATGCATCACATGCCTAGATCTTCCTGAAAGAAGGAATTTAATGATGAGCACCTATCTGCATCTATGACGGTTCATTATCTAGTTGCAATTAATTCTAAAAAAAGGATGAGCGCTGCCATGTTTAATTCCCAAGAAAATGCCTATTCAGTCTATCGTTACTTTGAGCCACTTGAGACAATCTTGTTATCTAGACAAATCTCTCCATTACGAAGAGTATCCATAGCCAACGAAGCTCACATGAGTTATAATAGACCTACGGGTGTTATAGCTTAAACACGATGTACCTATATATATGTGTGGCATCTGAGGACACCGTTTCTCTTTTCGAGGTACAGGGCGGGACGTACGCAACCTTCAAACTAGACTCCATCTACTTGTGCAATTTGATGAGGGAAGATAGTTGCATCAAAAATCAGGAGCACTGGCTTGTTACTTCATTTATCATTTGGAGCAGAAAATTCACTATAAATATGTCTTTTCAGACATTCTTTTGCACAGTATTCAGCTCAACAATGGAGTTTCTTGAAGAAATGGATACTCCCATCAGGCTCACCAGCAATAAGACTTAGGTTTGTTTCTTAGGTAATATCTCAGATAGGAGGCTACAGGGGATGACACAATGCAAAAATCCTCTGATTATTGCTGCCATCAAATGGGTTCTTGGGGAGGATTTCATCGACAACATGGACAAATACCATGTAAACATGGATATCTGCTCACGTTTTGTAGCTTTGTTACTGGATACCGAGATGATTGGTTATTTGATCTTAGAGCTAGCTAAAGCACTCTTCTCCCTAGAGTATTTAGGTGGCCTAGAAGATGTGGTGGCATATTACGTCCCTTTCAAAGGTTTACCTCTTGCCTTAGATTTGTGGCATTTCATCACCTTTGATGGCGAAGTGACCTGGTATTCGCTTATAGGCGGCCTGAAAACCATGTTGTTGTCATCTCATCGCTTCCGAGTGGAGCTTGCTATGGAGTTCCTCCTCTAGGTCCATCTGATAGTGCCCATTCTAGCTAATACTGAATGGTATACTAAGTTTTGGGGCTACATATTCCCGCGGATCTTGACACCGCATGTCCAACCCAACTTGGTGCTTGTGTCAATAGCTTAGGAGCCTGGAGATGACTCTAGCCATGAGTGGTCAGAGGGAGATGATGTCAAAGATGAAGATGATGACTCTGAGTTCTAGATGGATGAGGATGAAGATAAAAAAGATCCTTGAGATAACGACACACTATCTTTAGAAAGTTTTATCTTTTTCTTCTCAAAACTAGGCCGCAGGCCTCATGTATATATTGCAACAAGATACCTATAATACAATGATTTTCTTTTTGTTTGATCAAGGTGTATCTTGTGATTCATTTTCACTTTGGGAATGCATGAAGAAACATAATTAGATAAATAACTTCAAAATTTCTAGAGGCCTAAGATAGGGGGATCCTATCTCTCCTATCTTGTTTACTATCTTGGCAGAAAGTTTGGGTAGATTTATTATGAGAAGTGTGGAGGAAGGGAAACTCAAAGGCCTTAATCCTTCCTCGTCCAACTTAACCTGTACTCATGAATAGTTCATAGATGACTCTATTACCATGGGAGAAGCTACCATAAGAGAAGCTAGAAATATGAAGATTTTCATGGATTCCTATGAAGCTTCTTCTGGGCAAAAAATAAATTGGGATAAGGGTTCTTTGTTCTTCATCAACACCCCTATGGATAGATAAAGAAGGATTGAAAGGATCCTTGGATGTAAAATTATAGAGTTTCCTTCTACTTATCTAGGTCTTCCTCTGTGCTTAAATCCTTTAGAGAATTTCTGGATGAAGTTGGTTGATAGATTTAATTCCAAACTGGCTGGGTGGAAGGGAGCCCTCCTCAGCCAAACAAGTAAGGTGACATTGCTTAAGGCTACTCTTCAAAATTTGCCTATCTATGCCCTTAGTTTGTTTAAGATCCCCAGGAAGTTTGCTAAGGCCATTGAAACAATGCAAAAAAAATTCTTATGGTCGGGAGTGGAAGATAAAAATAGAATCCCCCTTATTGCCTGGAATAATATTTGCATTCCTAAGGCTTTTGGGGGCTTGAGAATAAGGAACATTGTGACTATGAACAATTCCCTATTAGCTAAACAAATTTGGAGAATGAAAGGAGAGGAAAGGGAATGGAATTCCATTTGGAGAAAGAAATACATTCATATGCAACCATCTGATGAAGAATTTATGGATAATTCCTTCCTTATGGATGGCTCTACTATTTGGAATGTTGTTCAAATGGCTAAAGTCTGGGCTGCTGCTGGAAGAAAGTGGAAACTGGGTAATGGGAGAATTATCAGATTTTGGGAGGGTAGATGGCTAATGGATAAACCGCTGGAGGAAATCCCCATTCTTAATGAATGGAAAGACTGGTTTAAAAGAAGGTATGGAGACCTTGTTAAGGACTACTGGAGAAATGGTAAGTGGATTGAGTTTAGCTAGGTTTGTCTAGGCCTAAGCTTTTTGGAGACCTTGATCTCTTCCAAAATCTTCATGGGGCATTCTAAGGATTGTATGATTTAGAAGGAAACTTCTGATGGGCGATATTCTATTTCTTCAGCTATCTCTATACATTACAAAGTTCCGGATGAGATTCCTCTATGGGCGAAAGTGTGGATGAAGAAATTGACTCCCTAAATTAATATCTTCTTTTGGATCTTTATTAAAAATAAGGTGCTAACCCTTGATAATATTCATAAGCATGGATTTTTTTTTCCTAATAGGTGCTCTCTTTGCTGTAGGGAGGAGGAGTCTGCCTACCATATCCTCTACCAGTGCACTTTCAGTCAGGATATTTGGAATATAATTCTTAATAAGTGAAAGTTGAGTTGGGTTTTCCCGAACTCACTGGAAGAGTTCTGGCAGCAATGGTTTTTCCCTAGCTCTAATTCTAAGAATGTTGAGCTTTGGAAACTTATTATCCCCATTGTCACCTGGAACATCTAGAAGGAGTGTAACAATAGGATTTTTAGGGAAAAAAAGTGTGAACCCTGAAGTGGTAGTGGATAAAATTTATAGAGAGACCCATGATTGCTTATATGGCATTGATACTGGATTATCTACTAAGGAAGATTTTAATGAAAGATGGAACCTTTCCAATATCAAAAATAGAAGGGATAAAGGTAGAGATGGTCTTTTCTGGAGATTTCCTCCCCAGGGATGGATCAAAGCCAATTTCGATGGGGCATCTAAGGGAAATCCTGGCAATGCTAGATATGGGGGTATTGTCAGGAATTTTGCTGGAGGTTGTCTTGTGGTTGTTGCTGGTCCTTTGGGTAACCAAACAAGCCATTATGCTAAAGCTTTGACTGCCCTTAATACTCTGATTATTGCTAAATATCTCAATCATGACAAATTATGGTTGGAGGGAGATTCTCTTAATATTATTAAATTCCTAAAGGGTGAAGCTGAGCCTTCGTGGTCCATCAAAAATGTCATTTTTAAGGCCAGAGAAATTATTTCTAGTTTTAAATCGGTTATTATTGAGCATGCGTTTAGGGAAAAGAATGTCGCCGCGGACGGTCTTGCTAACCTTGGCGTTATATCCAAAAAACAAAGCATATGGAATGGTGAAGATAATATTGATTTCAATATTAAAGACCTCATTAGAAAGGACAGAATTATGGGGAAAGAAAGATTGTATTTTAATCATGGTTGTATTAATGATTAAACATCAAAACTTTAAAAAGGAGATGATAGCTTGTCAAAAGGGCAAAGTCTTAAATAAGAATATTAAAAATTCACATGCTTTGTGGGTGCTTATTTTCAAGTGTCTGAGTGTCATCTGGAAGCTCGCTTCAAATTTGCTGAAGTAGAAAAATTGTAGAACGAATTCAAGAATGGGAGGTGACCTTAGAAGAGAGGAACCCGATAACCTTTCTAGATGGCGGGAGATGCCTAAGGTCTGGACAAAGTTGGAAAAGGGTTTTATGATGCTGTTCACAGAAAAACTGGTGGATTATGAAAAAAGAAGAGTTAACTTGGTGGTTACTAGAGTGACTGAAAACTGGAAAAATGGCACTTTCAAAATCCATGGTGTCAAATTCAAGCTGGACACGGGCCTCATCTCTATGGTCATAGGTATGCCCCATACTAGCCTCAATTTCTTTAGGGACCTAAAAGTCTCCAATAATGTTGTGAAGCTCTTTTCGCGTAAAGATAAGGAGATAGCTAAATTAGGCAAAGCGTTTGGGGGGTATTATGATGTGTCTAACATTACATTTTTTAGGGGTTTTGTGCTTAATGCCATTATGGAGTATATCACCATGGAGGGTCGCTTCACTAGGGTCCATACCTACAACTTTGTGCTTCTGAACCACTTTAGGCATGAGAAAAGGGTGTCTCTTCCTTATTACCTTTTTAGCTCCCTGTCGTGCTCGTTGAACAAGCACAGTAAGAATCCCTCTTCTCTTGTGCTACATTATGCTCTATTTTTGCTCATTTATGAGCATTGTAAGATTTTGGTGATTCAGGAAAACAAAAGGTTGTCGACAACCCCAGGCAAAGGCAAGAGTAAAAGTGAGGATTTTGGGCCTAGCAAGGATGAGCAGAAACAGAGTAAAAAGGCTAAAAAATTCTCTGTGGAGAAAAATTTGGAGGACACGGATTTGAGCCATAAACATAAGGATGTGGAGGTTGATCTTGAGTATATAGGAAAATAAGGTAGTGATATGGAGACTGATGATACTGACATGGTGGAGAGCTGGAAAGATGAGGAAGTGGGGGAAGAGGAAGGAGGAGAAGATGAAGATTCCGATCATAAAAGCTTGGTCAAGGAAACATCCAAAATTGATAGTGGTTATGAGAAGGAAAATCAAGAAGAGGATGAGGGTAATAGGGAGGAACCTACCCACAATGCGAGCCTTGGTGATCTCAACAACCAGCCCATGGAGGAGCTGAATATACAAAAAAAATAGGAGGACAAGGAAATTGAAACAGAGCTGAACAAGGATAAGGAGGATACGAGCATGGAAAAGGATAGAGCTGGTGATGAGATGAATACTAGTATGCTTATCCTGGATAAGCTTAAGAACTAGTCTAATGCTCGTCTGGGTTTTGATAGATGGGTTTATGAAAGAATTAATAAAATGGAAGAAAGGCTAAACATCAAGAAGAGTAGGGACAAAAAGGTGAAGTTAACCTGGAGCAATGGAAAAAGGAAAAGGATGAAAAGGTGGAAAAGTTGGAAGTTCAGATCACCAAGCTGGAGGGAGGGAAGGCTGCCATGAAGAACTTCCTGATTTTGATTCCGGAGATGCTCAACTCTATGACCAGGAACATGGAGGAAATAGCCAAATACCTTGATGGTCCCAGCCCTACCAAGTCTATTGTGGACCTTGATGCTGAAGAGGCTACTACTGAGGTTGGGAATGTGGATAGTGCTCCTAGAGGTGTGGCTAAAAGGACCAAGGCAAGCTTGAAAAAGGCTACGTTGCCTTCTTCAAAGGAAATCCCAATTCTCAGGGAAAATATCAAAGAAATGCAAGGGATTAGCGAGAAATTGGCTAATGCCCTTAAAAACATAATGTAATTTGTCTTTTTTCTATTTTTGCTAGTTGTTGCTGGTAGTGTTGGACTTTTGTGCTAGCTTTTGTCCAGTACTTTTCTGGTTTTTTCATTGTCTGTCCCGTTTAGTTTCTTAATGCTTTTATCTTTTATGGTTCCTTTGTAAAGAGTTTCAGGGTCCCTTCAAAACCTGATTTTCCCGTAATCAAAAACATAATTAGATAAATAAGGCACACAGAAAAGAAATATTTACATTATTGTACATTAGAAAAAAAGATGCTAGTGAAAAGGTTTAAGATGGAATGCGTTGATTGGGATTTTGAGAGAATCTCCCTGCATATCCTCGAGGTTAAAAGAATTGAAACCTTTCCAATATATAATGCAAAAGGGTCCCTCCCATAAACCATCAAATTTAGTATGCTGACTGGGCTTTTTTGCCCTCTCATTGTATTTCAAAACAAGGTCGCCTTGCTTGAATTTTGGGTCAGAAATTTTCTTATTATCAAACCACCTCTTGACGATTTGCTAGTGGTTTTGAAGAGGTGAAAATGCCACTTCCCTTTCTTCCTCTAGTTCCATAATTTCCCTCAATCTCACCTCCATGGGACCATTTTCTACCACCTCGATAGATTTGAGTAACTATAAGGCGAGGATCTCCAAAGATACGGGGAATAATGTGTCCTTGTTGTAGACCAGCTTGTATGAAGTGTTCTTTAGAATCTATTTGGGCATTATCCAGTCTACCCATAATTTGCTTCTCAAGTGGTGATGCCACTCCCTTTTGTGCTCAGAACCCATCCTTTTAATGAGTCTTATGCGATTCTTGTTAGTAGACTCATCTAGGCCATTTCCTTGTGGATAGTAGTTTGAGGAGGTCTTTAGGTAGATACCTCTACCGATAGTGAACTGGGTGACTCATGAGCCTATGAAGTCTCATGCATTGTCTGATATTATGGTCTTTGGCGGACCATATCAACACTATAAATTTTCTAGAAATGCTCATATTTCGGCCTCTGATGAATTCCTCAGGAGGACAACCTCAGACCATTTGGTGAAGTAGTCACTAGCAGTTAAGGTCCACTTGTGTCTAGGTGAGCTTGGCAGATTGATTATCCCTATAAAATTGAGACCCCATTGAATGAAGGGTTCTTCCACCATTATGGGCCTGAGTGACATCATCGCCTTTCTGCCCCTACCACTGTAGTACTAACATTCTTTGCATTCCCTTACTAGAGTGTGCACATCTTTAAACATAGAGGGCCAGAAGTACCCAATGCAGGTGATCTTAATGATGGTGGTTTGTGCTGAAAAGTGGCCTCCTGATGAACCATAATGAAATTCATGTATAATCTTACTAGATTGGTCTTGGTCCACACAAAGGAGAAAGATTCCATCAAAATTTCTCTCAAAAATCACTCCTTCCACCAGGAAGAAGTTGTTGTTCTGCATCCTATAGAATCTCTTCTTTTTGGGAGGGAGGCCTTCAAGAAAAATACCAGTCTTCATAAAATGTTTCCGAGTCTCTATCCAACATGCTTCTATTAGTTTGGAGGTGACCATTACAACTTCCCCTATAGAAACTTTGACTTCTTGGGGTTCAAGCTCTTGGGCTATGTACTCACACAAACCTTTGCCACATATCACTTTGATGGGTCTGACATCAATGTCATATTCCAGGATTTTGGTAATCTAGTTCGCTCTCTTCTCTATAATGTTTCCTTCCATTATATATTCCCTGACTGAAGGGTGGGAGACATAAACAGTAGTCTTATTATGGATGATAAAATGCCTAAATATTTTTAGGCTTTTGACGATGGCCAAAGCTTTCTTTTCAACAAAATTGTATTTAGCCTCATATTCCTTCAGATTTTTGGAATGGAAAGCTATGGGGTGTTCACCTCTTTTGTCTGTGTCTTCCTGGGTTAGAACTACAACAATGCTATAATGGCTAGAGAAAACATAAACTATTAAATATTTAGACATATCGGGGTTGGATAGCATGGGGGATGAAGAGATGGCATCTTTGATCTTCTCAAAAGCCTCTTTAGCTTCAGGAGTCCATTTAAAACGTGTTTCCTTTTTAAGCATTAGAGTGATGGGCCTTAGGTCATCCTAGCAAAGTCTAAGATAAAGCAGCAAACAAAGTTAACCTTACCTAGGAAGGACTGAATGCCCTTTTTGTTGACAGGAAGAGGGAGCTCCTTTATTGCCTTCACTCGATCAGGATTGATGGAGACTCCTTCTTTTGACACTACATGCCCTAGTAATTTTCCTTGCGAGATCCCAAAGATGCATTTCTTTGGGTTTAAGAAGATGCCAAACTCCAAACACTTCTAGAAAACACAGTCAAGTCATCCAAATATATGAGAATGATTTTGTTAATGAGCTCCTTGAAATCTAGATCCATAGCTCTTTGAAAAGTTGCATTGGTGTTTGACAACCCAAATGATATTTTCTGATAAGTGAATGTTCCCCATTTGGTTGTAATGGTTGTCTTATATTGATCTTCCAGCTTTACCAATGCCTGGTTATAACCTAAGAAACCATCCAACATTGAGAATATCTCTGACCCTGCTACCATGCTTAACAACTATTCCATTGGTGGCAAAGGATAATGGTCTTTTACAGATGCTTGGTTCAGGTCCCAAAAATCTACACAAAGCCGGATATCTCCATTCTTTTTCCTGACTGGCACCAAATTGGATACCCATGTACTATGCTTGATGGGATAGACGATCTTTGATTCTATCAGCTTCTTCAATTTCTGAGCCATAAGGAACCCAATCTTTGGATTGATAGGTCCCTTCTTCCACCAAACTGACTTGGCCCCATTAGTGAGCTCGATGGTGTGCTATATGATGCTAGAATTCTACCCTTTCAAATCTTCATATGACCATGCTAGAACTTCCACATATTCATCACAATATTGAGCCAGTCTCTCTTGGTATTCTAAGGGAACTTCCTTTCTAACCTTGAGTATTCTCCCATTCCCTACTGACATTTTGGTGTAGTCACCCTTATCAGCCGTAAGTTTTTGTCTGTCATTTTTGGCATCATCATGGTCAAACAAAATTTCTAGAGTGATCAATCCATTTGGGAGCTTGTTGGATTTCAGTTGAATGATCTGATCCCCGTAAGCTTCCTTTACCTTAGGCTACAATTGATCGGCAAACTCTCCTAAGTTTTGAATGAACAAAGTGGTTTGCTCATCACTTTTGAAAACTTGTTAGTGGGTGTAATTTTCAGGAATAGCTAGTTGAACGATCACATAGACCACTTGGGGATTGGTGAGCAGGTGCATAGAAGGGTCGAATTGTGATCCAATATTAGCCATCTGATCAATAGATGCATTTGTCTTTCAAGAAATCCTCTAGATGTTGAAAGAATCAAAGATTTCGATCAGATCCCATGTACTATGGCGGTAGGATCTCATACAGATGTGTTTGGCACCAGAAATTCCTCAGACCTAGTGTACAATGAACTCAGAGTCGCCCAAAAATTTCAACTACTTTATACCCATCCTTTCTACCAAGCATAAACCTTGGATCAACCCTTCATATTCGGCTTCATTGTTGGAGCAAGAAAATTGTAGGAGAAAATACTTTAGAATCTATTCACCCAAAGGTGAAGTAAGGCAAATCCCAGCCCCTGAACCTACTTTGCATCTCGCGCCATCAAAGTGTAAGGTCCAGAGTGCATAAGACAACTCTTCTTTGGTTAACAAATATTTAGTTAGTTTTGGGATGACTTGGTTTTCATAAAAAATGAGGTAAGTACCAAGACTTGTGGCATGATAGTTGGAGTATGGATCAAAATTTATGAATTCATTGAGAAAAACCTCATGCTCTGGGGGGATATCCCGAGTCACATCTTCATCTTCAAGAAGCTCTACTATTTTCCTCTCTTCATTGGAGATGGAGGTATGAGTTGGCTCAAAGTTGAGCATAGCTTGATCTGCTACGTGCTTGGTGTGAAGGGGTTTTGAAATAATTTTGAGTTTAGTACCACGCTATGTTCAAAGGATAAGGTGGGACTAGTATAGGGATAGGTAACCTCCTATTTTGGCGGTGAATTCTCGAGAGCAGAGGCCAAAAACAAGCAGAATGCCGATAACTACTACTTCTTGAGGCACGGTGATACTAGGACACGCAAACAACGTCAGCGGAAGAATTTTGATAAGATCCACTGTCTAGACCTTATTCCCATCTAGTTGCATAACACCCATATTTAAAGGCTCATATTTGATATTTAAAACCTCAATATTTTGCTTAGGAATGATGGTGGTGTTGGTACTGGAATCTATCATAGAATTGTGTAAAATCTTATCTCCTACTATGAGGGTCAAATAGAAAGGATTTGGTTTAGGCTTACCTTCCACTTGGGAATTAGGAGGTATGGCCTCATTTGTCAACACCGTTGGTGAGCATAGTCTTTCTTCGGGGGGCTGAAATATTTCTTCGTTGACCCATGGAGGATTAGCAGCATTTTCGCCTATAGTTTTCCCCACCTCAAACAGAGCTTCCTTCAACCGATTCTTCTATTGTGGGATACTAAGGAGATCCCATAAGGAGATGTTGGCTGGGGATTTCTTTAGTTGCTCCACCAAGTCCAAAACTAAGAGCATTGATGTCTTTGCCTCTCTCGGCTTATAGGGGATAAATTCCTTTCTCGGGTATGTGGTAGTGACTATAGGTTTTTCAGGAGCTTTATCTATGGTAAATCTCCCTTGCATGCCTACATTCTCTCTTGTGAAGTGCCTTTTGACCAGAGGTTGTAATCTGATTGCACTTGAGGAGCCCCAAGCTTCATGTGGTTGCGCCATTTGTGACGATGATATCTTCATCCTCCATCCAAGAGAATAGTGGATGGTCCGGAGCTATCTCTGTTTCCTGCTCCATTGACATACCTTGCATCTGTGCAATGAGAGACACATTGTCCATGCTAGGGGATGCATAAACCAAATCATTTGAAGCCACACTTAGGTTCCATTGATCTACAATTTTTTGTTGTGAATTGTCTCTTGGACAATTTTGGGGCATGGGCGTTATTACATGGAAAATACCAAGAATTGGTATCATCCACTAGATTATTCTATCCCATAGCCAACTCTTTACTGGTGTTAGGATAGATAGTCTGCAAAGGATTGGGTACCGAAACTATTTGGTCATTCAACTGACTTGGGGAAGTTCAGTTATTTGCATATTGGTTTTGCTGATATGTGGGTCTATTCCCTTGGAAATTTTATTGGAAAAGGGGTCTAGCAGGTGGGAATTGGGACCTTTTCAGATTAATGATTTCATTTGAGAAAGATCCTAATTTTTTTTTCATATTTCTGACCTCTGTAGCCAGAGATGAGTGTGGAGGCGGATTTGCTTGTTGGGGTCTGGTGTACATGTACATAGATTGGGGAGCAGATGTTCTTGACACAGTTGGTTCAGGGACTTGATTTGATAGCTCAGGAAAGATTGACATAAGCGGTCATGGCACAAGCCTCCCAACATCGATTAGATTATTTTCTTCTTGGACTACCAAATAAAATGCATCCAGGAGGGTATTTCCTCTGAGAGATTGAATCATCACAGATATATTAGAGTTTAAGGCTTTCAGATAAAAAATGAATGCCATATCCGTAGGTGGACGGGCGGACAACGATATTCTTTGCCAGGTCTTCTGAAACCTCAAGTTTAATTTTGTCACCATTTCTTGAGGGGCTCTCTTTATGGCAATCAATTGATTCATTAGGGATGACCTATCAGCTTTGTTAGAGAATCTCTAGAAGAAGCAGTCACCCAGATGATCCCAATCGGCTATAGAATTTGGACCAAGGGATCTGTACCAATCTAGAGTCTTCCCTTTGAATGAAGCCATGAGAAATCTCAAAGCTATATTTTTCTCAGTGATGTTATGGATGGTGTAGACATTGGCCACATCTTGTAGGTGCTCCCTAGGAGTCTTGGGACATTCTCCAATGAATTTAGGGACAAATTTTAGCACGATAGAGAGAATTGACCCCCATACGGTAGGTGGAATGAGAGGAATGAGAGTACTTCCATTGTTCCACATCATAATGTTTCTAGGGGGAATTTGAGCCATTATTATGGGAACAACTGCAGGGAAGATATGTGGGTTTCGAGAAGAAGTGGTTGCAGGTGAATGGATGCTTACTAGTGGTGGAAGGAGAAAACTGGGAATCAAAGCTGTCTGGCTTCTGGTAATAGGTCTGTGGCTCATAAAATAACTTAGGTTCATTCACAATTATGGTCCCACTAGGCATGCCAAAAAAAGAATTGTTGACTCTTAATTTTACCTTAAACGCTAACAGCCTTATGGGAAATTTAGTAATGGGGGACCTTTTGTGCAAAACTCACTGAATGACCTTCGGGTTTAAGAATTCGGCTCTTCATATAATTGGGGGAGAAAAAGGGGAAGAATAAAAATTAAAGAAAATGATCTACACTGCTTAGGTGATATGCCAAAATATTTTGGAAAAGCATTAACAACATATAAAACCCATAGACATGCGGCTTTAAAGCTCATTCAAAAATCTACATGCTCAGAATCATTCGAGAGAGTAAATCAACTCATTCAACATAAAATGACTTTAACCATTCATCCAATAGATAGCAAGTCTCAGAACATAGTTTAATATATGGAGTCTCACAACAAATATCATAGAATTTATTGAACTTGAAAACAACACAGAAGTCAATATATTAAGATTCAAATAAAACAATCACAAAGGCCATAGGCACAATCTGACATGTCTATCATTCACCAAATTAAATCAACATAAAGACCTCTTTAATGAGCCAAAGTCTAAAATCTCTCTAAAATTCTCAACCCCTCAAAGCAAGGAAAAGAAACCATAGATAGAGCCTTCGACTCCTAACTAATAGCTCGCAACATCAGCAACATCCTAGCAACCACTTCTGATAAGAAAACCTAGTGTGGCACACCACGAGATACTACCAAGCAAAACAACCTTTGAAGTTGTTATCTCAATCATGTCATGGTGATCCCTGCACCTTCCTAACAAGAAAATCATAATGGAAACCACATCCTGGTTCACGAACTACCATGGAAGCAGTTCGGGGGATATCTGAAGTCGAGCATAGAAAGAAATAGATCATGCAATGTGGGGAGACCAAGTGTCTTCAAATTTACACGATGGATGGTCAGGCCGAGAAGCATACATTGATATAAAAACCCGAGCCATGTGGCAGCTCCACATTCTCTCAACCTTGAGCGAGAAAAGTGAGGGACTCGAGGCAACATCGATACACCACTTGGCTTGCATGCTGATGAATGGGAAAATTGCCGAAAATCAAAAGAAATCAAAGCCACTTGATCAAAATACTGCCTATGAGAAATCCCAAAATAATATTAACACTAAGAAATTTTTAACATGCAGTTGGCCATATCTTGTTAGGGTCATAGCGTTTATCCTTTCGTGATCACATTGGATAGAGAGGACTGGTCTATGTGTTAGAGGAATACAATCCTCTACCTATTCCCTCATAGGGTCCTAACTATATCTTTTGTAGTAAAAGATTGTTCACCTATGTTTGATTTTGTACTATAACTAGAAAGGGAATTGTAATTCGGAAGTAAGTAGTTTCCCAAACCTACTTAATGAAGGCTAATACAATGTAGACCATACACTAGACATCCAATTATGTCTCCTTAGTCTATTCCAACTATGGTTAAATAAAAGAAAGTATATCCACCTACTTTTTCCTAAGTTATTTCAATGATTATTCAATTGAGAAAAGGTAATAAAACATTCCAAGTAAGAAGGACAGGATAGGAATACATTTGCTACTCCTTTCTCATATTTTAAATTTTTGCTACTATTCACATAGCATAAACAACATTGTAGTTGTTCTACATGTTTAGTTGCAGCATAGGTTGATATAACTAGTTATCCAGGGGAAAAGTATAACTTACCCAAAGACATTTCTAGCTGAGTTAAATTAACCAAATATTCATGTTGGCATGATTGGCATAACTAATGCAGATGAAGAATGATGACTAAATCGGTAAAGGACCATTTTCGATGACATTATGATGAAGAGACTGAGATTGCATAATTGGATGACTTTGATCAGTTATTTGTGTTGTCATTGATGGCAACTGAAGTTTACTAAGTTGTATTTTTTCATCTTAGTCCTTTTTGGTCTACCAGAAAGAGCTTACCGGTAAAGAAATAGGAAACTAGGAATTAGGACCTTAACAGGTAAACGAGAAACTATTTTGATTAGATCTAGCGATTGGTGATGATTGAAGTGTTGTGGTTTGGAATGTGAGTTTGTGTCATTGTAATAGGTATTTGACTGGAACTACATCATGTTTTAGTTACCACAAGTCATGTTTATAATTTCTGTTATATTTTTTATAGGGTTTAAGGACCGGTAAATAATTCTCTTAATCGATAATGATTTTTGGTTTGGAGGTGATCTAGATCAAGTTCAAATGTTGGAGGTGACGTGGCACAACTCATGTAGATGGATGATTTACTATTTTAGTGCACTTGAAGATGGAATTTTTGTGGAAATGACGAAGCGCTTAGAAGAGTGTTCTAAGGGTTTGACTTTGTATCAGATCGAGTTACTATGATGAATTATGATCGCTCAACGGTTGATATTATCTTGAAAATATTGTAATGATTTATATGTTGATTTGATATGATCTAAGATGATTTGTATTATAAATTCTTGATGTATTTAGGGTTTAGTAACCGACCTAGTTGTAAAGGTTATTAATGTCAGTTTAGTTGATGTTTGTTGTGTTGATGGTTTTGATAAGAGTGTGAAGCCGAACCAGAGTGTGAGAGATCTGCTAGAGTGTAGGAGATTTGGACCAAGATTGGATTTGATCAAGCAAGCAGTTAAGTGCTATACCCAAATAATTCACCATTATTCCCTAATAGTTGCAGCAGTAAAAATCCCTTAATCGGATAGGTCCTAACAGGCCTAACATTATAAATCCCATAATCGGGTAGCTCAATATCTGAGTGTGAAATCCTCTTGTGAGGTTGATCCTAACAAGTCAAAGCTCCCAATAGGGCTCATTATCTAAATCCCTTAACTGGGTGAGTCCTAATAGGCTATGCTCCTAATAGGCCATCTTTGTTAGATCCTAACCAAGCTAGGCTCCTAATAGGATGCATTCTGAAAGAGTGCACAATTTTTGTGGGTACTAATTCCCACCGTGGTTTTTCCCTATTTGGGTTTCCACGTGAAAAAACATGGTGTTCATATGGTGAATATTTTTATGTTGTTATGTTTTATGCATGGTTAATGAAAACTTAATGTACAGACTTGATAAATTAGATTAACAGTTGGTTATTAGTGATTATCGGTAATGGTAAAGAGTTTATTATTGGTTTATGATTGATTTGGTAAATTTTTATAAGTTCAAGTTTTAAGTTTGAAATTATTGTTAACACTGATTTATCCCCCTCTCAGTATTAACCAGATCCTCTAATTTAACAATTGGTATCAGAGCCTTGGTCCTCTGTGTGCAGAAAGCTTAACAACTTGAGGGAAAGATCCTGAAGAAAGATGATGAAGGAGGGTACCAAGTTTACCAAGGACAACTACTGGATATGAAAAGACCGGATGAAGGTATACATCAAAGGATTGGGTGCTCAGTATTGGAATCATGTGGTAAACAAGTATGTTGCTCCTACTACCAGCCCCTTAACACTGGATGAGCTTAAAGAACAACAAGAAAACATTCAAGCCTTGGAAGCAATTGTAAGTACTTTATTTGATTCTGAGTATATAGATGTTCTTGGATTAGAAACTGCATTTGAGGTATGGGAGAAATTAGACTTGATTTATGGAAGAGATGAAAATGTACAAAGAGTAAAATAAGAAAGTTTAAGAGGCAAAATTGATGACATGAAAATGGTTGATGGTGAGAACATTGCACAATATGGTCAAAGGATTAAAGAAGTTGTAGGTGGTATTAAGAGTGCTCGAGCTAAGATTGATGATGATGTTGTTGTTAGTAAAATGCTTAGAACTCTCCTACCACAATATGCTATTAGAGTTTCTTTTATTCAAGAAATGAGATCTATTTCTAAAGTTAAAGTCACTTTTGATACTCTTATTGGAAAATTGACTACATTTGAGTTAAACAACTTTGATAATAGTGTTTCAAATATGTCTAAATTTTCTATTAAAACTCTTGTAACTGGTACATCTATGAAGAAACGAAAGGATATTTGTCATAATCATGACTACAGGTCTAGTCATGGCGGTATCAGAGGTGAGGATGATAATGAAGATCATTTGATGGAACTTGAGGCACTATTGGCTAAAAGATCATCTAGAGGCACTGGTAAGTACAAAGTTAAACTTCCTCTGAAGTGTTTTTCCTACAATAAGATTTGACACATTGCTGCAAATTGTCCTAACGGTTATAAAAAGGAAAAGTTTAGGAAATTTCAAGGAAAAGGACAAAAACATTGCTATGTTGCAGTTGATGAAGGAGTAACTGATGAAGAATCAAATGAAGATGACAATGAGGAGATAGTGTTTGTTGTTGTGAAGAAAGATCTGACTAATGAAAAGGAATTGGTGTCTTACATGGATAGCAGTGATGAATGGATAATAGATAGTGGTTTCTCAAACCACATGATTGGTGATAGAAACAAGTTCTTATCTCTTGAAGAATTTGATGGTGGTGTGGTAAGGTTTGGTAACAACTCGCCCTACATGGTTAAAGGTAAAGGAACTATTTCATTGAATGGAAAAACTAATGAAAATGATCTCTTTTGGGTAGATGGATCAAAACATAACCTTTTGAGTGTTGGTCAATTAAATGATAAGGGATATCTTATAGAATTTAAAAGTGGAGTGTGCAGGATTCTTGGAAGTAATGGAGAATTTATTGCTATTGGAAAGAAAACAAGAGGCAATATTTTTCATTTGAATACTAATGTGAATAGATGTTTGGTGGCAAAGATTGAAGACAACTAGTTGTGGCACAAGAGGTTTTGTCATGTGAATTTTGACAATTTGATAAAGGTTAGTAAATCAAGTATTGTGAGAGGTTTGCCCCAACTTGTTAAACCGGATAATGTGTTATGTAAGGACTGTTAGATGGGTAAGATGACTTATGTATCTTTTAAGAGTAAGTCTTTCTCTTTAGAAAATATTTTAGATTTGGTTCATATTGATCTTTGTGGTCCTATGAGGACTAAGAGTTATTATGGTGATAAATATTTCATGATTTTCATTGATAATTTTTTCAAGATGACGTGGGTAACTTTTCTAAGAGAAATTTCTGAGGCATTCAATAAATTCAAAGAATTCAAAGCTTTAGTTGAGAAAGAACCAAAAAGAATTTGAAATGTTTGAGATCTGACTAGGGAGGATAATTTACATCTGATTAGTTTGTGAATTTTTGTGATGAACGGGGAATCAAGAGGCAGATGCCAACTCCTAGAACTTCACAATAGAATGGAAGAGCATAGAGAATGAATAGAATAATTTTTGAAGCTTCTAGAACCATGTTGATTCAAAGTGAAGTAACAAAAATGTTTTGGAGAGAAGCAGTTAGCACTGTTGTTTACACTTTGAACCAGGTATTTGTCAAGAGAGGTAACAAAAAAACACCTTATGAATTATGGCATGGCAAGAATCCTAATGTAAGTTACTTTAAAAAATTTGGGAGTAAATGTTTCATTAAACATGATGAATTCATTGGAAAGTTTGATGCAAAGTGTGATGAAGGTATTTTTCTTGGTTACACTACAAAGAGTAAGGCTTTGAAATGTTATAACAGGAGAATAAAAAGGATCATTGATAGTGCAAATGTGAAGGTAGATGAGCTCTCTAAGAAATCTGATGAGACCAGCAGATCTGAACCTGAGAAAGATGAAGAAAAACTTGTGTTTATTAAACTAGAAGTACAAAAGAATGATGACCAAGAAGATATAGAAATAGGTGCTCAACCGGTAAATGAAGAAAGAAATGGAGAACATGAAGCAGAAGGCACACCACTAGAATTGGTAATACCAAGGTATGTTAGATTAAATCATTCAGAAGACCAAATTATTGGAGATAAAAATACCAGTGTACAAAGAAGAAGGAAAATAAGAGGAAACTCCTACTTGATTTCAACTATTGATCCTAAAATAGTAAGAGAGGCATTGAAGGATGATGATTGGATTAATGCTATGAATGACGAATTGGATCAAATAGAGAAGAACAAGACATGGACTCTTATTCCCAGACTGAAAGACAAGAATGAAATTGGCACTAAATGGGTCTTTAGAAACAAGTTGAATGAAGAAGGTAGGGTTGTGAGGAATAAAGTAAGGTCGGTATGCAAAGGCTACACACAAGAAGGAGAAGATTATGGATAAATATTTGCACCGGTGGCAATATTGGAAGTAGTAATAATGTTACTTTCTTATGCTAAATTTAAAGGCTTTAAGCTCTACCAGATGGATGTTAAATCTGCTTTTCTTAATGGCATACTTGAGGAAGAAGTGTACATAGAACAAGTGAATGGATTTGCTTTGTCTGAGGATAAAGATATAGTTTGCAATTTAAATAAGGAACTATATGGATTGAAGTAGACACCAAGGGAATGGTATGAAAGATTACATGCACACTTGATCAAGATAGGATTCCAACATACTAGTGAGGATAGTAACATATCTCTTAAGACTGATGGAGACAAAGTGTTGATAGCTGAAGTATTTGTAGATGATATAATTTTTGGAGGTGATGATGATTTATGTATGACTTTTGTTGAGGAGATGAAGAAAGAATTTGAGATGTCTCTTATTGGTGAGATTAAGTTTTTCATTGGGTTGCAGGTCCAACAATTGGATGGTGGAATATTTATCTATCAGAGTAAGTATGCAAAGGAAGTGTTGAAAACATTTGGCATGGAGGATTATAAACCAGTTAGTACTCCGATGGTGACAGGTTGTAAATTGTCTAAACAAGATGATTCACCCTCTATAGATGAAAAAGAATACAAGTCCATGATTGGTAAGTTGCATTATGTTATTCATAGTAGGCCTCATATTCTACATGTTGTTGGTTTGGTTGCTAGATTTCAAAAATATCCCAAGGACACTCACTTGGTAGTGGTGAAAAGGATATTTTGGTACTTGAAAGGCACAATAGATTATGGTTTATGGTATCCTTATAAAAATTATTTTTCTTTGGAAGTGTTTACTGATGCAAATTCAATAGGCAATATTGATGATAGTAAAAGAACTACCGGTGGAGCTTTTCTTCTTGGAGGTAGATTGGTTGTTTGGACAAGTAAGAAGCAAAATTGTGTTTCACAGTCAACAACTGAAGTAGAATATGTTGCAGCATCAATGAATTGCATGCAAACAATTTTGATGAGACATCTATTAGAAGGTTTTAAACTTGATATGTCTGAACCGGTAACTATTTATTATGACAATACAAGTGCAATTAATATTTCAAAAAATCTTGTATTACATGCAAGAAATAAACACATAGAATTGAAATATCAGTTTCTAAGGGAGAGAGTACAGGAAAAACAAGTCAGAATTGAGTATGTGACAAGCAAAGAGCAACTAGTAGACATTTTCACAAAACCATTGCCAAAGACTACCTTTGAGTACCTCAAAGGTAAATTAGGGGTTAGACCCCTACACAAGAAAAACTAGGATGTAGGAGATGCATCAATCCTATATGCTTATTGAAAATTTTCCACTATGGATTGATAAAATGATGGCTAATCCATAGGGGGAGCAACTTAGATGAGATTTGGAGAGATGTTGAAGACAACAACAAAAATTTTGATGACTAGTGATGCATATGCACCTTTGGAATTGTTCTCAAAGGGGGAGAATAAGAAATATGATTGGGAAAAATAAATGAAGATTTAGTTCCAGGTGGAGAAGACAAGAATTGAGAGAAGAGTGAAGTGTAGCAGAGAAGTTCCAAAACTGAGCATCATGATTCTAGTTGAACATGTTGGTATTTCCATCAATGCCAAAGAGGGATAATGTTGGCATGATTAGCATAACTGATGTAGATGAAGAATGATGACTGAATCGGTAAAGGATTGTTTGTGATGATATTATGATGAAGAGATTAAGATTGCATGATTGGATGACTTCGATCAATTATTTGTGTTTTTATTGATGGCAACTAAAGTTTACAATGTTGTATTTTGTCATCTTTGTCTTTTTTGGTCTACCAGAAAGAGCTTACGGGTAAAGAAATAGGAAACTAGGAATTAGGACCTTGACCGGTAAATGAGGAAATGTTTTGATTAGATCTAGCGATTGGTGATGATTGAAGTGTTGCGGTTTGGAATGTAAGTTTGTATCATTTTAATATGTATCTGACTATAACTGCATCATGTTTTAATTACTAGAAGTCATTTTTATGGTTTCTATTATTTTTTTGCTAGGGTTTAAGGACTAGTAAATAATTCTCTTAACCTGTAATGATTTTAGGCTTGGTGGTGATCTACATCAAGTTCAAACATTGGAAGTGACATGGCACAACCCGTGTAGATGGATGAATTTTTGTTTTGACATGTTTGAAGATGGAATTTCTTAGGAAACAATGAAGCCTTTAGAAGAGTGTTCTAAGGGTTTGACTTTGTATTAGATCGAGTTATTGTGATGAGTTACAGTTAATCAACGGTTGATATTGTCTTGAAAAATATTGTAATGATCTGTATGATGATATGATATGATCTAAGATGATATGTATTATAAATCCTTGATGTATCTAGGATTTAGTAACTAACGTATTTGTAAAGGTTATTTATGTCAGTTTAGTTGATGTTTGTTGTGTTGATGGTTTTGATAAGAGTGTGAAGCCGAACTAGAGTGTGAGAGTTTTGCCAGAGTGTAGTAGATTTGGATCAGAATTGGATTTGATCAAGCAAGAAGATAAGTGATATACTCAGATCATTCACTGTTGTTCCCTAATAGTTGTAGTAGTCAAAATCCCTTAACCGAGTAGGTCCTAATAGGCCTTACATTGTAAATCCTTTAACCATGTAGCTCAACATCTGAGTGTTAAATCCTCTTGCGAGGTTGATCCTAACAGCTCAAAGCTCCTAACATGGCTCATCATCTAAATCCCTGAACTGGGTGACTCATAACAGGGTCTGCTCCTAACAAGGCATCTTTGTAAGCTCCTAATTGGGCTAGGCTTCTAACAGGGTGCATTCCAAAAGAGTGCACAATTTTTGTGGGTACCAATTCCCACTATGGATTTTCCCTATTTGGGTTTCCACATGAAAAAACATGGTGTTCATATGGTGAATGTTTTTATGTGTTGTTATGTTTTATGCATTGTTAATGAATACTTAATGTGCAGACTTCATAAATTAGATTAGCAGTTGGTCATCAGTGATTACTAGTAATGGTAAAGAGTTTATTACTAGTTTATGATTGATTTGGTGAAGTTTTATAAGTTCAAGCTTTAAGTTTGAAATTGTTGTTAATACTGATTCACCCCCGCTCTCAGTATTATCTGGATCCTCTAAGATTAACAATTCCTTTATTAATTTTGCTGATCAAACCTTCATATTCCCTCCTTAAAAAGATAATAGTCTCATATATAAAAATATTAACCTTCGTGATGAATATAGCCATTATCACTAATTTTAAGTATTATTAGCTAATTCGCATTAATTTTAGAGTCTTATTACCAAATTATCATTAATTTAGAGTCTTACTTATTTATTCTCACACCCAATGCACTTCTACCACTAGTAGCTCAATTTTTCTAATTGTTATCCCTTTTTCATTATGATCATATAGGGTAGTGATGTTTTTTTTACTTATTTCTTTGTCATTCTAATATACTATTTACTAATGATAAAGAAACTAGTGATCAAGCTCATTGAGTTCCATCTATTTTAAGAGGATTTTAAGAGAGAGAACTATAATTTCTTTTTGTTATCATTATAATAAAATGAGCTGCTTGAGATCTAATCTCTAGCTAAAATAAAAAAGGTCAATGCTTAGTTACTCAGAGGCAAAATTTTGGCTGAGTTATTAGGTTCATTGTCTATCAAAATGGAGTTATATTTGATAGAGTTTTAGGTGTCATAATACTGAAACTACCAACTATTAAGTAAACTTAATAGTTTCTTAGATATGTTATCAACCTTATTGCTGCTCTAAATTTGAGCCATGGCTTCAAGTAACTAGAGGAAGCAAGATAAATTTTATTATGCTATAGTATTGGTTATTGATTCTACTAATTTTTGTATGTTGGAATAAAAGGTCTGATCTTACTAAGCCTTATAAATGGAAAGTATTATTGTTAGGGTTTAGGAAGATTCAGAGAAAATACAATTAACAATTATATGCAGATACAAATACAAAGGATGAAGAAAAATGCATAACACAGATAACACAAAGATTTAATGTGGTTCACCCAAAATGGGTTACATCCACCAAACATAGTCGTCCAATCTTTTCTTATTATCCAATAAAATTAGTACAACACTATTACATGCCCTTTTACATTCTAGCCACTTATAAAAAACATTTTTTTAGGGAAACACTCAAAGTCGGTTATTTTTTAGGTTTTTTTAAAGTCAGTTTTTTTCAGCAAAAAATTGCTCATGTACCTACTCACAACTCCCACTGCATGGGCAATATATGGCCATGTGGATACCATCGTATACATCAGACTGCCAACAACTGATGAATACGAGATGTTAGACATCTTATTTACCTCTTCCTTTGTCTTTGGACACATCTCCTTTGTCAATTTGAAATGACTAGCCAAAGGTGTAGCAACTGCTTTTGAATTTTGAATGTTGAATCTTTTCAACACCTTCTTTATATACTCACTTTGGGACAAAGTTAATGTTCTATTTTTCTAGTCCCGTGAAGTCCTCATATCAAGGATTTGCTTAGTTGCATCCAAATCCTTCATAGCAAATTACTTTGCTAATTTCTATTTAAGTTCATTTATATGTTGCATGTTAGACCCAACAACAAGCATGTCATCAACATAAAGTAATAGGATAATATAACTACCTTTATCCAATCTCTTAAAATAAACATAATGATTAGAATGACATCTATGACAACCTTGTTCATGTCCATGAAACTATCAAATTTTAAAAACCATTGTCAGGGTGCTTGCTTTAGGCCATACAAGCTCTTCTTCAACCTACACACTAACTCCTTACCTTTGGCCTTATATCCTTGTGTTTGTTGCATGTAGATTTCCTCCTCCAAATCCTCATGTAGAAAAGTTGTTTTGATATCTAGTTGTTCAAGATGCAAGTCTTCTATAGGCACAATACTTAGAACAGTTCTAATTGAAGTCATTTTTACAACGGGAGAAAATATTTCATCAATATATATACCCTTTTTTTGTGCAAAACCTTTAACCACGAGTCTGGCCTTATATATTTTTTGTCCTTCATCTTCCTCCTTCAACCTATAAACCTATTTGTTTGGTAGGGCTATTTTGCTTGTAAGTAATGGGATTAAGTCCTAAGTATAGTTATTCATCAAGGAATCTATTTCATCTTTCATGCCTAGCTCCCACTACTGTTTGGCATCCTGATGCAGGAGCATCCCTGGTTCGCAAAAATCTTGCATCAACCAAAAACATTTTCTTTTCTATTTTGTTTTCTGTTTCCTGTTTCAATTTTCCTTTCTATGTGTCTTGGTTTTGGCTCACCGGTTCCTATTGAGTTGGATTCTACTTGAAGACTTGAATATCCTGCTTGCTTTCGAACCACGTCATATTTGGAGCACTCTGTAGAAAGATATCACTACCGGTTTCCTTGGCAGTTTTTTGTTACCAATTGTTTCATTGTTACTGGTTGCCTGAGACATATTCTGATGATCTACCAAAACCCATTCCAAAGCTTGCGGATCCTTGGGTGTTGATCTCAATGTTTATTGGTGTGTGGCTGACCTTTTGTATTTCATCCTTTGGATTTTTCGGAGGAATATCTTGACAGAGGCTGACCTTATTCATTTTGCATGTTAGGTCTTGTTCTTCAGGTTTTGATCCTTTTTGGGCTAACAAAATCCCTTGGATCAATATATATATTTCTAATCGTGCTTTAAAATGTAATCAATTCAGAGATTAAGAAGTATCAGATAGATAGATTGTGCCTAGAAGATATCTATTTCACTTTAAGGTCCCGATGTGACCTATTCTACCAGGCCCGTGTGCCGGTATGTTGTAACCCAGTTGTTACCGATTGGATGTAATTAATTTTCATGCAATAAAAACCATCTGTTATCCATTGCCTCCATCATATCTGTGTGTTTTTGTTGTGTTTACTCTTGCTGACCGGTTTGGATTGATCTCCTCAAGGTCCCTCCTCACCGGTGATTGCTTCACATCCACCTGCGTTGCTTCTTCATATTGTTTTGTTTCACCAAAATCAGTTAATAAAATAGAATACAAAGAAGGAGAATTTTTTTTAGGAGGCCTAGTTAACCTTGTAGAACGTCTGATACTTGTAGGAGTTTGTGGGATATTTTGTTGTTGTTGCTGAGCATCATGTACTAATGGTAGGTACAAAAGCTTCACAACCAAAGGTTTTTAGAAACGAATATTTTACTTTTTTACCAGTCCATGCTATTGGCAATTTGGAGGAATTTATTATGTGTTGCATTGATGTTTTGTTATTGATGGCAACACTGGTTGTTTACTGGTTTTTGATTCGTTCCGGTAGAGTGGTTGATTATGTTATTGATCTGGTAGGATCTGGTGTACTTTGGTTTGTGGAATTGGTTTGGATCTGTCATTCATGCTATTCAAATGTGTATCACGATCAGTTGGTTTAGAATTTGATGACTCACGATCTATCATTTGTTCTAGTAAGCCTTTTGGTCACCAGTAAGGGCTTTACTAGCAGAGCTTTGTTGAAGATCTTTTGATGCATGTGATAAGTGGTGTTGGTGCGGCTTCTAGATGGATTTCAAGATATTGTTGGTTATCTTGTTCGTGTTCTATTTCATCGGTGTTGTTGTATTTGATTTATGGTGACCTATTTTAGGTCTGATGTTATCTAGGTTATGGACCAATTTCCATAATGTGTTGGAGGATGTTCCTAATGCGTTATCAATGAGATTTAATGTTTGGTTTACATTGTTTTTAGCCTAAGCCAACTTGGTTGATCATTGGATTATGGGTTTATGTTATGAATTTATTGTATTATCTTTTAGGTGGCTGACCTAATTATTTAGGTCCTAGGTTGGTATAAATATGATGTAAAATCTCTTTGTAGATCATGGGTATATGGGTTGATAGGAAAAGGTTATGGGATGACCTATGTGAGAATAATGTTATAATTATATGTAAACAGTTTTGTCGATCATAGGTGATCGAATTGGGTTTGTAAGAGAGGTTTAAGGCCTCTGGTATTGAACTTAACCAAAACTGTGTTAGGGTTTCAAGCAGATCCGAAGCAAATATGAACTAACAATTATATGCAGATTTAAATACAAAAGATAAAGAAATAAAACAGGTTATAGATAACACAAAGATTTAACATGGTTCACCCAGAATGGGTTACGTCCACCATACACAGCCATCCAATCTTTCTTATTATCCAGGAAAAATAGTACATCAACCTTACAATGCCTTAAGCATCCCAGCCACTTATAAAATGCGTTTTTTAGGGCAAAAACAAAGTTGGCCTTTTTAGGGTTTTATTACAATGTTGGTTTTCATCAACGAAAAAAATAGCAAAAATTTTTTCTCGAGGACTGCCGCCCCTGAACCCTCGCTTTTCTCGGGGGCGTTTGTCCCTGAACCCCTGCCTAGGGCCTGACCCGGCCCCGGACCTTGGTGAGGATACGTGTTGAGTGTACAATACTTTGCTGATTAGTCACCACATTTCAACAATCTCCCACTTGGAGATTGATCAGGCTCCACACCAAACAATCTCCCACTTGGAGACTGATACTACACAACACCACTGTACATGCAACATCTACTGGATAAAACATTAGGACTCGACTGGTATAAATTCCACAATTATCAATCAAGAAGACCAACAGAAACTAATTAAGAAATCAACTTCTCCTGTGGAACTACCTTTGTGAACATATCGAAAAGATTCTCACTTGTGTGAATCTTCTCAAGCCGTAACTGACCCTCCTCCAAAACAGTCTAGATGAAGTGGTACCTGAGATGAATGTGCTTTGTCCTTGAATGAAAAGTAGAGTTCTTCGCAAGATGAATGGCACTCTAGCTATCAATATACAATGGGCTATCCTCTTGTGTCTGACCCAATTCCTCCAGAAAACATTGCAACCAAATCATCTCCTTGTTGGCTTCTGTAGCAGCAACATACTCAACTTTAGCGGTTGAAAGTGTAACAACCTTTTGCAGCCTAGAAATCCAACTGACTGTAGTTCCCCCTATAGTAAAAACATACCTTGTAGTACTCCTCCATGAATCAATATCACCTGCTAGATCAGAGTCAACAAACCCACTTAGAGCAGCATTAGATCCTTTGAAACATAATGTCTTCATAGTAGTTCCTTTCAAATACCGAAGAATCCATTTCACAGCATTCCAATTTTCCATACTCGGATTACTCATAAACCTGCTCACAACTCCCACTGCATGTGCAATATCTGGCCTTGTTCATACCATTGCATACATCAGACTACCAACAGCTGATGAATACAAGATGTTAGACATTTTATTAACCTCTTCCTGTGTCTTTGGGCACATCTCCTTAGTCAATTTGAAATGACTAGCCAAAGGTGTACTAACTGCTTTTGCATCTTGCATGTTAAATCTTTTCAACACCTTCTTTATATACTCACTTTGGGACAAATTCAAGTTTCTATTTTTTCTGTCCCATGTAATCCTCATACCGAGAATTTTCTTAGCTGCACCCAAATCCTTCATAGCAAATGACCTAGCTAATTTCTATTTAAGATCATTTATATGTTGCATGTTAGACCCAACAACAAGCATGTCATCAACATAAAGCAACAGGATAATATAACTGCCATTAACATATCTCTTAAAATATACACAATGATCATAATGACATCTATGATAACCGTGTTCAACCATGAAACTATCAAATTTTAAATACCATTGTCGGGGTGCTTGCTTTAGGTCATACAAACTTTTCTTCAACCTGCACACCAAGTTCTCCTTACCTTTGACCTCATATCCCTGTGGTTGCAACATGTAAATTTCCTCCTCCAAATCTTCATGGAGAAAAGCTGTTTTCACATCTAATTGTTCAAGATGTAAATCATCTACAACCACAAGACTAAGTACAGTTCTAATTGAAGTCATTTTTACAACTAGAGAAAATATTTCATCATAATCTATACCCTTTTTCTGTGCAAAACCTTTTACCACAAGTCTGGCCTTGTATCTTTTCTGACCGCCTTCCTCCTCCTTCAGCCGATAAACCCATTTGTTAGGTAAGGATATTTTTTCTACAGGTAAAGGGACTAAGTCCCAAGTCTTATTTTTCATCAAGGAGTCCATCTCCTCTTTCATGCCTAGCTAGCACTGTTGTTTCGCATCTACTTGCATTGCTTCTTCATATTCTTCTGGTTCACCAGAATCCATTAATAAAATAGAATACAAAGAAGGAGAAAATCTTTTAGGGGGTCTACTTGTCCTCGTAGAACTTCTAACACTTGCAAGAGTTTGTGGGACAATCTGTTGTTGTTGAGCATCAGGTATCTGTGGCATTTCATTTTCAGGAATCTCATCCAACACCACATATTCTTGTTTGTCCCGTTCATGCTTCTTTTCCTACATCTGTTCTTTATACATAACCTTCTCATTGAATATAACATCTCTACTTCTAATTATTTTCTTATTTTCAAAATCCCATAACCGATAGCCATATTCATCTATCCCATATCCAATGAAGGTACATTTCTAAGATTTAGCATCAAGCTTGGTTCTGTTTTCTTTATCAACATGGACAAAAACTTTGCAACCAAAAGTTTTTAGAAAAGAATACTTTACCTTTTTACCAGTCCATGCCTCCTTTGGAATACCGCCATCCAAAGGGGTTGAAGGTCCTCTATTTATCAAATAGATAGTAGTATGTACAACATCTGCTCAAAAATGTAAGGGCAATCCAGCATGCAATCTCATGCTCCTCATGCGTTCCATGATAGTCCTATTCATTCTCTCTGACACACCATTTTCCTATGGAGTTCCTGGAACTGTCTTCTGCTTTCGAATCCCATTTAAGGAGTAGTAATCTTCAAATGCTTTGCTGCAATACTCACCTCCATTATCTGATCTGAGACACTTCAACCTTTTTCCTGTCTCATTCTCAACCAAAGCTTTCCATTTCTTAAAAGTTTCAAAAACATCTGATTTTTGCTTTAGGAAATATACCCATGTTTTTCTGGTTGAGTCATCAATAAAAATAACATAATAACAAGAGCCACCAAGAGATGATACCTAAGTCGGTCCCCATACATCTGAATGTACAAGCTCTAACTTCTCACTCTTCTTCTCTTTCCCAACCTTGAGAAATCTGACTCTTTTCTGTTTACCATAAACACAATTTTCACAGAACTATAAATCAATCTTCTTTAGTCCTGGCAATAGATTTTTGGAGTGAAGGATTTTCATCCCTTTCTCACTCATGTGCCCAAGCCTATGGTGCCACATTATCGAATCTAGTCTTGCAACATTTATTGTTATTGTTCTTGCAGTAACTTTATTTGTAGTAGCTAAGGTAGAGTAAGTGTTAGCAGTACACAGATATAATGTGCCTACCTTCGCACCTTTTGCTACTACTAATGATCCTTTAGTGACCTTCCACATATTGTCTGAGAAGGTAACTATGCAACCTTCACTACCTAGTTGCCCTGCAAAAATTAAATTTCTTTTTAAATTAGGAACATGTCTTACCTCCTGCAGAAACTAGTCATTACCATTCTGCAACTTGATCTTTATCTTTCCTTTTCCAACAATTTGACAGGGCTCATCATCACCCAAATATACCTGTCCAAAATCACCTTGAACATAGTCTAGAAAATATTTTCTATGGGGTGTAGCATGAAATGAAGCCCCAAAATCTATTACCTAGGAATCATTAACATTATCCAAACATAATATTAAAACATCTTGTAAAGTATTACTTGCAATATTAGCTTCCTTACTGTCATTTTTATTTTTGTCTCCTTCTTTGTTTTTCCGAGACCAACAGTCTTTTTTTAGATGACTAAGCTTTCCGTAGTACCAGCAATCTTTCTTTCTTGTAGATTGAGAGCGGCCTTTCTTTGACTTCCCTCGTGACTTCTCATTCCAAGGGCCTTTTCCTCTTTCCTTTGATCTTCCTATTATCTCCACATTCAAAACACTACTTGATGATGTTGGAGTCTCATCTGTACTTTTCCTTTGCATTTCCTCGCTTAGGATAACACCAACAATATCATCAAATACCAAAGTATTTTTACTAGAGACAGAGTTACTTACAGCCATAACCAAGCTATTCCAACTTTCTGGCAAAGAACATAAAATAAAGAGAGCCCTAACCTCTTCTGCAAAGGTAATTTTTATCAAAGACAATTGACTAGTAATTGTACTAAATTCATTTAAGTGCTCCGCTACAAATCCTCCCTTACTCATTTTCAAATTAAACAAACGCTTCATAAGAAATACCTTATTCGAAGCCAAGGGTTTCTCATATAGCTTAGCTAATGTCGCCATCAAATCTACAACCATTTTTGCTTCTGTTATATTGAAAGCTACAGATGGTGCAAGGCATAGTTGAATGGATCCCAGTGCCTTTCTATCTAAAATGTCCCATTCTTCATCTGACATTGTGGTCGCTTTCTTTGCCTTTCCTTCTAATGGCCACCACAAATCCTTTTGATACAGGTAATCCTCCATCTGCATTTTCCATAACTGATAATTCTGGCCGTTAAACTTTTCAACCTTGAATTTGGAATCCTCCATTGCTCCCACTCAAATCTAAAAGTTCTGCCAATTTACATAAAACCTCGCTCTAATACCAATTGTTATGGTTTCAAGCTGATCCGAAGCAAATATGAACTAACAATTATATGTAGATTTAAATACAAAAGATAAAGAAATAAAACATGACATAGATAACACAGAGATTTAACATGGTTCACCCAGAATGGGTTACGTCCACCATACACAGCTGTCCAATCTTTCTTATTATCCAACAAAAATAGTACATCAACCTTACAATGCCTTAAGCATCCCAGCTGCTTATAACATGCATTTTTTAGGGCAAAAACAAAGTCAGCCTTTTTAGGGTTTTATTACAATGTCGGTTTTCATCAACAAAAAAAACAACAAAATTTTTTTCTCGAGGGCTGCGTGTACAGTACTTTGCTGATCAGTCGCCACATTTCAACAATCTCTCACTTGGAGACTGATCAGGCTCCACACTGAACAAACTGTACTTAGGCATAGGAGATGCTATACTTGTAGTTCAGTCTTCTTTCTAGATTGTACTCTGATGTTTATAGAGTCAGTGAGGCTCCTTTTTGTGATGAGCAGTGTGCTCTAGGTTGTTGGTCTTCCTGTATGTGTAGGCCCCTCATATTGTAATCAAATACTTGCTACAGAATTATTATCTGACTGTGGGTAGGCTTCTCACCATGATTTTTCTCTTTACCAGGTTTTCCATGTACAATTCTTGGTGTCATGTATTATGGAAGGATGGTAACTTCTATGTGATTTATGTTTAGGTTTAAATGCTTTATTAATCATTCTGGAATTTGGTTTATGCATTTTGGTATTAAGTTTATGTGTTCCGATAATAAGGATTTAAATGCTTAAAGTTCTTTAATCCAGTGACAACCGATTCACCCCCACCCCCTCTCAGTTGTCCTTTGGTTATTAGAACTATCTAACAATTGGTATCAGAGCTTGGCCCTCTCTACAAAATATTAACCACGTGAGGAAGATCCTATGGCATCTAGCAGTTCTAGTTCATCTAGTTCATATGTTGTTTTTTTCTGGAGATAAATTCCTAGGCTTGATGGAACAAATTATAGGGTATAGAAGATTCAGATGGAGACTCATCTGAGATGTCTTGGAAAGGAGATTTGGGAGATCACTAAGAATGGTGTAACATAATTTAATCCGACATCTAGCAATCCTCCTCCGGTTGGTCTAGATAAAGAGCTTGATAATGATTGTAGAGCTAGAGAAGCCCTTTTATGTGCACTTTCTGATCAACACATTATAAGACTAACTGATGAATCAACTGCAAAGGCTATATGGGACAAATTGGAAAATTTTAATGAAGGCGACCCTACTGTTAAAATTGCTAAACTTGATGATTACCAGGTAAGGTATGAAAATCTAAAGATGGAAAAAGATGAAAAGATTAATGCTTTTATGGAGAGATTTAATGAGATTGTTTTCGGAATTCAATGTTGTGGTGGATCTCTGAGCGAAGATGAAATAGTTTATAAAGTACTGATATCTTTTCCACCGGCTTGTAAGATGAAGGCTATTGCAATTAATGAGCTGATAACTATGGAAAACACCTCTGTTAATAGGGATACCTTGGTTGGGAAATTATCTACTTTTGAGCTTGAATAATTTGGACCTTCTGGAGCTGTTAAATATGAACCTTCTTTTCATGCATCTACATCATCTACTGGCAAGAGTGATTTGAAAGATTTATATGTGAAGAAACTAGAGGATATGAAGAAAGAAGATAAAGAGTTTGAGAAACTTGAAGCCTTATTTTCTGTAAGAGTACCTAAAGGACTGGTAGGAAGTAAGTATGAAGGAAAATCACATTTTAAATGCTTTGCATGTAATAAGATAGGTCATTTTTCATCTAGATGTCTTGAATGTAATTCAAGATTTGAAGAAGAAATATAAGTTATTTTAGGCCTAACCATGATTATTAGAAAAAACATAAGTACAAGAAAAATAAAGACAAATCATGCTACTATGTGGATGAGGAAGGTGTGACTAATTCTGATGATGAACCAACACAAGATTCAGCTAGTAGATCTGGCAATGGAAAGGAATGGTTATTTTTGGCTATCAAGAAAGATGATCCAGTACATAAAGAGAAGGCCCTTGTTGCTAAAATTTAAGACATAGATGATTGGTAATTGATAGTGGATGTTCACATCATATGACTGGAGATAAAAGGAAGTTCTTATCTATGAAAGAATGTTATGGTGGTCTGGTTATATTTAGAGATGACAAATCATGTATGATCAAGAGAAAAGGAACAATATCATTGGATGGTAAACATAACACTGATACTGTTTATTATGTTGAAGGTTTAAGGCATAATACTTTGAGTGTAGGACAATTAGTGGATAAGGGATTTCAGTTACAGTTCAAGGATGGAAAATGAAAGATTATCACTAGATCTAGTTTGGAAATTGCAACTGATACACAGACTAAAGGTAATATCTTTCATTTGAACTCCGATGAAAAGAAATGTTTGATTGCACAAATTGATGAGAGTTGGCTATGTCATAAGAGATTGTGTCATGTGAATTTTAATTGCATTGTGAAGATTAGTTCTACTAAGGTAGTTAGAGATATGCCTAAGATTGTAAAGCCCTATAATCCAGTATGTAAGGAATGTCAAATGGGAAAGCAAGTCGGGATTTTTTTTAAGAGTATACAAGACAAATCTAATGATGTTCTTGATCTTATTCATACTGATTTTTGTGGTCTTGCTAGAATCAAAATTTTTCTGGGTGATATATATTTCATGCTAATCATTGATGACTATTCTATAATGATGTGGGCTACTTTTCTAAGGGAGATGTCTAGAGCATTTGCAAATTTTAAAATCTTCAAAGCTAAAGTTGAGATAGAGACAAGTTTGAAGATTAAATGTTTAAGGTCAGATCAGGATGGAGAATTCACATCGGGTGAATTTAATAGTTATTGTGAGAAGAATGGGATAAAGAGATAGTTGTCTACACCTCAGACACCTTAGCAGAATGGAGTTGTGGAAAGGAAGAACAAAACTATCTTGGATGTAGCTAGAACCATAATGATGGAAGCTAATCTACCTCATATCTACTGGAGAGAAGATGTAAGCATGATAGTATACACATTCAATAGAGTTCATATCAAAGGAGATACCGATAAGATACCTTATGAGTTGTGGTTTGGTCATACATCAACAGTTAAGTATTTCAAAATCTTTGGTAGTAAATGCTATATCAAAAGAGATGATTCCATTGGAAAGTTTGATTCTAGATTTGATGAAGGAATATTTCTTGGTTATTCTAATAAAAGAAAAGCATATAGATGTTATAACAAAATATTGCAGAGAATTGTGGAGAGTACAAATGTCAAAGTGGATGAGAAGAACAAAATTCAAATCAAAACTTATGAGAGAGATCCGGTAGTGGAAATGATCATAACTAAACTAGTAGAACCTATACCAGAACAAAATGTTGAACCAGTTACTCCAACACTATCAAAAAATTCAACAATAACTGAAGATTAGGATAGAGAAATAGAAAATTAGAAGACTCCTAGGTATGTAAGGTTGAATCATTCTGAAGATCAGATCATTGGAGACAAAAGAAGAAGAGTGATGACAGGAAGAAGATTGGTAGTTGATGAGGTATGTTTTATTTCTCAAGTTGAATTGACATCATTAATTGAAGCTTGTAAAGATGAATATTGGATGAAACCTATGGAAGAAGAATTAGATCATATAGAAAAGAATAACACATGGACTTTAGTTCCTCTGCCTATAAATAAAAAATGTTATTGGAACTAAATGAGTTTTCAGGAATAAATTGAATGAGGATGGACAACTTGTGAGGAATAAAGCTAGATTGGTTTGTAAAGGTTATTCTCAGAAGGAAGGAATTGATTATGGTGAAACCTTTGCACCGGTAGCTAGGATTGAAGCTATGAGATTATTTCTTCCTTATGCTGCTCATAAGAATTACAAGGTTTATCAGATGGATGTTAAGTGTGCATTTTTGAATGGAGATCTTCAAGAGGAAGTTTATATTGAGCAACCTAATGGATTTCACTTTCAGATGACAAAAACATGGTCTGGAGGTTAAGGAAAGCTTTATATGGATTGAAACAAGCTCCTAGAGCTTGGTATGCAAGACTGTATAAATGTCTTTTGAAGCTTGATTTCACTAAAGGTAATGCTAACACTAATTTATATTATAAGAACACTGATGATGACATATTGATTATTGAGGTCTTTGTTGATGATATAATTTTTCAAGGTGAAGATAAGTTGTGTATGGAATTCTCTAACAATATGAAGAATGAATTTGAGATGTCTATGATTGGGGAGATGAGATTTTTCTTAGGTTTTTAGATTACTCAAACTGATAAAGGTATTTTCATCTGTCAAACTAAGTATGGTAGAGAGTTTTTGAAGGAATTTGGTATGAAAAATTGTAAACCGGTTAGTACTCCTATGGTTACAAGTGAGAAATTGACAAAGAAAGATGCATCTACATCAGTAAATCCTACTAGATACAAATCTATGATTGGTGGTTTTTTATATTTGACTCAGAATAGACCAGATATAATGAATGCAATTTATATTATATCAAGATATAAAAGTGATCCTAGAAAAAATCATGAGAGTGCGGTGAAAAAGATTTTTAGGTATTTGCAGGGAACAACTGAATATGGTTGGTGGTATCCTAAAAATGATGACTTTACATTATATGCATATACAAATGTAGATTGGGATGGAGATGTTGATGACCAGAAGAGAAGATTCGGTGGAAGTTTCTTTCTTGGAAAGAAACCTGTTTCATGGATCAACAAGAAGCAGTCATGCACTTCTTTATCTATTGTTGAAGCTGAGTACGTTGTTGCTGCTACTAACTATACACATGCTCTATGGATGAAGAAAATGTTGAAGGATATAAAGATGAATTGTAATGAACTGGTAGTCATTCATTGTGATAACTCTACTACTATTGATATATCAAAGAATCTAGTATTTCATTCTAAGACAAAACACATATCTATCAAGTATATCTTTTTGAAGGAGAAGGTGGAAGCAAATAAAGCCAGACTGGTTTATGTGATTACTAAAGAGAAGATTGCAGAATTTTTCACTAAACCTTTGCCTAAAGAATCATTTGAGTACTTCAGAGACAAATTGGGGGTTTTTGCTCCTCTAGTAGAGACTTGAGTGATACTGATTGGCATTGGTTCGGTATACATTATCAGAGTTATTACTCATTCCAGATAGATGTGGTGGTGCTACTACTTAGGGGGAGTAGTCAGCTGTATGTTTCAGAGGATTTATGATTTTTCTTTGATATTTTATGCCAGATCTTTGGAATTGATGTCAAAAGGGGAGAGATATATGTGAAAAATAGAGTTTAATAGAATATCAGTCATAAGTGAGTTTGGTTCAGAACTTCATTGCTATATCATTTTGTGGGAGATTGTTGGTTGTCTTCCATTGGGGGAGACCTATTTGGTATTTCTTGGCACTTGGATGTTTTTTCATATCTAGTGTTGCCATCAATGCCAAAGGGGGAGATAGTTGGCAATTTGGAGGAATTGATTATGTGTTACATTGATGTTTTGTCACTGATGGCAACACCTATTGTTTTGGTTGTTTACTAGTTTCCAATTAGTTCTGGTAGAGTGGTTGATTATGTTATTGATCTGATACTATCCGGTATGATTTGGTTTGTGGAATTGTTTTGGATCTTTCATTCATGCTATTTAGATGTGTATCACGATCAGTTGGTTCGAGATTTGATGACTCAAGAGCTATCATTTGTTCATGTATGAAATTTTCCTTTGTGTTTAGCAAGCATTTATAATAATTCTTCATGAGACAGTTCAGGAAAGTATTGAACAAAATTTTTATCTATAATCTCTTGTTCTTGATCTATGATCAGCTTCCATTTATTTTCCAAAATTAAATTTAAAGAATTAGAAATTTCCTTTTGAATTTCATGTGGTAAACAGTTATATTGACATAGGTAGTTAATTACCTCTTGTACCACTTCTTGTTTCTGAATCTCATCAAAAGAATCAACATAATCCTTTACATCATCAAATTGCTTTCTTTTTAATATTTTCAGAGTCCTCTTAAAATGACTCATTGGCTTGAAAGATGCAATATCATAGGAATATTTTGTTTGGGGATTTCCCCTACTAGTTTAGATTTATTACCAGTTCCCTTCAGCTTCTTCTTGTCTTCCTTAGACTGTGTTTCCTCAGATTCTTTTTGTATGATAAGATGTATGCCTCTCTTCCTAGTGGCAATTGGCTTCCTTGTATACACCTTAGGTTTCATTTCCTTCTTGGATTGAGAACTCCTTGTTACTCTTATACCAGTTGATACTGAAGCTGCTTGATCATCTTTCTTCTTTTTCTCCTTCACATCTCTGGGTTGTGCCCATGCAATTGTTTCTTGATATGCACCCAATTTCTTCTTCTTGGTGTCCTTAGGTGATGCCAGAAGGTTGGTGGCATAACTGATCAATAAGTCATAGTTGACTTCAAAGCTCATTTGCTCCATCTCTTCTTCTCTTTCTTCAATAACTTCCATTAGATAGAAATCAGTAGTCATTGTGAAACAAATGTCAATCTCAAAATGTTTGACCACTTCATATGATAACCTCAATTTCATACTCATTTTCTTTTGAAATTCATTAAAATACCTATTCATAGCAATTGGAAATGTGTTCTTGATAACCTTTATACTATTTTTAATTTGAGATGAAACAGGTGTATCGCTTGACCATTGTGTTGGCATTGTGTTGTCATTGATGTCAACTGGTATAGAAGGACAACCGATATGGGAGTATTATTGACATGAAGTTATTGATGTCAACCAATGTTATAGATCACTGGTAAAGAAGAAGAATGTTATTCAAAAGAATGACCATTGGAGTCATAGTTGAGTCACCGATACACAAGTTAGTGTCTGACTTGTGTGGCAGATATGGATAGGTGACCAGTATGATATAACAACTGGTACATGACATCTATGAGTGGGAAAGATATTGAGTTTATTTTTGTGATAAGGAGGTAGAATGTTACCTATATCACATCAACATAGGAAGAAAAGAATATACAGGTCACTGGTATGTTGTGTGGATGTAGGACTCCCACCAGATAGAGATGTAGTCACCATGTGAAGAGATGACTGATAGTGAATGTACTCACTCTAGATCACATGTGCCTGTTTGAGGGTATGTTGCACAAACAAGGAAGCCACATGAGTGCATTACAAGATGTAGATGACAAGGACTCACTCCCACCAGTAAGTGGAGCTTATCTCCTATTATGAAAAGTGTGCATCATAGTTCTATGAGATAAGACAAATAAGTTAAGGGAAAATGTTTGAAGGCTCACACCGGATCTACCTATTGAGCATCAAATTTAAATCAATGGAATTCCATGGTTTTAATTGAAGCTATGAATTTTTTCTAAAAAAAAATGAAATCAGGCATGCCCTTAAGAATTTTGATAGAACCCTTGAAACTTCCACCGACATCAGAATCCTAAAAGTTATTGCCCAGACCAAAGCCACCAGATATACACACTAACCTCTCACTGAAATGTCTAGTTTGACCGAAATGGTACACCTGTTGTATTGAAGAAACCTATCGATGTCTCATCTATAAGATGATTTATCGAACAGACTTGGGCCTTGATGAACTTCAAAAGGGACTTATCGAAAGCATTATTTTTCATCGATAGAAAGTATATTGAAGAAACCAAAGGAGGTTTCATCGATGAAGCAAGGCTACCGAAGAAAATAGGGTATTAGTAGGACATGTAAAGAATTCATTGAAGAATATAGCTCTACCAAAATGATGAGATAGAAGAAACTGGGGAATGTTTCATTGATAGTACTTTTTGAGAAAAGAAGGGTGTCAAAGAGATACTAAAGTTATTGGCTAAAGTGACAGTTTCATCGAAAGACAAAAGGTCGATAAAATATAAGAGATTTTTGTCGATAGCATGCCATTGGTAAAAACAAAAGGTTGAAGGAAGATATTTTTCTTTCACCGACTTAAGGAATTTCATCGATGCCAATGCAAAAGACGGATAATGAGGAACCATTATCGATAAACTTAAAGATCTATAAGACGATTGTGAAATGCAGTGACAAAAGGATTCCTATCGAAAATAGGGTTTTGATGAACCGATGGAGGACTACATTGACATGAACACGTAAGGTAAAGATTTCGATGAAAATGAGTAGATAGATGAAACCACAAGTCTCATTGACAATAATGATGGTTTCATTGAAACAAATGTAACGTCGATGAAACATGAAATTTTGAGGAAGATAAAGTGATGCCACTGAAGTGAATGATTCCATTGAAACAACAGTGAAGCTATAAAATTAATGAGCATTGATAGAAAATATGAAGTGCTGCTAGATAAATGATTACCTTTTGCCATGAAGATCAATACAAATCTTAATTAAGTCACCTCATCATAGTTTCAAATGAATTCCTCTGTGACCTTTGTGCAACCGGTAATGTTAACTGATAAGATCGCCATGAATGCTTGATAAATTGACAAGAAAGGAAACACTTTGGGAAATGCTTGAAGAATTCACAGTGAGCCTCGAAAAGCCAAACGATTCAAAATCAAATTCACAAGAGGTCTACCCAGAATTCAAGTAAGTTTCTCATTCTTAGAGCTCTATAGTGATAATGGAGGTGGCATCTTCTAAAAAGAGTAGGGTTAGGAAAGCTAAAGAGACCCAGTCCATGGAGGATAAACCTAAAAGGCAGAAAAAGGAAGGGCGCTCACTGGTCCAAGACCTAATTGACCAATGTCCTTCGTCAAGCCTTAGGTCTAAGAAAATTAAAATAGACGAGGAAGGTTTGGAGGATAGGTTTGAGGACCTAGGAGATATATGGACAAAAATAAGAGGTCATGAATTGTTTATTTTTGGATATATATGAAGGAATGCACCTGAGCCTGTGAATAATTTTTGGAGATTAAATTTGGGGAAATTGGTAGTGGCTAATATCTTTGGGAATGTTGAACTCATGATATCCCTAGCCAACAATTATGATCCCAAAACTAGGACCATTTATGATTATATGGCGAAACCAATATTATCAATTACTAAAGAAATTATCGACACTGTCTTTTATTTGGATTGGGAATTCGAGGAACAGATTGATACCAAGAAGTTGGCACAAGAATATTTCAACATAGAAGACATCTATAAGAGATGGAGACTTCCCATCCATATGCTTAAAGTTGCAGGGTTGATAGTGCCATTGGGCAAAGTATACAAAGTTCCTTATGATGTTATATCTTTCCATACTTACTTCAGATATATATACTATTGTGTTGCTTAGGTTCTGGGAATAGAGGCTCATCCTTTGATGGATATAGCAGCCATGATTATTTGTGCAGACTTGCAATCTAAGGATCCCAGGTTATTTGATTTTTCTACTTTTCTTATTGAAGTCATTAATCACGGTTTAGAGAAACTGAAAGAAGGTGTGATTAATGCATATTTTAAGTTTTATTCTATTCTTATGCATATGTTGTTGTATGTTGGACAAGAAAAAGGGTTGTGGCTAGATGAGTTATGCATCAGGTCATATGATAAGGTCAGGATGAGAAAACTTGTGCAACTATGGATATCTTCATGGGACCAGAGATATAGTAATAACCAGTACTGGCATTTTGAGGAGTTTTCTGTTAAGACATTGTACATATTGTTGGGATATCCATGTGACCATGCCTTGTCTCCTAAAATTTAGAGATTTTTGAGACCAAAGGAGTATGGCGAAGACACCTCAATTGAGCACAATTGGGGAGACTGGTATTGCTTTCTAGATTACACTCAACTAAGAGTATATGGGTTTGAAGGAAAACCAAACCCTATCTATTGCCTGTCACAGTGCCTAATAGAGTGGTGTGCCTCAAGATTGTCAGATAGTTGTCAACAACAAGTTCCCAACACTTAACGAATCATGGAAAATGGTCCATTATGCCTAGGTTGTTGGTGTTCTCAAATTTAATTATTAAGAACTCTAAGAGTTATGGATTGTTGTAGAACAAATTAAACTATTATAAAATGGTGGAAGGTGACCCTAGACCAAAATTTGACCCTTAGGGTTACATAAGAGAAGTAAAGGCATCACAGAAGCTATGAGCAGGTGATCATAAGAAATTTGGAAAGAGAAACAACCATTGTTAAGATAACACAAAATGATAAGGTCTCAAAGGCCTATGCATGCAAACTAAAAAGAGGAAAAAATAATGATGACGTCCTATAGGGGATAGATGACCCCTTGGCTAAAGAGAACAAGGTCATGAAGCATGAACTTGAAATCTTAGAAGGTGTCCCTGCATATGTTTTCAGAGATAGAACACAACACATTAGGGATATAGAGCCCTTGATTCAAATGTCTCCCCAAAACACCTCTGATTTTATTCCAATTGATTCACCTAGGGAAGATTACCTGCCTGGTTTTGAAAGTGATGTGCAATTGAATTTGATAACAGGACAATACAATGTCTAGGAGATGAGAGATATAAGACTATAAGAGCATGAGGATTTTATTTCTGATAATGATTTTGTTTCTTCTAAGGAGTTCAATACATTTTTGTGCCAACATAAAGGAATGCAAATCAGGGATGTTATGAAGGGAAAAATAGAAGAAGAAAAGATCTAGAAATCGCAAGAAGAGGTAGATCTGGCCATGAGGGAGATGACACATGAAAAGGGGAGACAATTACTCAAGGATGTCAGTGTGTTGATTTATTCTGGATGGGACATGAGATCCGCATTATTATTTGATAGCTTTCTCAGAAAATAGGATCCAACTAGGCCAATCATGCCTGATGAAGTTGACAAATTATTTATGGGTTCGGTGTATGACCCGGATCAAAAGGCTCTCATGTTGTGGGCCTTGTATCCAAAGGAAAAGAGACCTATACTTGTTGACACAGATCAAGCTTTTGGCCATTTGATGATCCAGTAAGCTGGAAGGACTGATCCTATAAACATAGCCAGACTGAACTTGGATGTAGCGAAGTTGAATCAAGATCAAATAGAGTTCTTGATCAGAGAAAATAGCACTTACAAGGGCTTGTAGGAGAAGGCAACTGAAGAAATCCAGAAGTTACAAGAACAATTGCTACAAAAGGCTCTTGTTATTGAGAATGATGAATTGGATATGATGCTCCAGATTGACTGAAAGGTTATAGATGTTTTATTAGATGCCATTTATTGGAGAACAAAAAGTAAAAAGCTTGCAAAATAAGTAGATAATGCTAATGTGAGAATTAACAAACTTTCTAATGACATTGTTGAACATAGGTTTAAAGCTATGATGGTATACACAAACCAGTATTGGAAGGCGTATATAGGGAGTATAAAATCCTTGGAGGAACATGAAGGGTTGAAGAAAAGGTTGTAGGATGTAATGAACAATCATGAGGCCATGTCACCAGAAGAGAAATCTCAGATCTATATTTAGAAGAACATGATAGATATGTAGATGTACTTAATAAAGATCTCCAGGAATTGGATGAAGATGGCATTGCAAAAGTGCCAAAAAATTTGCAAGTAAGGAGAGATGATATCATTAGAACAGTGGCAAAATGAGTTTGCCTGTGTTAAGGGAAAATATATTGTTGAAATAAACCGAGATGAAGACATGGTGCCATGCATAAATCAGGTAGTGTTCAATTTCTTTTCACTAGAAATAGAGTTGAAGATGAGGAACATTGCCACCAGATGTTACAAGAGTGATAATTACATAAATCACCTTGGAATGCTTAATTTGTTTATCTTTCACTTTGTTAAACAAACACAATCTAGTGTTAGTGTGGAAGAGATATGACTCTTCGTAGGATAGATTTTGCTCTCATATATATATATGAGCAGTTTTTGTAAGAATTAAAAAGAGAAGAAATAAATTATAGACTCTGGCATAATACCGTACTATTTTGGACCTTTAATACAATTAGTTGTTTTCCTTTGCATATGTGCTATGAGTTATTTCATTTTCTATAGGCAGTTGTTGTGATATTATCTCTGAGAAGATAAGGTTACTTGTATTCTTGCAGTGAAGTTTATGTTCTTATGTTATAAATCTGAATCAAAAGATCTACTAGTGAATTGTCATTGTTCCTTGTAGCTCTTTCTTGAATGGTCCCTTAAGGTTAGGGTTAAATTCATTCAGGTTGTCAATAACATAAACATTTGACAGATCTCTTTCAAGAAATAGTAATTGATAGATTTACCAAAGGGGTAAGTTTAAGATTTGTCTCATAAATCATACATTAAGTCCTAAAAGAATATAAGACTCTGTAGCCCAAATAACAAGGAAGACATTGGTCATTTACAAATCATAATCATTACCATATTAAGTACCTTTACATTAAATAAATAGGACTAGTTGAGTAGGACACATAAAACCAATTAGCAACAATATACATACATATAAATTTCAAGTACAAAGATCGAATAGCTTTCACAACAACAATCTTGAACTCATCTAAAAGCCACCTATCCTAGGAACCTATTCCATTATGTGTTAGGGTTTCAAGCAGATTTGAAGCAAATATGAACTAACAATTATATGCAGATTTAAATACAAAAGATAAAGAAATAAAATAGGACACAAATAACACAGAGATTTAACGTGGTTCACCCAAAATGGGTTACGTCCACCATACACAGCCATCCAATCTTTCTTATTATCTAGCAAAAATAGTACATCAACATTCACACGCCTTAAGCATCCCAACCGCTTACAACATGCATTTTTAGGGCAACAAACAAAGTCAGCCTCTTTAGGGTTTTATTACAATGTCGGTTTTCATCAACAAAAATACAACAAAAAAAAATTTCTCGGGGGCTCCCACCCTTGAACCCTTGCCCAAGGCCTAGCTCGGCCCCAAACCCCGACAAGGATATGTGCTGAGTGTACATTACTTTGCTGATTAGTTGCCACATTTCAACAATCTCCCACTTGGAGACTGATCAAGCTCCACACCAAACAATCTTCCACTTGGAGACTGATACTACATGACACCACTGTACATGCAACATCCACTAGATAAAACACTAGGACTCAACTAGTATAAATTCCACAATTATCAATCAAGAAGACCAACAAAAACTAATGAAGAAATCAGCTTCTCCTGTGGAATTTCCTTCATGAACATATCGGCAGGATTCTCACTTGTGTGAATCTTCTCAAGCTGTAACTGACCCTCCTCCAAAATAGTCCGGATGAAGTGGTACCTGAGCTGAATGTGCTTTGTCCTTGAATGAAAAGTAGAGTTCTTTGCAAGATGAATGGCACACTAGCTATCAATATACAATGGGCAATCCTCCTGTGTTTGACCCAATTGCTCCAAAAAACATTGTAACCAAATCATCTCCTTGGTGGCTTCTATAGCAGCAACATACTCAACTTCAGTGGTTGAAAGTGCAACAACCTTTTGCAACCTAGAAATCGAACTGACTGCAGTTCCCCCTATAGTAGAAACATACCCTGTAGTACTCCTCTGTTAATCAATATCACCCAGTAGATCAGAGTCAACAAATCCACTCAGAGCAGCATTAGATCCTTTGAAACATAAAGCCTTCATGGTAGTTTCTTTCAAATACCGAAGAATCCATTTCACAACATTCCAATGTTCCATACCCGGATTACTCATAAACCTGCTCACAACTCCCACTGCATGTGCAATATCTGGCCTTGTGCATACCATTGCATACATCAGACTGCCAATAGATGATGAATAGGGGATGTTAGACATTCTCTTTACTTCTTCCTGTGCCTTTGGGCACATCTCCTTAGTCAATTTGAAATGACTAGCCAAAGGTGTACTAACTGCTTTTGCATCCTGCATGTTAAATCTTTTCAACACCTTCTTTATATACTCACTTTGGGACAAATTCAAGGTTCTATTTTTCCTATCCTGTGTAATCCTAATATCGAGAATTTGCTTAGCTACACCCAAATCCTTCATAGAAAATGACCTGGCTAATTTCTGTTTAAGATCATTTATATGTTGCATGTTAGACCTAGCAACAAGCATGTCATCAACATAAAGCAACAAGATAATATAACTGCCATTATCAAATCTCTTAAAATATACACAATGATCAGAATGACATCTATGATAACCGTGTTCAGCCATGAAACTATCAAATTTTAAATACCATTGTCGGGGTGCTTGCTTTAGGCCATACAGACTTTTCTTCAACCTGCACACCAAGTTCTCCTTACCTTTGACCTCATATCCCTGTGGTTGCAACATGTAAATTTCCTCCTCCAAATCTCCATGGAGAAAATCTATTTTAACATCTAATTGTTCAAGATGTAAATCATCTGCAGCCACAAGACTAAGTACAGTTCTAATTGAAGTCATTTTTACAACTGGAGAAAATATTTCATCATAATCTATACCCTTTTTCTGTGCAAAACCTTTTACCACAAGTCTGGCCTTATATCTTTTCTGACCTCCTTCCTCCTCCTTCAGTCGATAAACCCATTTGTTAGGAAAGCCTCTTTTTTCTGCAGGTAAAGGGACTAAGTCCCAAGTCTTATTTTTCATCAAGGAGTCCATCTCCTCTTTCATGCCTAGCTCCCACTATTGTTTGGCATCCACTTGCATTGCTTCTTCATATTCTTTTGGTTCACTAGAATCAGTTAATAATATAGAATACAAAGAAGGAGAAAATCTTTCAGGGGGTCTACTTGACCTTGTAGAACGTCTAAAACTTGTAGGAGTTTGTGGGACATTCTATTGTTGTTGAGCATCAGGTACCCGTGGCATTTCATTTTTAGAAATCTTATCCAACACCACATATTCTTGCTTGTCTTGTTCATGCTTCTTTTCCTACATTTGATCTTTATACATAACCTTCTCATTGAATATAACATCTCTACTTCTAGTTATTTTTTTATTTTCAAAATGCCATAACTGATAAGCCATATTCATCTATCCCATATCCAATGAAGGTACATTTCTGAGATTTAGCATCAAGCTTGGTTTTGTTTTCTTTATCAACATGGACAAAAGCTTCACAACCAAAAGTTTTCAGAAAAGAGTAATTTACCTTTTTACCAGTCCATGCCTCCTCTAGAATACCACCATCCAAAGGGGTTGAAGGTCCTCTATTTATCAAATAGATAGCAGTATGTACAACATCTGCCCAAAAATATAAGGGCAATCCAGCATGCAATCTCATGCTCCTCGCACATTCCATGATAGTCCCATTCATTCTCTCTGACACACCATTTTCCTGTGGAGTTCCTGGAGCTGTCTTCTAGTTTCTAATCCCATTTAAGGAGTAGTAATCTTCAAATGCCTTGCTGCAATACTCACCTCCATTATCCGATCTGAGACACTTCAACCTTTTTCCTATCTCATTCTCAACCAAAGCTTTCCATTTCTTAAAAGTTTCAAAAACATCTAATTTTTTCTTTAGGAAATATACCCATGTTTTTCTGGTTCAGTCATCAATAAAAATAACATAATAACAAGAGCCACCAAGAGATGATACCTGAGCCAGTCCCCATACATCTGAATGCACAAGCTCTAACTTCTCACTCTTCTTCTCTTTCCCAACCTTGAGAAATCTGACTCTTTTCTGTTTGCCATAAACATAGTTTTCACATAACTCTAAATCAATCTTCTTTAGTCCTGGCAATAGATTTTTGGAGTGAAGGATTTTCATCCCTTTCTCGCTCATGTGCCCAAGCCTATGGTGCCATATTATCGAATCTGTTCTTGCAACATCTATTGTTGCTGTCCCTACAGTAACTTTATCTGTAGCAGCTAAGGTAGAGTAAGTGTTACCAATACACAAATATAATGTTCCTACCTTTGCACCTTTCACTACTACTAATGATCCTTTATTGACCTTTTAGATACTGTCTGAGAAGGTAACTATGCAACCTTCACTACATAGTTGCCCTGCAGAAATTAAATTTCTTCTTAAGTTAGGAACATGTCTTACCTCCTGCAGAAACTAGTCATTACCATTCTGCAACTTGATCTTTATCTTTCCTTTTCCAACAATTTGACAGGGCTCATCATCACCCAAATATACCTGTCCAAAATCACCTTGAACATAATATAGAAAATATTTTCTATGGGGTGTAGCATGAAATGAAGCCCCAAAATCTATTACCTAGGAATCATTAACATTATCCAAACATAATATTAAAACATCTTGTAAAGTATTACTTGCAATATTAGCTTCCTTACTGTCATTTTTATTTTTGTCTCCTTCTTTGTTTTTCCGAGACCAACAATCTTTCTTTAGATGACCAGGCTTTCCGTAGTACCAGCAATCTTTCTTTCCTGTAGATTGAGAGCATCCTTTCTTTGACTTCCCTCGTGACTTCTCATTCCAAGGGCCTTTTCCTCTTTCCTTTGATCTTCCTATGTTCTCCACATTCAAAACACTACTTGATGATGTTGGAGTCTCATTTGTACTTTTCGTTTGCATTTCCTCGCTTAGGATAACACCAACAATATCATCAAATACCAAAGTATTTTTACCAGAGACAGAGTTACTTACAGCCATAACCAAGCTATTCCAGCTTTTTGGCAAAGAATATAAAATCAAGAGAGCCCTAACCTCTTCTGCAAAGGTAATTTTTATCAAAGACAATTGACTAGTAATTGTATTAAATTCATTTAAGTGCTCCGCTATAGATCCTCCCTTACTCATTTTTAAATTAAACAAACGCTTCATAAGAAATACCTTATTCGAAGCCGAGGGTTTCTCATATAGCTTAGCCAATGTCGCCATCAAATCTACAACCATTTTTGCTTCTGTTATATTGAAAGCTACAGATGGTGCAAGACACAATTGAATGGATCCCAGTGCCTTTCTATCTAAAATGTCCCATTCTTCATCTGACATTGTGGTCGCTTTCTTTGCCTTTCCTTCTAATGGCCACCACAAATCCTTTTGATACAGGTAATCCTCCATCTGCATTTTCCATAACTGATAATTCTGGCCGTTAAACTTTTCAACCTTGAATTTGGAATCCTCCATTGCTCCCACTCAAATCTAAGAGTCCTGCCAATTTACAGAAAACCTTGCTCTGATACCAATTGTTAGGGTTTCTAGCAGATTCGAAGCAAATATGAACTAACAATTATATGCAGATTTAAATACGAAAGATAAAGAAATAAAATAGGACACATATAACACAAAGATTTAATGTGGTTCACCCAAAATGTGTTATGTCCACCATACACAGCCGTCCAATATTTCTTATTATCTAGCAAAAATAGTACATGAACATTCACATGCCTTAAGCATCCCAATTGCTTACAACATGCATTTTTAGGGCAACAAACAAAGTTGGCCTCTTTAGGGTTTTATTACAAGGTCAGTTTTCATCAACAAAAATACCCAAAAAAAAAATTCTTGGGGGCTACCGCCCCCGAACCCCCGCTTTTCTTGGGGGCTGCCGCCCCCAAACCCCTACCTGGCCCCGGACCCCAGTAACGATACGTGCTGAGTGTACAATACTTTTATAATCAGTCACCACATTTCAACATTTTGAGATAGGGAAAAATTTAGATCAAGATACTCAATCTTCTATAAAAAGCATTAGTCATCGAAAGCCACTAGTGAATAGGTGTATCCACCTAGGTCTTGCAGAGCTTAAAGTGAGGGAGTTAGTAACCAAATAGGTTCACTCTAGAAGTTGTCCAAGTCAAATTGGAGGGTTTGATCATAGGAGTTGGCATTTCCTTAGAACCTATCTAGTATCCAATATGTTGATTTGAGATTGAATACTACCGGTGAATCACAAAGATGCCTCAAGTGCATGAAATCAGGGATATGCACTGGACCGATTCAGAAGGCATGATAAGTTGTTGGGATGGATGAAGAATGATGTGTTTGTCAATTTGATAAAACAGTTAAGATATGGTCCAGGATAATGAAGAAGTCAAGGATAAGCAGCTGCAGAAAGAGGACAATGGTCAGATTGAAGATGGAGTCAGTTGAAGGTTGATGACATGGTGTCATCAAGAGGTTTACTGGTAAGTATGTCCACCAGTAATGCAACAAGGTGCAGATGCAAAAGACTCCCATCTGATGAAGATGTGCATAAGGTAGGTAAGAAAGAGTGCTGACCAGTTGAGTGTTCCACTGGAAGAGAAGCAAAGTGCAAGGTTGATGACAGACCGGTTAAGGGTATAACCGATAGTGTTAGTAAGCTATTAGATGAACTTGGTAATGGAGTTGGTTGGTGATCCCATCTATACTAACATAGATGTTCAAGCAAAGATGGATGCTAACACAATTGCCATGTGGAGATGAAGTGCGTGCATGCATAGATTAGTGTGTTGAGTTGGTGTTCAGTGTCAAGCAACGAGGTAGATGGTGAAAGGTTAATATTTATGTCGATTGCAAGATTCATGAGATGCACTAGAGAGGGTTGCGGCTCAAGGTCACGAGGACAATAGAGATCCAGCTCAAACTGATTGAGGAGATCAAGGCTGGTGAATGAAACCAAAAACTAATCTTGGTGATCAACCAAGAAATCTGCTGATAGGTCAAAAGCAAATTGCTAAAAATAGAAGGCATGATTAGGAAGGCAAGACAATGGAGGGATTGATTGATGAGTTACAGTTCATCAATATTGGCAATCAGATCGAATGAGATTTGATTGGATTTAGTTTGGCTCAAGGTTGATGAGGAAACCATAGCCGCCTGGAGTTTGAATTGGGTTTTAGTGGGAAAACCAGGTTATAAAAATGCAAGCCAAAATCGTTGAAGACTACCGTTGAATAAGAGAGTATTGTTGCTGAAGGAGTGAAATCAGTCAAGTGCTCATCAAGAAGAAGAAGAAGAAGAGACTGAGTGTGACGAAGAATAGGGTTTAAGTATTTAACCGGCATTAGTGAGGCTACTGGTAGTCAGCTATTGAGTCTGATAGAGGAGAGAACTGACAGAGAATAAGTGAAGAAGACTATAGAGAAGGCAGGTATAGAACCGACAAAAGATAGTACTAGTGGAGAGAAAAAGTGTTGTTGAGAGAAGAGAAAACTAACAGAGATAAGAACTAGTAGAGTGCTGAACTAACAGAGAGTAGAACTAGAAGTGAACTGGATAGAAGATCCAGTAGAGAGATTTGCAAAAGTGTTACAAAATCCATTTGTAACAAGAAGATAACTTTGATATAAAAACATGTTTTTGTATTCACTAAGTTGTAGCTTGGTGTAGGGGTTGTAGCTCCTTGGGTTGGTGCCCTAAAATCAGGGGTTGGCACTCCTTGTGTTGGTGCCCTAAATCAGGGGTTGGTGCCCTAAACATTGTAATCATAGATTCATTATGAGGCTGGATTCGAGAGGTAGACTCCAGCAGCATTTCTCACTGAGGTTTTTCCCATCTTGGGTTTTCCTCATATATGCTAGTGTTATGTGATGTCTCTTTATGTGTGAGTGCATTTGTGTTTGTCTCCCATCTAACCGGTAATTCTATATTTTATTAGATCTGTTAACCGGTATACTCACATAGGATGGTTAAAGGGAAAAGTTTGAGAACCACTGATTCACCCCCCTCTTAGTGGTTAGTGAGGTATTTGTTGATGATATCATTTTTGGAGGCAATGCTGACATGTGTGATGACTTTTCTAATGAGCTGAAAAGTGAATTTGAAATGTCTTTGGTAGGAGAGATAAAATTCTTTGTAGGTTTAAAAATTCAACAGATGAAGAATGGTATTTTTATCACATAGTCCAAATATGTGAAAGAGGTATTGAAGACATTTGGAATGGGAGACTTTACACCAGTTAGGACACCAATGGTTACAGGCTATAAACTATCTAAGGAAGATGATTTTGTACTAGTTGATGAAAAGGAGTACAATTCAATGGTAGGGAAACTACATTATGTTGTTCACAGTAGACCGGACATTTCTCATGCAGTTGGATTAGTTGCCAGATTTAAGAAAAATCCTAAGGAGACACACATGGTATCAACCAAAAGAATATTCAAATATTTGAAAGGTATAATTGATTATGGATTATTGTATCCATATGCAGGATACTTTGATTTGAAAGTATATACAGATGCAAGCTAGGTAGGAAATGTTGATGGTAGGAAGAGTACAACTGGGGGAGCTTTCTTTCTTGAAGGAAGGCTAGTATCTTGGAGGAACAACAAGCAGAGTGGCATATCACAATCAACCGCAAAAGTTTAATATGTTGCAGGATATATGAATTTTAGTTAAGCAATTTCGATGAAGTACATTTTGGAAGGTTTCACGTTGAAAATTTTAGAACTGGTTAAGCTTTTATGTGATAACACTAGTGCAATAAACATTTCAAAGAACCCGACGTTGCATGCAAGAACCAAGCATATTGAGTTGAAGTATCATTTTTTGAGAGAGAAAGTGTAGAGTAAAGATGTATCACTGAAGAATATTTCTTCTAAACAACAAATTGCAGATATCTTTACTAAACCTCTACCTAAGGCGAAATTTGAGTATCTTAGAGGTAAGCTAGGGGTTGTACCATTACTTGAAGTTCATTGAGAAGATGTGGAAGACATCAGTCCTGGAGCTTATTAAATATCTTGAAGAAGGATTGGTGTTGAGTGGAGCTACTTCATAGGGGGAGCAACTAGTTGCAGACAGTGAAGTATGACACTGTATATTTTACTTTCACTTTGGCATTGTTGTTAAAGGGGGAGATGAATTGAATGATTGAAAGAGGAGAAGAACTGTAGCCAGTTAACCAACTGAAGACATGAAGATACATTTGAAGGAGACTATGTGATTGGAAAATGTAAACCAGGATTCCTATACCTGTGTATGTGCATTACTCTCAATCATCACAATCAGGTGGTATTGATATTTGTATTTCCATCAATGCCAAAGGGGGAGATCGTTGGCATTGCATGAAGATTACATTAATGAAGTATAATATTGTCATTGATGTGAATAGTAACCAGTAATGGAGTTGTATTAAAACCAATAGTGATGCAGTAATTTAACCGATAGTAAAGCCGTGTTGGAAACCGGTATTGGTATTTGAAGAAGAGTGATCAACCGGTAACCCTAACCTATTGACATGCTAAACCCTAACTGATGGAGCTTGGAGAATCGGTTATTATCATCTATGATCAAATGGTGATTGAAGATGATTATTCCATGTATGCATGATGAACATGATGAGTTTCAAAGTGATTTTAGTGCGTGAAGATAATTTTTTATCTTGGGAATGAGCAAGTGCATCGCATGAAGTGGAAACTACGTGAAGAGTTACAAGATTCGATGAGCGGTGATCTAGGAGCGGTCGAGGTTGTGTAGAACAATGTGCAGATGATTACTATGTAATCCAACAGTCATGTTTAAACCAATATGTTTGTAATATCTATGAGATCTTAGGTTTTGTGATGTGTTACCGATCTATTATATTTTCTTATAAGGTCGATGAGTTATTTTGTAATAGTGTTGGCAATTTTGGTTAAGTGTGGTAGTGTGATTGTTACCGAAATAGAAGTAGTATCTATAGAATGTTTTGAAGGCAGATAAGAGCATAAAAGGATCTGATCAAGTAGAGTAGTTTTTTTACCAGATCAACAAGACCCTGTTGTTCTCTAACAATTATAACAGTTAAATCCCCTAATCGGGTAAGCTTTAATAGGCTTGGTGCTATCTAAATCCTCTAATCAGGTGATCCATTAGTTTGGATTTGAAATCCTCTACTGAGGTTACTCCTAATAGGGCATTTCTCTTAACAGGGTATTTTAGTCAATCCCTTAACCGGGTGGTCCCTAACTAGATCTGTTCTTAATAGGACATTTTTGTAAAGCTTCTAACAAGGCTTGGCTCCTAACAGGGAAAACTTAAGAAGAGTTTATAATACTTATGGGTATTTATCCCCATCGTGGTTTTTCCTATTTGGGTTTCCACATCAAAAATCATTGTGTCAAGTGGTGAATGATTTTGTATGTGTTTTGATATGGTTAATATGTTTAACTAGTAAAACCATTAAGACATGTTTAGATGACCGGAAGTGATTTGAAATGAGCTATTACTAATGTTAGTAAAGTGTTTTGATGTTTTGGATAAAAGGTATCTAAGTTATAGATCTGTTACATTGTTATATTTATATTTTAGTCAAGCGGTAAACTTGACAGTGCAGTTACAGTTTATGGTACAATATCTAAACCAGTTAGTTTAGTGATTTGTTTATGTGTTGGGATTAATTTTGGTGAAAGTTTAGTTTATTTTCTATCTACTGATTCACCCCCCTCTCAGTAGTTGACAGGATCATTATTGATTCATCATATCATCACCATGTAGGGTCTTTTGTAAATGGCCTTGAAGTAGGTAATGCTATTTGAACATGTAAAAATAAAATAATTCAGTAAGGTTTTGTAAAAGGTGAGAAACAATGATAATCGATCATTTTAAAAAGTAGATTTCAATATAAGCTAAAAATACTAGGAAATAAGTAAACAAGAGAAATGGAAAAAAATGCTAGCATTTCCCCCTACTTTTCAATATTTTTTTAATTTTTAATAGAAGAAAATAAAAAAGAGAGAGAAGAAGAATAAATCACTTGGATCCAGTTCGATCTCATACACTCATATTTTCTTCTTCTTTCAACCCTATCTCAATGGGCACACCTATTTTTGGAAACCAAGAGGAAAGAAATGATTAAATAATAAAAAAGAAAACATATTTTAAATCCTTCTTGGAGTTTGACTTGGCACATGAGAGTTTTGGGTCAAGGATCATGAGTCCCTACATAAAACTCCTACAAGTCCATGCCCAAGACTCGGTGAGTTTATTCTCACACTTGTACGAAAATGGCTCGTGAGTCTATGATACTTGGACTCAGTGAGCTCCAAGAATCATGTATTTAAAGAGTTTTGCCAATTTTTTGTAGAGTCATAAAACTATGGTCTGAAATAATATACATGCCAAGAATTAGTGTTTGGTTGGTGAGGAGAATCTATGGTTCCTTGAAAGTTATTGAAGGTAGAAGACAAAGTTAGACAAGTTGAAAGAATAATTATAAATGGTAGTGGACAAATATAAAAAGGAGTTAAGAACTTCACATGTAAGAATATTCTTCTTTTGGATACCCACATCAATGTTTGAATTTATTTTTAATTTATTTGGATTTTGGCTAGGATTTGAATTAAATTTATCTTTCACATTCTAACCAATTGATGTTGTATATCTTTAGAGTCTAATAAACAAATGAAGATGGATCTTAAAGGCTAACAAACCAAGGAGACTGGGGTTAAAAGGTAGTGGTCTAGAGGGTCTCTAAGGAAAATTTCATCTACAGATTGAATTAGTGCTTAATGATTTCACTTTGAAGCATTTTCTCCAATAGTTATTATTTAATTCCATAGGTCATTTTATATATGAAAATAAATTTATTTCAAATATATGGGTATTTCTATAAGTTCATATGTTTATATTATGAAGAAATTTGAAGAAAATAATAAGAAACAACACTTTGTTGAAATATAAATGAGAGAATATTTAACATCATAGTTGCACAAAGAAAAATATTTAAATAGCAGTATTTATTAATAGATTGCAATAAAATAAATAACTCTCTTCATGTACCATGAGTTGCACCATCAACAAGGTTTAAAAGAGCTTTTTATCTTTAAAATAAGCTTTTGTGTCACATTCATTATCTACTATTATCAAATAGAAAAGAGATGGATGCTTAAAATAAAAATAACAAAATAACAAAATGTTGCTAGTTACTATTCTTCCTTTTCCTTAACAACACTTTAATTTCTCTTTCTCGACATCAACAATATTAATAAATTGAGGTTTAAATTTATTATGTTGGTTATTAGAGTTGTTAGGTTGGTTTGTTGAGTGAAAGTTGTTTTGTTACAAAAAGATAATATCTTTATAAAATCTATATGTTAGACATAAATATTTGGCTTGATACATCTTACCAAGCTTATTCCATATCTTCTTTGTAGAGGTCTCTTCGTGGATATTAAATAGAACGAATTCTATTAAGCATAATCTGATTTGACCCTTTTCTTTCAAGTCCATAACATCATATTGAGAAACCATGATAAGATCTAAAGATCTTGAGACATTCACATTAATAGCATCCCATTGACCTTGACCTATTAGCAGATCCTCTATCTTCAACTTCTATATTTCAAAATTATTTTCAAAAACTTTCTCCACCTCTATTATTCTTCACCAACTTGCCATCTAAAATTTCTTGCAACAAACTTAATTTGTAGTGTCCGATAATATAAAATGATGGAAAAATTTCACGAACAAACTTAACTTGTAGTGCCCCATGCCTTGCGGGCTTGAAGAGCGGTTTAATATGTGCCTGAAAAAGAACAAAAATCCTTATTTAGGTGTCTATAGGATACCCTAGCATCCACAATTATTTGCGAGCTTTAGAAGGAGCACAATAGAAGAATCTTTCAGAGAAAGGATATGTTTGTTGAGGTTTTATGGGGAAAAAATGAGTAACAAATCACAGGTTTAGTCAACAGTGTATTCAGAAACAAGTCTCTGAAGCATAATGTTTTCACTAATTGGGATATGATGAAATACTAAACGAATTCCCTAACTTCAAATTTCCCCCCTATTTCAGGTTTGCAAGCAATGATTGGCCAGATCTGCGGATTACGGATTAATGGGTGGCTTCTGAGAGAGCGTCCTTAAAAATAAACTTCAATAATGCTTAAACAAGAAATCTGGTGCTGAGTGGAATTGGTTGTGTAGGAAGAGACTAAAATGGGCTTATCATTGGAGAAAGATAACAATATATTGGCATGTCAAACAACACTGTCGTATAATTTGAAGCGATGCTTAAAGGATTAAGACTTGGCATCGATCTTGGGGCAAAGGGAGTCCATCCAAAGGGTGATTCTCTCATACTATCAATGCCATTAGATGTAATGTTACATAGAATTGGAAACTTGCTCAGTGGCTCAAACTCATAAAGGAATTGTTACCAAAATTTGATGAATTAAAAATTTCCCATGTATACAAAGAAAGGAATGATGTGGTGAATGGACTTACCAAACAAGCTTATGACAAGAATATTGGTGGCCATGACCTGGATGGGATACGAGGAATGTTTCAGTTTTAACTTAACTACATAATCAATGTGTCTTTGTACCTCGTTCTCGATATTGATTATTTTTGAATTTGATGGCTTCTTTTAATTGAAATCATCAAAGTGTTTGGACAAGGAGCTATTGTCTTGTAGGGTGACAATGGGTGTATCGGTGTCTTATTGGCATTTTCCCCTAAGGATGGTGACTGAGCCTAAGACAAATGTTAAGGTATTTTGAATAATTTAATATATTAACAGATATTTGGCATTAAATATGGACAAGAAGGTTGGTGATGTAGTAGCGTTTATGTCGAGAGAAATAGTGGTAAGTGGAGTGCACCAACTATCAAAGGCACATTTATAATTGCGTGAAAGGATGGAAGATTGGAATATTTAATGAGATGTATTTGGAAATATTCAATCACAAAAGATATTAACTATCCTAACTTATAGAGCTACGATGTTTTTGTTGGCAATGAGAATGAAGAAAACTGAGAGAGGGGGAGTGGGAATCAGTTTTCAACGGATCTACAAACTTAATCACAAATTCAGATCTGCAAACTATTGTAATAACAGAGATAAGAAAATTGAAAGCACAACACACAACTCCAATATTTTGACGTGGAAAACTTGGTTAAGGGAAAAACCATGGTGGGAACCTACCCACAATAAGATTATACTCTGCAGTAGTATGTGAAAATATTATAATGGGGAATGCACATGCATTTAGACACACTAAGTAGAGCCCACTGCTCAAAAGATAATGACCCAGAAGGCTACAACCCTCAGGGAAGTCTCACTGACTTACAACAAGATTTGGACTACAATCAGGAATAAATGAATTGAAAGAATAGCATCTCCAAATGCTTGTCTTTCAGTTCCGGTTAAGCACAATTGTCTACTCTGCAACACCAATCTCTGCTCGATCACACTGTCGAAGGATGAATCACTTGCTCACACATACACCACTCTCTCATAAGGAAGACACAACTTCAATACATAAAATTACATGAATATATCACCTATATATACAATTCATCAACCTTGACAATAAGGTCAGCTAAACCCTCAACTCACAATTACAAAATTACATCACATGATACAAAGATCAAATGCCAGAACAATATAATGATTTAGATGACATAACATGGACCTAAATCAAATTTCCAAATGCTCAAATCCACAAGAAATTATATCAAGATTAACTGCAATACGATAGACCACCATAAATGTCACAATACGATAGATAATTAGGAAACACCAACAAGCATGTTAGAATCATCAGTAACAACTACACCAACACCATTTATCAAATATTCATTGATCAACATCTAAAAACTCAAAAATCATAGCCAATCAGCACCTATCACGAAGAAAGATAACTCTTGGAGCACCAAATCATGAACCATCTAAAATGAAGATACACATGATCATTCAAAACAATATCCAAAAAACTCAGATCAAGATCTGATCACACTGGAATATACCAAAGAAAATAGAAAACTATGTGAAGCATCAACATAGCAAATCAAAACTACAAATGAGATCTTCTCAATCTGCAATCAATAGAGCAATTCAGAGAGATATGTTGACATCAATAACAATAACATATCGTAGAATTTTAGGCACAAGGATGAGATTTCTCTTCCCTACTATCTTTTCTTCTCCCTTAACACGGGGATTAAGGATGCCATTTCCAATCCCCACATTAACCCAGCCATGCATGAAGGCTTGATGGTGATTATGTATAATCACATCAAGAACACGATTGTCCAGAAGAATATTGCAGAGATTTCTCTCAGATGAAGATTTTGATGAGTCGGAAGAGGAAGAAGGTGACGGCTATGATACAGAAGCAAAGTTTGAAGATGACCCCCAAATGGCTAGAACAAGAAGACGAAAGAAATAATCAGAACAGGGGAGACAAAACAAAGGGTTTGCTAAAAATAAACATAGAGAGGAGGATGATAGTTGGAATGAGGAGGAGGAAGGGAGTGACAATGACACAGACACCGGAAGCGAGGAGGCTCAAACCTAGGCGGGCCTGAAATAGAAAAAGAAGAAGTCAAAAGGCAGGGAGGTGGAAGAAAGGTCGCTTCTCAAGTCTGATTTGAAGCAAAAGAGAGTCATGAATGAGGACACGATAATGAAAGATGATCAAAACACTAAGGACAAAGAGGTTAGTCTGGAGGTCAATCTTAATACCATGGATGTCAAGAACTAGGGAGAGCACCAAGTGGACATAGGCCTTTGTATAAATAATAGGACGAAGAACTTCAAACAAGCACTCAACTGGATTCAAAAGGAAATCAAGGGCATAATAGTCAAGAAAGCCCATGAAGCTAGGAAAATTGAAACCTTACATGACCTAGGTTATGGAAAATTCAACTCCCTCCCAAATTGTCTAAGTGAGCTAACCAAGGCAACTGGCAATGCGGAGGAGATTATAAATTGCAACCACAATAGTTTTACTTGCCTGGAAAACAAAGCAGATGCTACTGATCACAGATTGGATGGTATTGAAAACACACTTAAAAAAATTGGGGAGCAGAGCCACAGGATCATGAAGGTTGCCTCGGCGAGCATGAAAACCCTCGTTCGCAAGATGGAGAGCTACCAAGGGGATAAAGTTGTGGAGGGTATTATTGAGGTCAAAGGTGATACCCCTAAGGATAAGGAAACTGGGCTCAAAAGAAGAACTAGAGCCAATACTAAAAGGATGTAGAACCAGAGCAAAGAAATAGAGGACATCAAGTAGGCTACAGAAACTATGGATCAATTGGAGTTGGAAGCGGCAGAGATACTTCAAAATTTGACCTAATTCTGAGCTTTTGTCGGTCTTTTTTGGTTTTTAGTCTGTTTTGATCTTTTGCTTGTTGGTGTTTTTTATGCCAACTATCTTTTCTTTAGCTGTTGTCTTTTGTTTAGCTATGTGTTAACGCTTATCTTTTGATCTTCCTATTGTTTTGGGTTTCAGGGACCCATCAAAACCTATTTTCCCTTAATCAAAAACATATCTTAGAATCAACAATGTCCAACAATCTCCCTCTTTGGCATTGATGACAACATATGAATATGAAAAATAATCAATGCAAAGAAAGAAGATATATCCAACAAACTCCCCCTAAGATGAAGACAGATAAAGCAATTTTTCACATAATCTCTCTCCCCCTTCGACATCAATGACAAAGGTCCTTAAAAAAGAAAACCAAAATAACCCTCCCCAAAATAGAAATAGGAATCTCAATAATTTCTCCCCCTGAAACATAGACTACTCCACCAATGGAGTAGCACCAACTCCCCAATCCAGACAAAAAGAAGAATACTAGGAAGTCCATCAAATTGATGCAACTCAATGCATCTAGTTTTCATGAAGAGGGGTAGATACCCCTAACTTGTCTCTCAAATAGACAAATGTATTTGCAGTCAAAGGTTTAGTAAAAATATCAGCAATTTGTTCCTTTGTAGATACATACTCTAGCTTCACTTTCTCATCACTAACTTGTTCTCTCAAGTAATGATATTTGATTGACACATGTTTAGTTTTTGAATGTTGCACCAGATTTTTTGACATGTTAATAGCACTAGAATTATCACTATATATGACATTAGGCTCATTATAGATAACTTTGATATCCTTCTGTAAGGAAGTTAAGTAGCGGAAACAACTTCCTACACTAACCTTGAGAGGAGGGTAATGCAAAACTTTTTCAGATCATTACAACAGTTACAGAAAATAGAAATAGATATAATAGCATTCATACCACAACACAGTGATTTACGTGGGGAAAACCCTTTCGGGAGAAAAACCCCACCCTCCAAAAGCAGCTCAATATTTTATTCAGCAATCAAAAACAGATTACAAAATACTTGCAGAGCAAGCTCTTCATAGGAGTACCACTAATCAGAGATTCAGAGGCAACTCAATAGCCATAAGACTCTTACACACAACCTCTATCTCACACACTTCATAAATAGGAGATACAATACAAGAAACCGTCAAACGGTATTACAAAACCATGGGCTAAAACCACCCAATAAGGTGTAGCCGACCTTATCTCCCTTCTATGACATGTTAAAGCACACATCAACACGTGTCGCTCCCTTTTACAGCTCATTTATGTATTCGATACAAATTATTTTTCCTATTTCAGGAGTACAAACTTCCGGAGGCCATAACTTGAGAACCGGGTGTCCGATTGACGAACCGTTTGAAGCACGGGAAAGCTCGCGAAGTGTTCTATCACCTCGTATGGAAACTTTTTAGGGCATTTCGGAGCCTCTAAAGTCCCCAAAATTAAGTTTAAATATTTTATTGCACCCCTCCAAGATGAAAACATTAATATCTTCAAAACTAGCTGTGACCTTGCGACGAAACTTTACCGAAATGCTTATCTAGCCAACCAGAAGCTTCAGGGAGAGTTTCGCACCATTTCGTGCTCAAATGAAAACTTACTATAAATAGTAACCTCGCATAAATGCAAGGTTGAGACACCATTTTTCCCAACAAATCTCCCACTTGTCGAACACCTTGCAAGAGCCGAAGGGAATGTCAACACAAAGAATCAATTGCTAAGGGCCATAAGGCCCATAGACTCTGAACACCATCTGAACTTCTCTGTGCTCACAGCCTTAGTTAAAGCATCTGCAACATTCATCAAAGTTTCCACCTTAACCAACTTCACCCTACCATCTTCGACCATATCTCTAACAAAATGATACTGAATATCAATATGTTTGGTTCGGGCATGAAATGTCGGGTTCTTAGCTAGGCTAATTGCACTCTGACTGTCACAGTAAACTATCACTGTACTTTGTTTTATTCCAATATCCGAACACAGTCTCTTAAGCCAAATGGCCTCTTTACAAGCATGAGTAGCTGCCATATACTCTACTTCAGTAGTGGATAAAGCAACCACAGCCTGTCACTTACTCATCCAACTAATTGCACCACCAAACAAAGTAAACACATAAGCACTGGCGGATCTTCTGCTATCAATATCACCTGCCCAATCTGAATCCACATAACCATGGATATCAAGGGAAGTCATGTCTCCAACTGAATTACCATGATAACACAAAGAATACTCTGAAGTACCCTTCAAATATCTGAAGACTCTTTTGACTGCATCCCAATGAACTCTACCAGGATTAGACATATATCTAGAAAATACTCCCACTGCTTGGGCAATGTCTGGTCTAGTACAGACCATAGCATACATCAAGCTTCCAACCGCACTTTGGTAAGGCACTCTGCTCATGTCTTCCATCTCCAATGGGGATGTAGGACAATCTGAAATAGATAGTTTCATTCCAACTGTAAAAGGAACACTCAATGGTCTACAATTCTGCATGTTGAACCTCTGTAACACTGAATTCACATACTTACTCTGGCCTAGCCATAGCTTTCTGTTCACCCTATCTCTTCTAATTTCCATCCCAAGGATGTGCTTTGCTGCACCAAGATCTTTCATTTCAAATTTAGCAGCGAGCTGAGACTTCAGTTTTGAAATCATACCTTTCCCTTTACCAATGAATAACATATCATCAACATACAATGCAATGAATAAGAAATGATCACCATAAGATTTATAATAAACATAGTGATCTGATTTAGAACGTTCAAATCCCAAAATCAACACATATGTATCAAATTTCTGGTACCACATCCTAGGACTTTGTTTGAGGCCATACAAAGATTTTTTCAATTTACAGACCAAATTACTTTTGCCTTTCACCACATAGTGCTCCGGCTGTGTCATATAAATATCTTCCTCCAAATCACCATGAAGGAAAGCAGTTTTCACATCCATTTTCTCAACCTCTAAATCATAAGCAGTAGCAATAGAAAGCAAAAATCTAATGGACGTCATTTTTGCAACAGGAGAAAATATCTCACCGTAATCAACACCCTCAACCTGAGAGTAGCCTTTTGCAACCAACCTTGCTTTATACTTCTCAATGCTTCCATCTGAACCAATCTTTTTCTTGAACACCCATTTACAACCAACAGGTTTTCGTCCTTCCGGCAATGGTACAAGATCCCATGTATCATTCTTTTTCAAAGCTGCCATTTCTTCCTCCATAGCAATCTTCCAAGATTCTGCATCATTCATACCTAATGCCTCTTCTATAGATTTTGGTTCATCCACACTAGTATTCAGAGCAAAAATACATCTCCAATCATCAGGTGAATACCTTTCAGGTGGTTGTCTATGTCTTGTAGACCTTCGAACAAGCTGAGTTGGAGGTTCTTCCTCCTCTTCTGAAGATTCAGAGCTAGACGAGCTCTCCTCAAATTCTTGCCTATCTAGGGGTCTCGATTCAACTCTTTCAGGTGTAGAAGGAAGTTGAATCACATCTTCTTTTTTAGTCTGTTCTGGCTGCAATGTAACAGAAGGAGCCTTAATTTCTCTAAAAATAACACTTCTACTGTGAATTACCTTTTGTGCAACAGGGTCCCAAAGCTTGTATCCTTTCACACCATAACTATACCCGATGAAGATACATTTCATAGCCTTGTTCTCCAACTTTGTTCGCTTCTCCTTTGGCACATGTGCATATGCCTCGCAACCAAAAACTCTAAGATGTCTCAATGAAGGCTTGTGACCTGACCATGCTTCCATAGGCGTTTTATCAACAAGAGCTAATGTAGGAGACCTGTTAATCAGGTAGCAAGCAGTGGCAACAGCTTCAGCCCAAAACTTTTGTTTGAGACCAACACCACTCAACATACTCCTAGCCTTCTCCATCAGTGTTCTGTTCATTCTTTCTGCAACTCCATTCTGCTGTGGAGAATATGGAGTTGTCTTCTGCCTGTTAATTCCACAGTCTTTACAGAATCTATCAAAATCATTAGAGCAAAACTCACCGCCATTATCAGTTCTCAAACATTTTATTTTCTTTCCAGTCTGCAACTCAACCATTGCTTTAAATTCTTTAAAACGACTAAAAACTTCAGATTTACTCTTTAGAAAATAAACCCATGTCCTTCTACTAAAATCATCAATAAATGAAACATAATATGTGGATTTTCCAATCGAAGAGACATCTACTGGACCAAACACATCAGAATGGATAAGATCCAAAACATCACAAGTTTTATGAGAACTCGAGTAAAACTGAACGCGGTTTTGTTTTCCATAAATGCAATGCTCACAGAAATCAAAGTCAAGATTACAATCATTCAAACCTTCAACAAGGTTTTTATTTTTCAAGGTCCTTAGACCCTTTTCTCCAATGTGGCCAAGTCTCTGGTGCCATAACATAGTCTTCTCTGCAGGTAACTTTGCTTCAGACGAAAGAGCACCCTTAGGTACCCAAAAACCATTTCCATCTGCTGAAGGTGAAACCTTCAAATCTTCCAGTGAAGTATCCGTAGATTTACCTTTTACAGAAGTGCTATTACACTCAACAGTGTATGCTTCAAGCTTATACAAAGTGCCAAACCTGACACCTCTAGCAACTACCATAGCACCCTTAATCATCTTACATCCTGTTTCAGAAAAGACTACCTGCACACCTGCATCTATTAGTTTGCTCATAGATAACAGGTTTCGTTTTAATCCAGGGATATGCAACACACCATTAATCTTTTTTATTCTACCATCAGAAAACCTGATTCTAACTTTACCTCGACCAACAATGTCTAGATGTGAATCATCACCCAAGTACACCTTACCTCCATTAAATCCTTCATATTCAGAAAACCAATCTCTATTGGAAGTCATATGAAAAGATGCACCTGAGTCAATTAGCCAGGCATCATTACCTGCATGAGTCGCCAAAGCCGCAATAAATGCATCGCCATCTTCCTTGTCGGACTCAGAATCAGAATCGAACTTTTTATTTTTCTTCTTCTTTTCTTCTTTGCAGTCCTTACGGATGTGACCCGGATTACCGCAATTCCAGCAAATGACTTTGGACTTTCTAGGAGATTTCGATCTCCCTTTGGATTTGGACTTGCCGCGCTTCTCATTCTTCTTGCCTTTCTCCTTAGGTCTTCCATGAACGGTTAGGGCTTCCTTTGAACTGATGGATACCTTCCTTCGCATCTCTTCACCGAGTAGGGCACCCACCACGTCTTCAGATTTCAAAACAATAGAAGTACTACCGATAGCCATAACAAGAGAATCCCACGAATCAGGCAAAGAACAAAGCAAGATCTGACATTTCTCCTCCTCATCCATCTTAACACCGACGGATACTAATTGAGCCACAATCATATTGAATGCTTCTAGGTGGTCTGCAATTCATCCACCCTCTTCCATCTTCAAGGAATACAATTTCTTTCTTAAGAAAATTTGATTTAATAAAGATTTCACTTGATACATCTCACCAAGCTTAGTCCATAGCTTCTTTGCAGAGTTTTCTTCATGGACATTGATTAGAACAGAGTCTGCCAGGCACAGTCTGATTAGACCCTTGGCTTTTCGGTCCATAACATCATACTGAGCTGCTGCAGTAGGATCTGAGGGTCTTTGGACATTCGCATCAACAACATCCCAAAGATCTCGATCTATTAGCAGATCTTCCATCTTCAGCTTCCACATCTCAAAATTACTTCCATTAAATTTCTCCACCTCTATTCTCCCTGACGAACTCGCCATCTGAATATTCCTGCAACAAGATCAAAAAGTGTCTTCTGCACAAGCTCCCACTCAAATCTGGATTAGTTCAAAAAAAACCCAACTGCCCACAATTGAAACCAAAGGTGATCAGGCTCTGATACCACTTGTAAGGAAGTTAAGTAGCGGAAACAACTTCCTACACTAACCTTGAGAGGAGGGTAATGCAAAACTTTTTCAGATCATTACAACAGTTACAGAAAATAGAAATAGATATAATAGCATTCATACCACAACACAGTGATTTACGTGGGGAAAACCCTTTCGGGAGAAAAACCCCACCCTCCAAAAGCAGCTCAATATTTTATTCAGCAATCAAAAATAGATTACAAAATACTTGCAGAGCAAGCTCTTCGCAGGAGTACCACTAATCAGAGATTCAGAGGCAACTCAATAGCCATAAGACTCTTACACACAACCTCTATCTCACACACCTCATAAATAGGAGATACAATACAAGAAACCGTCAAACGGTATTACAAAACCATGGGCTAAAACCACCCAATAAGGTGTAGCCGACCTTATCTCCCTTCTATGACATGTTAAAGCACACATCAACACGTGTCGCTCCCTTTTACAGCTCATTTATGTATTCGATACAAATTATTTTTCCTATTTCAGGAGTACAAACTTCCGGAGGCCATAACTTGAGAACCGGGTGTCCGATTGACGAACCGTTTGAAGCACCGGAAAGCTCGTGAAGTGTTCTATCACCTCGTATGGCAACTATTCAGGGCGTTTCGGAGCCTCTAAAGTCCCCAAAATTAAGTTTAAATATTTTATTGCACCCCTCCAAGACGAAAACATTAATATCTTCAAAACTAGCTGTGACCTTGCGACGAAACTTTACCGGAATACTTATCTAGCCAACCAGAAGCTTCAGTGAGAGTTTCGCACCATTTCATGCTCAAATGAAAACTTACTATAAATAGTAACCTCGCATAAATGCAAGGTTGAGACACCATTTTTTCCAACACCTTCAACATTTGCTTCATCCAAACTACCTAAGTGCAATTACTAGCAGCAACAATATACTCAGCTTCAGCAGTAGATAAAGATACTAAATCTTGTTTCTTACTTGCCCATGAAACCAATTTCTTACCCAAAAAGAATGCTCCATTGGTAGTATTCTTTTCGTCATCTACATCAACAGCCCAATCAACATCGGTTTAAGCACATAACATGAAATCATCATTCCTCAGATACCACAAACCATAATCCATAGTTCGCTTCAAGTATCTCAATATCCTTTTCACAATAGTGACATGACTCTTTTTCAAATCAACTTGATATCTAGCAGCCATACACATAGCATGCATAATGTCTGACCTAGTCTAAGTAAGATATAGCAGTCCACCAACCATAGATTTGTACAAACTATGATTAGCTTTTGGAGATTCATCATTCTTAGATAATTTGCAGCCAATCACCATAGGAGTTCCAACAGGTTTGGAGTCATCTAACCCAAAATTCTTCAGGAATTGTTTCACATATTTAGTTTGAGATATAAACATACCTTTTCCATTATGTAAAATCTATGAACCTAAGAAAAAATTCATATCACCTATCATAGACATCTCAAATTCTTTTTGCATATCACTGGCAAACTTCATGCTCAAGTCATCATCTCCTCCAAAGATAATATCATCAACAAAGACTTCAACAATCAAGATGTTATCATTATCAATCTTAAAGTACAAATTACTGTTATCAACACCTTTGCTAAATCCCAATTTCAAAAAATACTTATCTAATCTAGCATACAAGGCTCTAGGGGCTTGTTTCAATCTATAAAGAGATTTCTCCAGTTTGCATACCATGTCTCCATCATTAGATAATGAAAATCCATCAAGTTTCTCAATGTAGACTTCTTTCTCAAGATCATCATTCAAAAAGGAAGATTTGACATCCATCTGATATACCTTGAAATCTTTATAAGCAACATATGCAAGCAACAATCTAACAACTTCAAGTCTAGCCACTAGAGAAAAAGTCTCCTCAAAGTCAATTCCTTCTTTCTGTGAATATCCTTTGCATACCAATCTAGCTTTCTTCCTAATAACTTCACTGGCTTCATTCAATTTATTCCTGAATACCCCTTTAGTACCTATAATATTCTTATCTTTAGGTCTAGGCACAAGCTCCCATGTGTTATTCTTTTCAATCTGATCTGATTCTTCTTCCATAGCTCTCATCCATTTTTCATATTTGCAAGCTTTAGCAACATCTTTAGGTTCAACTTTAGAAATCAAACATACTTATTCATTAGGTATCCTTCTTCTAGTCATCACACCTTTATTTTTATTACCAATAATCTTATTTTATAAATGATTCAATCTCACATACCTTGGAGTCTTTTGATTGCTCTAATTTTCAGGTTCCTTCACCTCTTCACCGGTAGCAGCAATATCTGGGTTAGTTGTCTCTACCGAATCAGTCTACTTTAGTTCTTTGGTCTGAATAGGGGCTAGAACAACTTGTTGTCCATCATCATATCAACATGCTCTTATCTCTTTTCCAAGGTTCTCATCCACCTTCACATTTGCACTTTCCGCTATCTTTGTCAATATTTTATTGTAACATAGGTAGGCTTTTCTCTTTGATGAATATGCCAAGAAAATTCCTTCATCACTTCTTGCATCAAAATTTCCTATATCCTCATCTCTCTTGATATAACATTTGCTACCAAATACTTTGAAATATCTCACAGTAGGAACACGACCAAACCATAGCTCATAAGGGGTCTTACCAATATCACCTTTGATATGGACTTTGTTGAATGTGTAAATAGCAGTACTAATAGCTTCTCTCCAATAAATCTTCAGAATATTTCCTTCAATCAGCATAGTCCTTGCAGCATCCAAGATATTTATGGTCTTCCTTTCAACAACTCTATTTTGCTGAGGGATTCTAGGAGTAGATAATTGTCTTCTAATCCCATGCTTTTCACTAAATGAGTCAAATTCATCGGAATAGAATTCTCCTCCTTTTTCAGATCTCAGACATTTCACCTTCAATCCCGACTCACTCTTAACCTTTTCTTTGAATATCTTAAATTTATCCTATGCTTGTGATTTCTCATTCAAAAAGACAACCCACATCATCCTAGAATAATCATCATTAGTAACATTAAATATCTGTCACGATGCATACTTCTAACATTTGTAGGTCCACATAGATCAATGTGCACAAGTTCTAGCAATCCATTACATGTATACTATTTGGTCTTGAAAGAAATCCTTGTTTGCTTACCCAACTCATATTCTTTACATACTAGATTAGAAGGCTTAACAATCTTAAGCAAATCTCTAACAGCTTAAAAGTAGAACTGATCTTAATAATTGAATAAAAATTAACATGACACATTCTCCTATGCCACAACTAACTCTCATCAATCTGAGCAATCACACCTTTTCTCACTAGCATTCAAATGAAAAGTGTTACCTTTAGTCTTAGTCCTAGATGCAGTCTCTATACCCGTGGCATTTATGATCTTGCATTTTTCATTCTTAAATTATAGATCATAACCTTTATCAACCATCTATAAAACACTCAAAAAATTATTCTTCAAACCTTCAACATACAAGACATCATCGATATTATTCTTACCATCAAAGGAAATAGAACCTCTGCCATGGATCACACAGGGTTTTTCATCTCTAAATATTACTATTCCACCATCATACCTTTCCATAATCACAAGTTTTCTTTTATCACCGGTCATATTATGTGAACAACCACTATCAATCACCCATTCATCCTTTTCTTCAACTTTAGGAGCTAAAGCTTTCTCCTCAACACTACAACTAGTGGAATCAATAGGTACTGGCCCATCTTCTTTAAAGGCAAGAAACACAAATTCATCCCCTTCTGATCCTTTGTCTGTAACACCCTCATTAGTAGCATAATAGAAGTTCTTCTAATTCCTATACTTTCGGTTAGATCTGTAAGGCTTATCATACTTCTCATGCTTCTCATATCTATCATTATTATCATGCTTATCAAACTTTTCATGCATGTCATATTTAGTGATTCTCTCCAAGAACCTAGAAGAAAAATGTCCTATCTTTTACAAGAGAAATATTTCAAAGGAAATTTTCCATCATACTTACCAACTCCTTTAGGCAATCTCTAGGCAATCAATGCTTAAAGATCATCTTTCTCTTCCATTTCTCTTCTCTCTCTTTCATATCTCGATATTCTACACTCATTAGGATAATACTTCTACTTTCCAGATACAGATGTTGATGCTCTAAATGTTGTCTTGGACTTTCTATGTGGTTCACCTAACACACTCAGTTCAAAATCAATAATTTTTCCAACCAACATATCTCTTGTCCTTGTAGTCATACTCTAGATCTCATCAATAGCAGCTACCTTGTGTTTATAAGAAGGAGGCAATGATCTCAGCACCTTGGCAACAATTTCATCTCCTTCAAGGTTTCCACTGGCACATCTAATACCTAGGACAAGGTCATTCACCTTAGCCATGAAAGAGTGTATGTTCTCATCTTCAACATCTCATACTTTCCTTTCAAACTTTGTATCTTAGCAACTTTCAATTATTTGTCTGCTTCATACAGGGTCTCAAGCTTCTCCCAGATCTCATGTGCGGTCTAAAGTCTCATCACATTTGTCATCTCTGAATTAGTCAAGGAACTAAGCAGTGCTTCCTTCGCTCTAATTTTATTTTCAGCTTCCTTGATCTCATCAGTAGTAACCCGTCCATTCTGAGGAACAAAATAATCATTATTTGTGAGCTTCCAATAATATTCTCTAAGACATCTCAAATGCACCTCCATTTGGTTCGTCCATATAGCATAGTTACTTCCATCAAATCTTAGACTCTCCTTCTTAAAGATAACACCTCTAGTTGCTATCCTAGATCTCCTTAAGCAGTTAAGATTCTTCTAGAGGATCTAGCTCTGATGCCAATTGTTGGCAACAACAACAAAGAAAATTGAGAGAGGGGGGTGAATCAGTTTTCACCAGATCTACAAATTTAATCACAAATTCAGATCGAACAAACTATTGTAATAACAAAGATAAGAAAATTGAAAGTACAACACATGACACCAAGATTTTGATGTAGAAAATCCGATTAAGGGAAAAACCATGGTGGGAACCTACCCATAGTAAGATCATACTCTGTAGTAGTATGTGAAAATATTACAATGGGGAATGCACATGTATTGAGGAACATTTCCTAGAGCTCATTGCTCAAAATATAATGACCGGGAAAGCTACAACCCTTAGCGAAGTCTCACTGACTTACAACAAGATTCAGACTGCAATCTGAAAGAAATGAACTAAAAGAACATCTCCAAATTCCTGATTACAGTTCCAGTGAAGTGCAATTGTCTTCTCTACAACACTAATATCTACTTGATCACAATGTCGAAGGATGAATCACTTGCTTGTACATACACCACTCTCTCATAAGGGAGACACAATCTTGATACACAATATTACACGAATATATCACCTATATATACAATTCATCAACCTTGACAATAAGGTCGGCTAGACCCTCAACTCACAATTATAAAATGACATCACATGATACAAAGATCGACCATTGGACCAATAAAATTATTTACATGACATAACATGGACGTAAATCAAATTTCCAAATTCTCAACTCCATAAAAAATTATGCCAAGATCAATCACAATACGATACACCATCAGAAATACCACATAACACGAAAAATCATAACCGGATCATGAAAAACACCAATAACTTGCACAATGATCAATGCAAATCATCAAAACAAATAGGACACAATTAGGAAACACCATCAAGCATGTTAGAATCATCAATAATAACTATACCAACACCACTTATCAAATCTTCATTGATCAACATCTAAAAAACTCAAGAACACAGCCAATCAGTAACTGTCATGAAGAAAGATAGCTTGTGGAGCACCAAATCATGAACCATATGAAATGAAGATACTTAGCATCATCCAAAACAATATCCCAAAAACTTAGATGAAGATTTTATTACACCGGAATATGCTGGAGGAAATACTAAACTCTGCAAAGCACCAACACAACAAATCAAAACTGCAAATGAGATCTTCTCAATTTGCAATCACCGAAGCAATTCGCAGGAATATGTTAATATCAATGACAACAACATATCCTAGCAGCAACAATATCCAAGTTTCTTTAGAAGGACTTGGGAAAGATCTTTTATTTATAAGGAGTAGATTTGGGTAATAAGTCTAGATACCGAAGTTAATCTACAATGTACATACCAATTTTATTAGAAACAATGATGAAGTAGATATCATTTCTTAGTGAGGTAACTAATAAGAGGTTATTTTCCATTCTATCCTCTAGCCATCCTTTGATTTTGTATGCTAATAAGTCTATTTTGGGGTGGGATTTTATCATGGCTTATTATAAATATAGGGTGAACATGGACATTGCTATAGTGTTCCTGAAGATGGCATTGCACATGGGCACCCAAAGGCAAGAGCAAGAAAATTATGCCAAGTGATCTTCAAGCATGTTTTTCTGGGAGAGATTGATGCATTCCTTTATAATGTGGATGAAAATCTTATGGTATATTTTCTGCAAATTTATTACCTATCTCAAGGAAGGAGTGGTGAGGTAAGAAACTTATTGGTGGTGTAGATGATGGAATTAGAGTTTTTGTTGGCCAAGTGGGGAGATGTGGATAGGAGCCTCAATTTTTTGCAACATGTGGCGGGTATATGATGGGAGTCCTTAAGAATGGATGGGTGAAATAATATATGATAGATGAAGTCCTACTAAAAGTTGATGTGGTTGAGGATTAGGTGGAGAAACGAAATCTAGTGATATCAATGTAGGGAGAAGAGTGGCATGAGAATGACATGCGAGATGTCAAAAAGGTGTCTAATATCTCAACTCATGCAACATGTGACACGGATTATCTATAGATGGTCAGGGCTCCAGTGGTCTACAAAATCCAAAGGGAGCACATAGATTAAATTAAGGTTTTGGTTTGTTTAATGGTTCTATTTTTCCTTGGTCCTTTTGGTCTACAATTTTTAATAGCACATCTTCTAGCTTATGTGGGTCACTTGTGTAGTTGGGTGTATATTGGACTTGGTTTTTGGTAGATTTGTTTTTCTTTCTCTTATTAGTAGTCTTGGGGGTGTAGATAACTACTTCTTCGTCCACCCCCTCCTTTATGTTATGTTACTATCAATCTTTGCTATTACTGTTTTGGGTGCTACCCCTTAGAACCTATTTAATTGTCGAAAAAAATTCCTACAATAAAATAAAAAAGTATCTTTTACACAAGCTCTCACTTCAATCTTGATTAGTTAAAAAATCTCTACAATAAGATCAAAAAGTATTTTTTTAACATCAAAAATTTTATTGACAATATTTAAATTTTTTCTTCTATTATTGTTTTAAAAATTCAACTTATGTCTAAAGAGAAGTGATCTCATAGCTTGTAAGAATGATTTAATTATTTTAAAAATTATATGAATAAGTGGGTGCATATTCTTTTAACTTAGATTCCTAATGGAAATAGGGTGATATGCAATAAATACCCTATTAATTATGTTATGATGCTCTCATAAATGCCTTCCTGATAAAGTCCTTACATGTTCTTGGCAACTAGCATATACTCTTTTTGTGCTAATGAGAAAATGTCCTTAAATATAATATCTAATATTTTTTGGTAAAACCAAATGCATATATATATATATATATAGACATAATAGATATAGAAACCTAAACCATGAAAAAAAGAAAACCAACCCCCCAAAAATAGTTTCCACTCCAAAACATATGCATTTATACCTATATAAACCTAAGAAAGATCAAATCTTCTACATCAAAACCCCCCAGCATCAAAAGAGCAACCCAAAATATAGACCAATAAAAGACCATTTCCAGAACATTTATAGACAAAAACAAACTAAACCCATACCATAATCCACCGAAATTTCATCCCATGAGCCTCACTCCTTCATGATGCCTTTCCTTTTCTTTCCAACGCATTTGGACATCCACAAAATCCATCACAAGTAACTAATTGAGATCTTCATTGGCGTTTTGCACACCCCTATGACATCTGATATTTAAAATGAATATAATAAATTATAAATTAGTTAAAATAACTATTGATATCATCAACAATAAGTATATTTAAATTTTTTATTTAAAAAAAAAAATGGTATTCTGAGCTTATAGATGGAACGTAGCTTTCTGTGTTCTTTTGGTCCTTAATATCTATGTATTCTTTGTATATTTTCTTAATTAATATATCGTGTGCACTGTGTTTTATCTTACAAAAATAAATTATATTTAAATATAATAAAATTATAAGATTTCAATTATAGCTCATCTTTAGTTTTGATTTTTTCATGATGTATAAAGATAAAATTAATTCGATTCTTAAGTAGGTGAAGATTCAATTTTTTTTCAATTAATTTTGAAAGATCTTTTTAGTATCTTTTGAGATTTTTATATTTTTTCAATAATTAAATGCATTTCCAATTTCCAATCACTAAAAACATTTAAAAACACATTTTATTTATTGATTTACATAGTAGTGAATTTGGTCCCTCTCTCTATATATACATAAAACCTATGTGGACTTAGAACCCAATTTTTTAAATAGAAGACTTGACAAATAAGCATATTTAAGATAGATTTTAAGAAGCATGAACATAGCCCTCACCACCATAAGACCCCCTCCCTTAACATATATCTTTTTGAGATAAATAAAAAACGTACATTAAATACAACTACTCAAATTATAAATTAATAAAACACACAATAATTGTTAATTAATAAAACGTATATTTAAAAATATATTTAAATGCATTATGAATAAATAAAAGATAACATTTAAAACAACCACTAATTTTTGCCTTTTCATTAACAGTAATTTCTGTTGACCTCAGAAGCAGAAGAAACAAAGGATAAGGCTCAAGAAGAACACCACCATAAAATACCGAAAGTACAAGTAGAATAATGGCGTACGAATCTGTCAGGAATGTTGGCCATAAACACTCATTTTAAACAATTTTATTCATAAATTAGGGTATAAGAATTTCAACTATTAAGCAATCTCTTGGTTTAGATGTTGGTATTTTAAGGCTTAGATTATGTTTGCTGAACAATGATTTGATACAAATATGTAGTTCTAAAAGTTTTTCGAACTTAAAAGATGTGATTTATAACAGCCTATATAACCTGTGATAGATTTATTTTGTTTTTCCATTAACATGGAGATTAAGTATAACTCTCTTACCCTGTTCAGATATCTGTGTATTTAGAATAGCTCAACACTCCTGTCTATCAGTTAAAGGTTACTAAAAAAATTTCATGATCTCTATTCATTACTGCTTGAACATAATACCTGCAAGTGAGATACACTCTTTCGTTTATATATGTATATAGAGTTCTTTAAAATAACTGAATATTTGTATGTGTTCATCTGTCTGTTATGGTGAGATTTGAAGAAAATAATAAGAAAGAGCACTTGAACTTTACTAAAATATTAATGGGAAAATTTTATATCACAGTTGTACAAAGAAAAATATTTAAATAAACAATTATTTTTTACATACGGCAACAAAATAAATAACCCTCCATGCACTGCAGCATCGGCAAGGTTTAAAGAGCTTTTGCATAACACTTATTATCTGGTGCTGTCCAATACAAAAATGATGGACGCTTTAAAAAACATAAAAAATTAGGAAAAGCTGATTCATAACTGAATTTTTAAGTCTGTAAAACTTTTTTTGAGAAAGTTTTGCTAAAGATACCAATTCTATTTGTACACCTTTAATTAAATATCACATAAAATGTTGTCTCATCTTTGTTTTATTTAGTTGACTTATAGATGCATGCTCTTACAAAAATGTAGATCATGCAACATGCTCTTACAAAAATGTAGATCATGCAAGATCTTTCTAATCAATATAGCTTCTCAACTGGCTGATGTGACAACAATATATAATAGTTTAGCTAATGAGAGAGCCACTATTGTCTAGTTCCTTACCATTCCAAGATACAATTCTACACCTAAGTGAAAAAACTTAGTCAATTTTCACTTTTTCTTTACCAACTAAATCACCCTACTCAATTTCTATGCAATCTAGTAGTTTATATTTTATGTCAAAATAATTTACCATACCAGAATACTAATTTTTGTTGGCATTAAAATGAGATCTATGTGGATCTTGCATGAACTAAGATATTAGATCCATTAATTATATAATATTAGGTCATGAGATACATGAGACTTCTAACCAACTTCAACGTCTTATACAAAGTAGCCTGGAACTTGCATATTTCAAAGTCAATTTCTCAACAAGAAATAAAAGAGTTCAAACTATCATGCATATATTTATTCTAAAATTCTCTAATAAATCTATTATATAGTGAACTTGAGAAATAAATATCTATTTTTAGTGTTATTGCATTTTCACACCAATAAAAAAATGTATTGGTCTTAGATATATAATTTCAAATTTTTTATTTTATTTTTTCTTAAATATTTTGTAGCAACACTTGAAAGGACTTGGAAATTAAGCATTTTTTTAAAACATATAATTCAATGATAACAAATGAGTAACAGACATCTAAGGCTATCGCTAGTGACCCTCCCATGGGGGAAAAGCAGAAAAAGATTGCTTTGGAGGGTGGACAAAGTGTTGTTGGTGGGAAGATTAGCTCAGGTCCATGTACTAGAACCAAGAGTTGGAGCCAGGACCAAGAAACCTCCAGATTCATCATGGAGGACTTAGAGAAAATTAATAGGAGTATTATTTAGAAAAATATTGAATTGACGCACTCTCTTAGCTGAGTGTGTGGCCCTATTTTTTGGTTCATATTTTTTTGTTTGTTTTTTGGCTGTCGGTTTGTGTGGGATTTGTCCCCCGTTCTGCTTATTTTTTCGGTTTGGTTGGTTGTTGGCCTTGGTCTATAATACTTTGGGTTTCAGGTCCCTATAAAACCTATTTATCTTTATCAAAAACACACATCTAAGGCTAATAATGCATGTAATTTCTAGCAATGCAAAAATATTGACAATTCAAGTGTACTACATGATATTCACAATAATGCAAATGAATTCTTTCATAAGTATCAATGGAGAATTAATGGAAATAATGCAATTAAATTCTTTCATAAGTATCAATGGAGGATTAATGGTCAATCATACGTGAAGTCTACCTTTAGTTCTCTTCCAAGTTTATGAAGATTTGTTATCTTTATCTTTCTATGGGATACATTGGGATGTAATTTGATCTCAACTATATTATATTTTATCTCTATCTACCCCTCCAAATGGATTCTTTGGATCATGGAGAGGGAGTATTCAATCAAATCAACCTATAGTGCATAGATATAACATCAAAATGACCATCCAACTAAGAGGTTATCCACCTTAGATAATACACGATACCAATAACCACATTAAGACATGACATACTATAGTATGAGTTTTTTTCCAGTTTGATATCTACATATCATTTATTAGACACTATGTTTTCATTGTAGTCCATTGGGTGACTAAACAACAAGGACATCCATTTCTAGCATGGAGTTGGCCCCCAAATGTATATGCTCTTGGCAAAATATATCCAAGCCCTTAGATTATTGTGTGATATCACTCATGTGCATGTCATTGGTAGTATCGATTCCCTATCGAAGTGTTACAAATGACAATATTTTAGCATAGTACATCTTTTTACTACTTTCATTCAATGTCCCTCTAAATATTTTACAAAAATAAAATTTTACTATTTTTTGTAAGTCTAGCTACCAGAAATTAGTAAATTAGAACCTACAAATAAATTAGGAAATTTTTCTCTTCAAGCTAAGTTAGTCATATGAGATTTAATAACAAATATTAAATATTCTTTGAAATAATATACATGCCAAAAGTTGGTGTGGCATTATTGAAGAGAATCCTTTGTTGTTGGAAAATTGTTAGAGGTAAAAGACAAAATTAGACAAGTCACATTTTGAAACAAGAATGTTAGAAGGTTGTGTACAAATGCAAAAAAGAGTTACAAATTTTTCATGCAAGAATATTTTATTTTGGATGCCCAAATTGTTGTTTGAATATATTTTTATTTATTTGATTTTTGGAATACTTTTGGATTGAATCTATCATGCTCATTCTAACCAATTTATTTTGTATACTATCAGAGGCTAATAAAGTAATGAAGAGGGATATCCAACACTAATAAACAATAAACATTGAGGCTAAAAGGAAGTGGTCTATGAGGTCTCTAAGGGAATTCTCATCCCACAATTGTATTGGGGCTTAATACTTTCAGTTTGTAGAGTTCTCTTGAGTATATTTTGAGTGTTTTGTAGAGGTTTTGAGTGCATACTTTAGAGGTGTAGTTTTAGATTTGTATTGCTAATATTAATAGCATATATTGTTGTTATTTCATTTTTTAGAATATTTTGTTCTATAGTAAGCAAGTGTGAGAATCTTGGAGAATTTTTAGTAGAAGTTATAGTTATTTCTTGTGTATTTGGATATTGATGACCTTGACTTTGTTCTTGGAATTTGTAGAAAATTTTCATACTTATTTGATGTATTGAACAAAAAATGAATGTAAAATCATGTTCAAATCTTTAATAAATCATTCTACTACAATTTCTTAACTTGGGTTTCAATTTTCTATGTTTTGGAGGTCATTTTTGTGTATTTGATTTGTCTATTTTCATTTTTATACAAATATGATTTAGAGATCACAAGAAATCATTCAATTTGATTTTTTATATTTTTTAAAGGAGACATTACATTGGTATTAGATCTATTATCTTGTTAGATTGAGGGTTTGTTAGCATTTGTTTATGCCACTAGGTGATTCTTTCACATCCACTCCATCTTCCAGCCCCATGGAAGAAATGGTAATAGATCTAGCTGCTATGAGAGCTTCATAAGATAATCTTCATGAGAGATTTAAGAATTTAGTCACTGAAAACGATTTCTTAATTCATATGCAAGGCATGATTGCAATTAAAGGTTGTAAAGAACACTAGAGTTTAATCATAAAAACCAAAAGGAGGAGATACACGATCATGGATTAATGAATATTTATCTACAAAAGGATGAAGAATATGAGCCAAAGGTTAAAGGAAATTAATTTTTAAATGCAAATATATTTTAGTATATGGGATTTGATTGCAAGAATGTGTTCTTTTGTTGAAGTTAATTCAAGATCAATATTTCATGTTGAATATAAAGTGTTCAAAAGTGGAAAGGATACTCCTGAGAATTTTAAAGGTGTCCATGGGACAACCATTGAAGAAAATATTTTAATTTTATATGTTGAGGGTATGAAGACAATTATCTCCTCATAATAGGAAGATGATCTCATTCTTGACTTCTTAATGTATGAAAGAAATGATCAAATTTTCATATTTGTTGCTTCCTCTTATGCCATTGCAAAAATTTAGTCATCATGGTTAGCATGCTAATAGTGTGATAGAGTAAGGGATATGACTCTCTATATAAAGCATGGAGATTATTTGATTCAAATTCAATATTTTTTTCACATATGCCATCATATGTATCCTTTCAGGATTAGAAATGGATACATGCATTGATACAATTATTAACTTCTCCATTTTAGTTAGTATTATTAATAAATTGAGATTTAAATTCATTAGAAACTTATTTTGTTACAAGAAAATAATAGCTTTGTAAAATCAGTATATTGGATATAATAAAGCAGTACTAATATTATAATAAAATTTCTATTTAATTTTGTTTACAGTAGCAAGATCCACTATTGGCAAGTTTCTTACTAGTCCAAGGTAGAATTCAATGTCTTATTAAATCACCTTAATCAAAGTCTAGGTAATCTACTAGTTTATACTTTTTGTCAAAGTAATTTAAGTCAAAGTTTTATGCACTACTTACATACCTTAATACTAATTTTTGTACCCATTAAAATGACACTAATGTAGAGCTTGCATGAACTAAGAGATTAGATCCATTGAATATATGATATTGGGTCATGGGATACATTAGACTTATAATCACTTTTTATACAAAGTAGTGTCTACCTTGGTATTTTTCTTATTTCATAGTCAATTTCTAAACAAGTGTTGAATGAGTTGAAACTATCATGCATATCTTTATTCTAAACATCTCTAACAAGGCATAGTTCTTGCCAATTTTGGGAGAATAGTTTTGTTCAGCTAATTGGAATTCCAAATGTTATAAAATCAAAGTTAAGTTTCTATAGAAAGAAAAAAATTGTTTTTAATTTGAAATGCGATATTTTAAGTTTTTTTAATTCAAGACACTTATAGAAGAGTTCAATATATAATCACAGTGAACATGCAAGGAAAAATCCAATAGATAAAACATTATAAACATTGTAAAGCAATGCATCTAGAATACAATCACTATGACATTTTTTCATTGAAAAAAGCTTATGGTCAGCTGTGTTTAGCAAATTCCATATTTTGAAACAACAATTTTTTGTTATAAAACATATATAAAATTGGAAAATTAAGTTAATATGGAATGATAGAATTATCTATGTGCATTTCCTACACTAGATATTACTTTCCATCATTAAGATAAATAATACTTGTGATACTATTTTTTTGTTTTTTGATCAGTAAAAGGTCGAAGCCTGAGAAATCTTATTAATTAAATAAAGTGATTACAAAATCCATTCGGTGTGGGAACCGGTAGGAAAGAATGGAGGAAGAAAACCTTTGGTCTCGCCCAGATCCCTTAGAGGATTAGAATCTAATGATACACATAACAAAATGAGAACAAGATACAATAGTCCTTGGGGAAATCCCATCAAGGCTAAGCTATATGATGAAGAGATTGATCTAGAATTTTGAAGTTCTGAAAAAATTGCTCATTCCTAAAAATGGTGTCTGCACCACCCTTTATTGCCTGGATCTAGTCTCTCGGAAGAAGGTTACAAAATGTTCCCCTGATCTGCAAAAGATCTTACAGCCAAGATCAGTGTCAGGAAAAATACTACAAATCTTAAATGAGAGAACTATGTCAAGAGACTCCTTGAATGAATAATAAAGCTCGAGAACCCTCAAAGGGAAGGCCTTGCTAGGATAATCATGACCAAACCTGCATAAAACCTTTAAACTTGTCCTACATAAATCACTCAAAGAGATGTTAGCCTGAAAAGATACTGCACAACTAATTGTGCCAATCCTTCATTATTAATCTACAACATCCTCAGAGACTATAAGTAATGTTAAGAGTTTATGAAGCCAAAATCATAGTATAGCAATTTCATAGCACCATACAGGGAGATAGAGAGCCATTCAAAAAAGGATAGTAAGACCAAATATTTCCAAAGTTAGATCATATCACTCCTGCTTACTATAGAGAGAAATCAATATGGCTTCCACCTTTAAAACATAGACAAACAACCTGCGCAAGAGAGGAGAAATGAGGAGAAAACCCTGAACTGGATTACAGAAAGAAGCTCGTATAATCAACATAGAAACCTACAAATGAAGTTGGAGACAACCTCCTTACTGAATCATCCATTATCATCCAAAATAAAGAAAATGCCAAACACTAATTAAACAAAACCAAGCAGATATCTAGATAAATGAACTCACAAAGTTGGTTCCCACTTTTTGGTACGTCTTGATTTTTGCTGAAATCATATATTTTTTAAAAAATATAATGATTTAAGCTTTAAGAGGTCCCATTTTAAGTAATTAATTGAAGAGACTTAAATCAAAGGCTCTTAGATCAAAATTTCTTGGATAGAACAATGGAGTCTCCTTTGCATCTATCAAATGCTGATAAAAGAACAATTTTACATTAGCTTTTGGGGAGTCAAATGAATTCATTTAATTTTTTTTTTTTTAAAGTATTTAGTGCTTATTATAAGATTTCCAAATAGTATAACTTTTAATATATTTAATTTCATTAATATATTTTTATTTTATTTCTTATGAATATAGGTTGTTCACCGAACATGAACTTCTTTGTTCAATGCATTGGAAAAAATAGTAAACTAATTCAAAAAAATTCTGAAAAATATCTATGCACTAGGTATTGGTGTTTTCTTTCTAACAAAAAAAAATAAATTGAATTTGGATATATATAGAACAAGTTATGTGTTCAAATGTACACCTATATCCAAATTATAATTAGTTGAACTTCAAAAATTAATAAAATAAATAATATTCAACATATCACTATCAAACCAAGTGCATGCCTTGGGTATTGATGTTACAAACAAAATTCAAAAGAATTAAGTTTTTATCATTTATAGAAAAAAAATTATGCATTTCTGGATACACATCACTCTTAAAAAATGTTGTTTTCTATAAACACCTACTTTTTGAGGGAGATGGAAAAGTCAATAAAATTTTATTCAAACAAATTTGTAAAAAATATATTTAGAATCTTCAAATAAGATGTTAAAAATCACTAGTTTGTATCATCTTCTTATTAACGGTTTAAAAGTTATAGGTGTGATAAAGTGAAGGTTTTTTTCAAAATATTCATCTAAGTGTCAAAGTTGGTCAAAAAGTGGGAACCAGTATTGTGAGTATATATATATATATACATATATATATATATATATACATATATATATATATATATATATATATATATATATAGATATAGATGTATATATATATGTATATATATATATGTATATATATATATATGTATATATATATATATGTATATATATATATGTATATATATATGTATATATATATCTATATATATATACATATATGTATATACACACACACATAGATATATATATATATATACATATGTATATATCTATATGTATATATATATATATATACATATAGATATATACATATATATATATATATATATGTATATATATAAATATATGTGTGTGTATATATATATGTATGTATGTATATATAAATAGAAATTTATATATATCCATACAGATAGAAAATAGGATAGAAACTGATTAAAATCTTGGAACGACAAGATTAATAAATACTACCAGAAAGTAAAGATGATAAGCATAATATACTTAATCCATAAACACTTTAAAAAATCTTTAAGTCCGAGCTGCGAAGGGATGAACCAGCTTCAGGGACAGAAACAATGCTAAAATTAGAGTAAAAATCCAACTAAGCAGCCATATGTCTAAAAAATGATTTGTCTGATCTAAGCCTAAAAACAAATTGTAAACACTTGAAATTCATAAAGAGGGAGGAAGCATGAAACCATAATAGACCCATCTAACCAGTCCGACATCTCCTTACCTACTCCTATGGAATCTTTTCTCCAAGACTGGTTGGCGAATTAGCAAGGGAGGAAACAAGGGATGTGGGGATTTCCATATCGTATGGAACAACTTCAATATTCTCCACTTCTATATAGTTAGCCAACCACCTATTTTACGTCAGTTTCCTAACCTGCAAAAGCCACATGAGGAAGAAGAGATTCCTTCGCCTAATTGGGTTGTAGGCTTCAAAGGCTATCAGATCCTCAATTGACAGAATTGGGTATCTAGGCACCCAGTTGTTCATCCAGATGAGAATATCATAGTCATGAGGCTTTGGAGTAGTGAGCTCTTCGTCAATATTAACCACCACATAGTCCAAATCTCCAAGCAATTCCTTCTTCAAGACCATTTTACAAAGTTTCATTACCACATTCCTGTCATTCTCAAAATGCATGGCCACTGCCAAGAACATTGTGGCAATGTCTGAATTGGCTCTAGTGTGGTCTTCATTCATAACATTATCATCCTCAAGGATTTTCATGACCGCCTTGATGACCAGGGGGTTCAGAAAGACTAGGATGCCTTTCAATCTCTCCTCCTTAATTTCTCCTACAAAAGCCATTTGCCGCTTGAGCCCTATTAATCTTAGCGGAGTATCCAATGAGCTACAAGAATATCTAGAAAACCTAGAGCCCAAGCAAGTCATTACTTAAATAGAGCTAGAATTACAAGTCTCCATGAAATACAACTTATCTTTCCTAAGAGGGATGATAAACACTAAAGGATGATAGAATTCGAAGGGCCAAGATGCAATTGAAACAATCTCGAAGATCGAGGTAATAAATACCACCACCTCTACATGAATGAACTACTTAACAAATGTTGGCTATCGTGGTGAGGGAAGTCACATCAACACCACAAGTATGCCACCAAGTTGGCACTAATCGAGGGGTATTGCTAACAGAAGATGTCTCGAAAAGATATCGGCTGCCTCTAAAATATGGCTAAAATCCATAGATAAATATGGTCTAAATCATTATAAAATACATATAAAATAAATTAATAGATAATTCTAACTCTTAAATCACCATAATCTCTTATTCCTATTGGTGTATAATATATCTATAGGAATATTAATACATATACATCCACGCATATATATATATATTTATTTATATATATGCATGTCTATATAAATATTCATATGTATACCAATAGACGTAAAATCTTATGAAGCTCTAAGAGGAGATCTAAAGAAAATATATGAAAATAATCTCTCCACAAAAAAGACCAGAGATCCATAAAAATATTGTGATAGCTTTGAGAGAGGCTTGCTAAACTACCCCATTTGGGAGCGCTGTTAAGAACACATCCTTCCATCTTCAATCTAGGATTAGCCCCCAAAGGTAACATAGACTAACCTTATTTAGAAGAAGTGGAAGGCCACAATTTAGAAAAAGAAAAAGACCCCGGGGGAACCCCAAGCCAAGCTAAACAAGACCATAAGCTTAGGATAACCAACCCATTAACTAAAAAAGAGGAGGATGACTCCCTCCTAACTAATGAACTACCCATCGGCCCTTGCATTATCTAATTCATCTGCCTTAGAGTTTCCCTCTCTATAGATATGGTTGAACATTGTTTTCTTGAAATCTCTAAGGATACCAAGAGCTCTAGACAAGAGCACACTCAACTTCCAATCAAGCAGAGAACCTTTTCTGAGCCCATTGATAATAATGGTCAAGTCTCCTTCAATGGATAGTTTATGGATAACCCTATTTTGACAAAGGACACCTTCAATTAGGTCTAAGATTTCAGCTTTGTTATTGGATTCAAACCCTATAGGTTTGGCTAGCCTAGCTAGTTCCCTCCCACCCTCATCATGTAGACAACATCCAAAACCTGTAGAACCTAGGTTCCCACGTGAGGCTCCATCAAAGTTTAGCTTGACCCAACCCCTTTTTGGGGCCCTCCACTTGTAGGCCTTTCTTAGCTCCTATTTGTTATAGTTTCTATCTCCAGAAAAGGGAGGGATCTTCAAACAAAACCACCGTCCCCTCATCTTCTTGTCCCAGTAGGTCATCTCTGAGAGATTACTAGGAAATTTAGAAGTTCTACTATTCAGAGTCGCCACAATTGAGGCTTCTATTTTATTCACCAGAAGGGTAGACTCCATCTTCTCCTCCTTAAAGAGTCTCCTATTGTGTTTCTTCTAGAGTTCCCAAATAACCAAGGAAGGGGCCAGGTTCTAGAACCCACCATATAGGGAGTTCTTGAAAAGGGTTGGCCATGCCTGAAACATCCCAAGGATGGTATTGGGAAAGGTTGAGTACCACCCTAATTTGTTGCACAACCATAGCTAGCACTTTGAGGCATAATTACAATTAAGAAGGATGTGGTCTTTATCTTCTTCAGCCTCTTCACATAAAGGACATCTGCTAGGGCCTTCATAGCCCATCATTCTGAATCTATCTGCATTAAAAATATTATTCTGGAGAGAAAACCAAGAGAACAATCCTGCCTTTGGTGAACACATCTTATCCCAACACAGGACTAAAGGGACAGAAGTGAAAGAGGAGAGCTACTGACTCAGGAGGAGATTATAACCATCTTTGGAGGTGTATTCTCCCGATTTTGACCCATCCCTGACAAGAGTATCTAACCCTAAGTTGAAAGTGACTGTCCTCCTTTTAAGGATGTCTTGAAGCAACAATTTCTCCCTTGCAGGGATGTCCACCTGATCAATGCCCATTAAAGGGATCTCCAAGACCATCCCTTGGCTAGGTCTCCCTCAATAGGCATGATGTAATCATTAACATATCTACCTCAAATGGATTCTAGCACTACTCTGGATGTTTCCAGATTAGCTTTTTGCTGAAGGACTGGGAAACCTCTCCAAGAGTCAAACCAGAAAAGGGCATTATAACCCTTGCCCAGATTCCATGATAATTTGTCTAAGATGATTTTCCTACAATCCAGCATAAAGTTCCAAATATGCAAGCCTCTCAGAGGGGAGGAGTCCCTGAAGAGGCTTGTATGGTCCCTACCTCAGAGATATTTATGGTAAAGGATTTGAGCCCAATTTATATGAGGAGATCTAAACATTCTCCATACTAATTTGGCCCCCAACGCCCTACTCTGATCCTTAATATTCTTAATCCCAATACCTCCTCCCGACTTGGGCCTATAGATCTTATCCTAGGCCATAAGGGAAATCCGCTTCTTCTCTTCCACCCCTTGCCAAAAGAAAGATCTTAGATGTCTATTTAGAATTTCCTTTTTGGACCGGGGCAAGTTAATACATGATATCTGATAGATGGGCATAGTAGCCAAAACCAATTTAACCAGAGTAGCTCTACCACACAAGATAGCCACTTACCCTTCCAGGTTGCTACCATGCTTCTAATCTTATCTACTACTCCATCCCACAGATTTGATGACCCAGAGCCCTTATCTAGGGGAAAACCTACATACTTACAAGGGGGACTTCCTAAATTGAAATTCAAAATGCCACACATGTCTTTTTGTAAGCTTAACTTAGTGTTTAAAAAGAAGACTTTAGATTTAGCTGGATTGATTTTCTGACCTGAGGCCTTAGAGTAAGAGTCCAGGATCTTCTTAAAAGCTCGAGACTCACCTAAATCACTAAGACCATATAACATAGTGTCATCTACAAATTTCTGATGCATTGTAGGGTCAAGGTTGTTGGTAATTCTAATTCCTAGAATCTGACTATTTTCTCTAGCTCTAGAAATCGTTCTCCCTAAGGATTCTGCCATAATGATGAAGAGAAAAGGGGATAAGGGATCTCCCTACTTCAAACCCCTAGAGGAGCTAAAAAAAACTTTAGGGGTATCATTGACCAGCACTAAGAATTTAGGTGTAGAGATACATTCAAAAATCAAATTAATCTCAGCATAGGGGAATTCAAAAGCTTCTAAGCATCTATATAAAAATCTCCGATTCACCTTGTCATATTCTTTCCTAATGTCTAACTTCAAGACCATACTAGGAGTTCCATTCTTCTGGACAGAGTAGATGGCCTCCTGAGCTATAATAACCCCTTCATAAATAGATCTTCCTGGAACAAAACCTGTTTGTTCCTCTCTAATCAAAATGGGAAGGTGTTTTTGAAGCCTATTAGCTAGAGTTTTAGAAAAAAACTTATAGATAGTGTTGCACAAGGCTATGGGTCGAAAATCATCAAAATGCTCAGGTTTATCCTTTTTTGGGATAAGGGCCAAAAAAGAGTTATTGATTTCCTTGAGGATATTACCCGAGTTTGTCATACCTTCAAGAGTTGATGTCGCTTCCTCACCTAAGAAGGGCTAACATTTTTTAAAGAAACTAGTCAGAAAGCCATCCAGCCCAAGGGATTTGTCTAGACTCATTTGCATAAGAGTTGCTTCTAATTTTGCTAAAGAAAATTTAATAGTCAGAGAATTAGTTTGGTCCTTACTCGGAAGCTTTGGGATGCACTTAATAAACTTGTCCTGAATAGAGCCATGAGGGCTCCAGTTAGAGTTGAGAAGAAGAGAAAAGAAATCTACAACCTCCTTTGCAATGATTTTAGGGTTAGCCACCTTAGAGCCATCACTCAACTTAATCTTGGAGATATGGTTAATGACTCTTCTCAACCACACACTATTGTGGAAGAATTTGGTGTTCTTGTCACCCTCCTCGAACCAAGTCTCTCTAGATTTTTGTTTCTGTTGGTGTAAATAATTATTCATCATGGATATTATTACACTTTACTTAAGTTTACTTAGGAAATCCATTTCATAGTAGTTTGGGTATGAGACACTTGGGTGTTTGTGTCACATTGGGATAGTGTGTGTAGGAGAATTTCCACCTTTTATGGTGTTGATCTTGTTGTTACACTCCACATTTAGTGGGTGATCCACCTCATGTGGAATATTATATTGTTTCTCCTACCTACCCACACCTAATTACTACCTATCCTTGTTTCTTATTGAGCCACATGTCATGTTTGTGTGCTCACACATCCCTAGCCTTGCCTATATAAGTAGGCTCATCTACATTGTATGTAATTGAACAATTGATCATTTATCTATTGATGAGAATACAATTTATTCTTATCCTATATTTTGTCTCTTTATTGTACTTTTCATTGAGCTCTTGATCTTGGAAAAATCTCACATGGTATCAAAGCCATTGGGGCTTCATTGATTGGTTTTTGGAGACATCGTGGAAGGCTTCTATTTTTGGATCTGAAGAACTGCATTTTTTGGAGGCATCTTAGAGTGTTTTCAACCTCACCATTGCATCCAAGAGGCTGTTTCCATAAAAATTGAGTATAAATTTGACCTATTTTGGTGAAAATCAATTTTTGGGTGTGGAGGAAATTTTCTGCCCAATTTGGGCGGTACGGTATGGAATTTTCATTTTTTTTCAAAAAGAAAAAATTGGAAATTAGTTTTGGGATCCGTACCTTCTACCCAGTCAGAAATGCACAGTTAGCACCATGTCAGCAGTCCAGTTGGCTGCCAAATCACCCTGCCACATCAGCAGCCCAGTTGGCTGCCACATCACTTACCACTTCACTTGCATAGTTAGTGCCACATCAGTGCCCAGTCAACCGTGAAGTTTGGGTGATGGTCATACGACCGTCAAATTTAACCCCGCAGTCCACTGACGTCATCATTTTTTCAAAAATTTTGCTGGCCCCTCTCATTGAGCTTTTTGATTTTGTAGTTCAACTTCAAATGGCCATATCCTGCTCATTTTTGCTCCTTTTTTGGTGCAATGTTTTTTGAAATGGGCTAGAATTTCGTGTACTTTCACATGGTGGAATTATTTTCTAAATTTGATGGACAAATTTTTCAAAATTCTTAGTTTTTGGTGACTGTACCTATCCAATCCTCATTTCTGCAACTTCCAGGTGTCTGTTTAGGCTCATACGAACTCCTTTTCAAGTGCCATTTTTTTTGAAAGTGTATTGTTTTTTGCCTACTCTTAGAATATGCTATCAGTTTGCAATAATTATGGGTGGAAATTGTACTTTCATCATATGGTCTTATTTGGCCAATTTGGCATTTGTATTGCATAGATCTATCTTTCTAATCTTTTACTTTGAAGTTCTCAGACTATTGGGATAGTTGTAAAACAAAATCAGAATTCCACCTTGCCATTGTTTGCAAGTGGCCTATTGTATATGCACTACATATAAATTGCCAAAATCATCATTTTTGGGGGGGTACTTTGATTGAGTGAATTTGGGGGGGCATCTCTTATGCTTTTGTACTCTTGTGTTCCTTCCTTTTTTCTGCTATGGGTTCTTCTAAGTTTCCTCTCTTAACTCCTCATAATTATGCTACTTGGAAAATTGATGCATGGAGTAGACTTATGGAAAAAGGACTAAATCATTACATTGATGGAACTATTGTTGCTCCTACTGATCCTAAGGTTGATCCAGTTGGTGACTTGGATTGGCTCACTAAAAATATCATGGCAATTGGTACCTTAAGAAAGTATGTATCAAAAGATCTCATTTTTCATATTGAGAAATGTACTCTAATCAAGGATGCTTGGCAAAAGTTTCAAGACTTGTATGGTCAAGTTGATGAGATTAGGGGATATCAAATTGATAGTGATCTCACCATGTCAGATCCCAAGAACTTTGATACTATACAAGATTATGTCACTAAGGCAAATGAGTTGAGGGCACAACTCAAATATTGTGGCATTGATAAGAAGGATACTCAATTGATATTCAACTTGATAGGCAAGCTTCCACAAGAATATGCAGCATTTATTTCTAGTTTCCAAATCCATAGGATGACAATGGGTTCAAGCTACACAATGTCTACATTTGATGCTTTTAATGAAATGTTGATGATGGAACAAACTAAGTTGATAAGCATGGGCATTCTTAAGGATTCTAAGTCTCAAGCATTAGTGGCAAATCAAGGGAACAAAAGAAATCAAGGAAAGGACAACTCAAACAAGAAGAAATGGCAATCAAAGCCTAAGGACAAAGCATCATCCTCTCCACAACAAGGAGATACATCCTCTTCCAAGAGGGATAATTCACCAAAGAGGAAGAAACCTACTTGTGCCTATTGTAAAAAGTTTGGTTATGAGGAGCGTCATTGCCATTCTAAGAAGATTGATGAGCTCGCACATATCATCAAAAAGCATAACATTGATTTTCCTAATGTCTACAAGAAGGATGATTCATCAACTTCCACTTCCTCACATTCAAAAGGAAAAGGGCAAGCATTAATGGCTTCTACAAGTGGGAAGACTCACTCTTTTGGGACAAGAAAAGGAAAAGCTCTATGTGCTACTATCAGTCATGATTCAGAGAGATGGCTTCTAGATTCAGGGGCTTCTTATCATATGGCATCTTTTCAGTCAATGTTCTCTAGATTTGAGCCTTGCACTATGCTGCAGATATTAATGGGCAATCATACATACATGGATGTGATTGGGAAAGGATCTATTGACATTGGAGATAACTCCTTCAATAATGTGTTGTGTGTACCCCACATGACAAACAATCTCCTTTCTATCTATCAAATCACACATGGCGCAACTAAGAGAGTTGTGGAGTTCACACTTGAGTCAGTTTTCATTAGAGACTTGGAGACTAGAGCTATCATTGCGACTGGGGTGGTTGATCATGCATCTCGGTTATACTCCTTTTCAGATTTTGTTGATGATGATGATTTCACATTTGATGATTCGACACATGTTGATCACACTTCTTGTGATGGTTTAGATTTTGAGGAGAACTTTGGGCACTTGAACATGGGGATTCTCACATGTGAACCCATTCTTGAGTCTTGTATTTCATCTCCTCATATTGATATCACATCCCCTATTGCACTTGATGATGCAAATAGTGCACCAGTTTTGGCTTCATGTGATTCAATGCAGCAAGATATTCATTGTCTTCCAGCTTCAGATTCATGGGATGGTTACTTGATAGACATTGCAGGTTTGTTTGTGGAATCCTACATTGCAGATTTGGGAGACATCATTGATGAAATTCATCTTCTCTTTGATGAAGCCGATCCTTCTTCGATTGTTGCGAGGGAACACTCTGACCCTCTTGTTCATTCTCTACATGATCATTCTTTGAGGTTGACATGATTGTGGATACTTATGTACAACAATTGGAGGAGGTCTCTTTATTTTTTCCGGAGACATGTGAGTCTTTGGGACATGTTCTACATCCATCTCCACTAGATCTTGGAGTGCCTTTTTCAATAGTGTGCCACAATTTACCACCTTTGGAGGGGGTATCTTTCAGCATCGACATGGAGACACTTGAGTAGTTTTTCAGAGATTCCTTTCATCATGAGTTTTTTTCATACATCTTCCCTTCATGATTGGGGAGACTTCATGGATACACCTTTGGTTTTGTTTCTTCCTAAGGGGAGGAATGTTGTTCATCGTTCGTGGAGTAGTTTCTTCATACATTGAGCTTCTATCATTGGTGCAGATTCCACATTGAGGGGGGGCTTCCTAGATTCTCTTCTTCTCTCATATAGGGGGGACTTTTTCCTCACATGGGGTTTTGGCCTTTACATACTTCTATGAGAGTTCTTTGTATCTAGTTTTCATCTCTCTTTTGGGGGAGGGTTTTTTCCCATTGGGTTTTTCTCTCTTTCTCCATTTATGGGAGATTGCATTTGCATTTGTACATGGGTACCTAACATGGCTTCGTAGCTGGGACCCATCTTGCATTTCTTAGTTGCATTGTAGACTTTAGTGCATTCCCCTAAGTTGCACTTAAGGGGGGGTGTTGGTGTAAATAATTATTCATCATGGATATTATTACACTTCACATAAGTTTACTTAAGAAATACATTTCATAGTAGTTTGGGTATGAGACACTTGGGTGTTTGTGTCACATTGGGATAGTGTGTGTAGGAGAATTTCCAGCTTTTATAGTGTTGATCTTGTTGTTACACTCCACATTCAGTGGGTGATCCACCTCATGTGGACTATTATATTGTTTCTCCTACCTACCTATCCTTATTTCTTATTGAGCCACATGTCATGTTTGTGTTCTCACATATCCCTAGCCTTGCCTATATAGGAAGGCTCATCTACATTGTATGTAATTGAACAATTGATCATTTATCTATTGATGAGAATACAGTTTATTCTTATCCTATATTTTGTCTCTCTATTATACTTTTCATTGAGCTCTTGATCTTGGCAAAATATCACAGTTTCCAAAAGACTTCTTCTTTAGCAAGAATAGATTCATGATCCGAAAGGAGTTTCTTTTCTCTCAAAAACAAGGTCTCATCCATCCCATGTCTCATCACTTTCTCATTCATCACTACCAACTCAACTTCCACTTGGGGCTTATTGTCAAAAATATTGCCAAAGTGCTCCTTATTCCAATGGATGAGTTTTTGCTTAATAATCTTAAGTTTGTTGACAACCTTGCAGATCCTAGACCCAAAAACCTTGGCCACATTCCACCATTCCTTTAGAAGCTTAAGGATATTGTCATGCTTTAGCCACATATTCTCAAATTTGAAAGGGCATCTTTTTGGGCCAACCTCACCCGGAATGCCAAGTTGAATTGGGAAATGATTTGATCCTGAGAAAGGTAGAATAGAGGCTTCCAGGGTATAGGGGAAGTTGATGAGACTACCCAATACAAAGAATCTACCAAGTTTCTCTGCAGTGTTACTGAAACCTAACCTTCAGTTATTCCAGGTAAAGGCGTCCTTTACCATATTGATCTCTATCATGCCACAACGATGTATCCAATCTGTAAAGTCAAGAGAAGCACAAGAATTTTTACCTAAGCCTCTTTGCTTCTCATGATGATGCAAAATTGCATTAAATTCACCTCCTAAAATGCGTAATTGATTAAGGGTGCTCATGAAATTCTCAATTTCCTCCCAAACTCTCTTTTTATCCTCATTAAGGATTGGCCCATACACATTAATAATGACAAAATCTAGATCATTTTTCAGGATACTAATCCTCCCACTCATCCATTTTCTATGTGACTCCATAAGTGAGAAGATGATATTGCATGGGTCCCAAATTATAGAAAGTCCTCCAGAGGCCCCATTGGTTGGAGCCCATTTAACCAGTGTAAATCCTAATCGCTTGCCGAAGGAGGCTAAATCCTCATTCCCTAATTTGGTCTCCTGTAATAGAGCTAATTATGGACTGTAAGAAGATAGGAAATGCTTGACTATCCTTTGTTTTTTACGAGCATTTAAGCCCCTAACATTCCATGAAACTACTTTCACGATGCATTAGGAAGGAACTTCCCCTTTCCTGCAGGAAAAATTTCTGTGAGTTTAACCTGACCTTCCACAGTACCATCATTAGCTCTAAGCTCTGATAAGGATTTCTTGCCTCTCTTTTTGTAGAGCTTGGCACAATCCGTAGTAGATTTTTCATCTACCTAGAGTTTGATTCCCAAGGTTTAATTTTCCTTATCTAAATATAAAAAAACTTTCTCCATATTAAAGACTACAGGAGGGGAGAAAATCCCAAAATCTCTTTTCTAAGAATTTTTTTTCTAAAGATCGAGCTCATCCTTGTCTATTATTTCATCCAATAGTTTCTCCATAATTTCCTTAGTAACTGAGTCACATAAATAGTTTATAATGCAATTTACCTCTTCCTCTTTGCGGGCTTGTTCATCCTCTTGATCAACCCTTTCTGATCTAATGGGGCCTTCCCCCAGTTGGGGAGAGCCATTAGAGTTGCTCCAAACATCCAACTAGTAACCTGATCAAGGGAAAGAGGAAGGGCTTCCTTCTCCCCACCCTTACCATCCTTAGAAGTAGGAATAAATTCTCCCTTCTTAGCAAGGGGTATCTCTGGATAAGCAGTCTTGCCTAACCTATCCAACGATATATCCTCAAGGGTGTGAAGAGAAGAGGGGGTCATCCTTTCATCCCTACTCTAGTCTGCTATAATTTCCCCCTCTTCTACCTCCTCGGGTTGCCTACTCGGCAAAGAGATTTCCTTGATCACAAACCCTCCTTGCTCCATATTGAAACTGATGTATACCTCAGGAATCATTCTAGGTTTTGATTGAGAAGAGGGGAATTCTAAGATCAGATCGGGAGCTGGGTGTAAATATAGAAACCCTTTATAAAATTCAGGGTAGATAAGGAAAGATGACACCCCTGTTCTAATTTCTATGGGCCTTAAATATTTAGCACTAATATCCATGTTAATTATCATTACACAATTTGAATATTTCCTATTTTTATCACTAATCTCTACAAATTTACCCAAGTGATTACCTATTTTCCTAATAATTTATATGTCCATTAATTCTACTAGTAGGTTAGGGATCATAACCGGTCTATCTACCTTAAAAGATTTCTGTTTGTTTGGATTAAAATCCAATTGCCATTCTAAAAAAATAAAATCAAAATCTTTGAAAGTTGGAGATTTGCCTATTAGGAATTCCTCCTTATGCCTCAAATTTCCACAATCAATATACAAAAAACCCTAAGTTAGGATAGCTACACTTACTATCCATTTGAAGGAGGACTTGAACTAGTCTGCAATAGCCTCTGATGGGATTCCAAGTCCTTGCCATCTAGCGAAAACACCAAATGCCTTGCAAGATTGTTGAATCCTTTTAACCAAATTGTCATTAATCTCCAAAATATTTGTCGAATCTGAATTAGGGCACATATTTGTGATCGGCTCAGCCCTTGAGGGTTTGGGAGGTGTCTTAAATTTCTTTCCCTTACCCTCAGAAGCCCTAGGTCAAGTATGAATACCAACTGACCCTCTATAAACCTTATTTCCACTACTTTTAACATTATCAGAATGAGATCTAACCCGAAGAGCTATTTTATGAAACCTTCCTCAAGATTCTGCAAATGGTTAAACCTATTGGAGATGGCCGGCTTAGTGCCTCCTTGGCAGCAGTTGTTCATTTTACTTTGCTTGCCAATTCAAGCCAACTGAGGGTTTTTCATACCTACCATATGAAACCTCCTAGGTTTCACCACGTGCCATTCCAAATTAGTCTGAGGCAAGGGAGCCCTATTCCTTGGGTTGCAAACCATGAATGCATATTTGGTTCATTCGAAGAACCACCTCTGTTGATCAAGGTCTGAAGATTTCTGCAGAGGAAATCACAATGACAAATTCGCTCGGCTCATTCGCTTCATGTTTTATGCCCAACATATTTATTAGCCCTACTTGTAATACTTTTTGAATCCTAAATGTAGAAAACTAAAATATGGTAGAGTGGAAGTAAATAATATAACTTTAATTGCTCACTAATTTTGAATCTTAAATTGAATGATATTAAATGTTAGTTTTCTTATGATTTTTTCATAGGAATAGTTATCATTGCCTAAAATTGGGTGTCATTAGAAATAATGTTTTTATTCCTCCACAAAATGTTGAGATTTCAAATATCACCAATCAAAATGGAGGAAAAATATATTTTAATTTAATTGGCATAAAACATGCTCATTTACATAAAGTTAAAACATTGAAGTATGGCTCTCAATTTAAGGTTTTGGAGGCTAGATTCAATGATCTAGAGAAGAAGGTTCTCAATCATGAGAAAACCTTGAAGAAAATTGGAGAACAAAGCCAAAAAATTCTGAAAACCTCTGCCAACAGCTTTAGTGTGATGATCAATAAACCAGAACAAATCCATCAGGAAAAGAGCACTATTGATACTACCAAGGATAAGATTTTGGCTCTTGAATGGGGGACTATTGGTCACGGCAAAAGAAATTGGGCTAGTACTAGGAAGATGACCCAACATGCCAAGGAGCTGGAGGAACTGAAGAGAACTATTTCCTCTATGGTCCAGCTGAAGCAAGAAGTGGTGGAGCTTATCGTAAACCTTTCTTAGGGTATGTTTCTCATGGTTGTCCCTTGTTTCAAGGGCCTTCAAAACCTTCTTTTCACTTAATCGAAAACATTAAAGTTGATTGTATGAAAAATAATTAAATATTTTGATTGGTTCAAATAAAATTATTTGATCACTAGGTAATCACTAGTTAAAAATGTAGCCTCTCCAATAATTCCATGACATGATAGTAATTAATAAATCTATTATATAATGAATTTGAGAAATAATTTTTTTTTTTAATTATTATTCTGCTTTCACTCTAATAAAATAATGCAATAGCCTTATAAATCAAGTTTAAAATCGGATATTTGATTTAATGTGATAAATAATCAATTTTTAAAGTTTTTTGTTTTCAATTAAAATTTATTAAAAGAATACCTAAAAAAAATTGGCTATTATTTTGTGACATCTATTATAAAACTTCTCCATTATTTATAATACAACTATTCATCATTTTAATTTCATTTAATTGATTTATTTACATTTATAAAATTCATCAACTTCAACTATAATCCATATAGATATGTTAAAAATTTGAAACTATATTAAACTTAAGACAATTTTTTTTTTATAAAATATAACTAATTTAAATTTTATATATTAAGTTTCAATGTTGTTTTTTGTTTATGCTTTTGACTAGTATATTCCCTTTTTATTTGTAAAAGTTTATTAAGGAATAAAGTAAAGTTGTATTTATAAGAAGGTTGGTGAATTTGAATTAATAGATTTGATGAAGCCTTAGGGTTTATAATAAATAATCTGTGTATTGATTTTTTTTATTTTTATTTTTAAGGTAAAGTACAAATGTATATTTATATATTATTAAGAAGGAAAAGCATTATATTATAATTGTAATAGAAAATTTTCTTGTAACAAAGCCAAATTATCAAAACCAGATAATCTTAGAGAGTTGAGCTCAATATGAGGGCCAAAAGTTTACTACCTATTGATCAACAAAATGAAATATAATAATTTATAGAACAACCTATTAACAAAATGCCCCAGTGAAACACAAAATGGGAGACATTGAGCATAGAATATATATATAAGCGTACACACTGTGAATGACGAAAATGGGAGAGAAGATGAAACTCTAATTTGAGTGTCAAGCAGAGGACCCTGGAGCTAGTCCTTGGGATTATTTCCCCCATTTCTCCATCACATGCATTTTCCACTGGTTATTTTGGTCTTTGAACTTGTAACCCACAAACTATCCCTTAGAGTTTGTTCTAAAACTTTTCTTGAGGTGCACCTTCTTGACCTTGAGGTGATGTGGTTGGTATAACATTAGTTGGTGGAGAGCATACAAGACATTTGAGAATTGGGTAGCCTCAAATGGATAAATGATCTTAGAAAAGATCCCTAATTCACCCTCAAAGAACTTGCAATTACTTGATTCTATGTTAATCTTCATGGCATTGTATAATTTTTCATATTAGGATTTCTTGTTAAGATATTTCCTTGGGAAGATACCCCAACCTAACCCATTGGTGGAGAGCATACAAGAAATTTGAGAATTGGGTAGCCTCAAATGGAGAAATGATCTTAGAAAAGATCCCTAATTCACCCTCAAAGAACTTGCAATTATTTGATTCTATGTTAATCTACATGGCATTTTATAATTTCGCATATTAAGATTTATTGTTAAGATATTTCCTTGGGAAGATACCCCCAACCCAACCCTCATCGTTACATAAGTCATATTTCTTGATGACCTTTTCTAAATATTTAGCAGATAATATATTTCTTGACATATTGACAGAACAAATGCAACAAAGAACCATAATTTTGAAGCACATCAAAAGCATTTGAAAGAAACACAGAAACCACCTATGAAGGATATAGTTTCTAGGGGGCCTTTGGAATGATCACCTCGTATCCAATATCGCTTTCTAAATTTTTTAATAGTACCATGTACATATGTATTTCAGATACTCTAATTCCCAACCATGGAAGGTGACAAAAACTCTCTAGTTGAGTTGCTTGTATTCCATGGGCAGGGCACTTGTATTGATTTTAAAATATTCATCTTAGATTTTTTACATCTTATAAATTTAAAATTGTCGCAATTTTTCTTTGAATAATTGAAAATATGTTTTTTCATAAAGAGTTGGTGTATAGGAATTAATGTTAATTTGTGAGCATTAGGTTTCATAGTAAGTAACTATTTCTTTAAAAAAAAATTATACAAATTTATGTTTATTTATAAGATCATGTTTTCTAAAAAAATATTTTTTGTAAACAAAATTTAGTGCTATTCAATCCCAAGGGTACTACCCTATTATAATGCACAAAGATATGGGGCTCCTTTCCAAATTACATGATATGATTTCTAAAGAAGAGGAGTTTTGGAAATAAAGATCCAGAGCCATCTAGTTGAAAAATGGGGATAAAAATACTAAATTTTTCTATATGACGACTCTTAAGCATAGAGCTTCTAATACAATAAAGAGGATCTTTGTCAATAACCATTGGATTGACAAGCAGGAGGACATGAGATCTGAAGTTGTTCGTTACTATTCTGACCTTTTATCTATCAATGTTCATGTTGACTTGGTTGCTTAGGAGGAAATTCTCAATGAAGTTCAGGCATGTATTTCTCAAGATGTGAATCATGAGCTAACTAAATTCCTTCTGCCGATGAGGTCGAGAAAGTAGTTTTTTATTTTGAAGGGAATAAAGTTTCGAGGCCTGATGGTTTTCCTATGTTTTTCTTCAAGCTCTTCTGGTCTATTGTGGGGAAGGATGTTGTGTATGTTTCTCAGGAATTCTTTGGATCCAGATCTGTTCTTAAAGAGCTAAATGTTACTTTAATTGTGTTGATTCCTATGGAACTTGATGCCAATTATTTCCAATATTTCAGGCCTATTAGTTTATGTAATTCTATCTATAAAATTTTCTCTAAAATTTTGGTTATCAGGATAAAGAAGTTTCTCCCCCGCTTGATTTCTAAGAAACAAAATGGTTTTGTTCTAGGGCATCAAATTTTGGATTCCATAGGTTCGGTCCATGAAAACATCCAATCCATTTCGATAAATAGGAAACCTGATTTTTTTTCTAAAACTCGACTTGTTAAATGCCTATGGTAGGGTGGACAGGAGTTTCCTAATCAAGATGCTTCTTGCTTTTGGTTTTGGTGATCATTTCAATGAATTTATTAATCAATACATTTCAAATCCTAGATTTTCAGTACTGATTAATGGATCTCCTATCAGTTTATTCTTGGATTCCAGGGGTCTCAGACAGGGGGATCCCATCTCATTGTTATTGTTTATAATTCTGGGAGAAGCTCTTAGCAAGATTGTCCTTAGGGAAGTTTGGGCTGGTAGACTTAAAGGTCTCATATTTGTTCCCACCAATAATTTATGGATGATACATTGTTGATGGGGGAAAGATTAGACTCTAAGGCTAAATCTTTGAAGAAACTTCTCTCTCTTTATGAAAAAGATTCAGGTCAAAGGATTAGTCTCCCTAAAAGTTTTATCTTTTTCTTGAACACCCCTATTCACAGACAAATTAAGATTGTAGAGGTTCTAGGGTGTAAAATTGCCTCCTTTCTTGATACTTATTTAGGGCTCCCTCTTTGCCAGGGTCTGATTCTGGATGTTTTTTGGTCTAATTTGATTGATAGGTTCCAGAACAAACTTCCAAGATGGAAGGGTTCTTTATTGAGCCAAGCAGGTAAAATTTAATTGGTTAAAGCCATGAGTCTTTTTAAAATCCCTTCCAAATTCGCTAATCGAATGGAAAAAATCTAAAAGAATTTCTTGTGGATAGGTACTAAATCTAAAAACCACCTTCATTTGGTTTCTTGGGACCAAGTCTTCATGGAAAATAAACTCGGTGGTCTTTCCATCAGACATATCCATGATTTTAATATGGCTCTGCTGGCCAAACAACTATAGAGAGTGAATGAGGAGTCTAATGAATGGACTGCTATTATTGTTAATAAGTACCTTCACTCTTCTCAAATTCCTCAATATATTCTTGAAGGTCTTTGCATGGCCTAGAATGCTTCTATCCTTTGGTCAATCTTTCTCAATACTAGATCCCTCATCTCTAAAGGTTCAAAGTGGTGCCTTGGTAATGGTCGGAACAATCACTTCTGGGAATATTGGTGGGTTGGAGATTATACCTTAACTAACTGTAGCTGGGCAATTTATTTTATAGAGAAGCGTAAAGATCAGATTGGCTTCCGGTTTGCTAATTACATTTAGGATGGTCGTTGGATTGATCTATCTAGCTTGGATCCCCTACTCCCTCTCCAGAAATGGCTCTCTTTTATCCACACTCCTTCTATTCCTATTGAATATGTTGACATGTAGCTAGGTTGTATCCCTAGCGAGGGTCGACCTAGTCTTGGAATTACTAATTGGCCTTTTGGCCTTAGAAATTCTCCATAAATTGTGCAGCTTATATGTTTAATATAAAGGTATGGTATGGCCCTAAATAACTAACTTGTAATTAAATAGGACTGACCCTATTCTTGGTGTCAAATCAATAAGGCCGACTTGAGGTCTTTTAGGTAGCCTTACCTCATATATATTCAATTGTCTTGTAGTCTTTCATACACAATGTATACATGCAATTTGCAGTAAGCGAACTTGTGCTTGGGGGTGATGATAATACCTTATCATCTATGGCTGCTAAGGCAACGATCTGATGTTTGCTTGCAGTGAACAAGCAAACCTTGAAAGTCAACATGGTATCAGAGCTACAACTTTCCTAAATTACAGACTTAGTCGAATGTGGCCTAAGCGAGTTGCAGTCACAGTGTGACAATCTCAATGTTCACTTGGCAATCATCGTATAGTCAAGGGTAGTCACTGTGAACACAAGGAGCATTCGCATCGAAGTGGTGAAGTCGTAGCCTTCATATTTGTGTTATTCGTGTTTGCCTAATCGCTAATGATGGTAGCCTATATTTGAAGACAATCGCAGAGGCTGAGTTCGTGTGCGGGTGTATCGCAATTATGTGCATTGTGACAATGAAAAGTGTAGGAGCATGAGTAGTTCAAGTGATTTCCCATGGCTTCTCAAGATCTGCAGCTTTGAGCTTCGCGCACTTCCGCATCTCATAGAGCTGACACTCTTGGAGGAATCTCGCTTTGAGAATTTTCTTTCTCTCTCTGCCAAGGAAAATACGAGGTTTCCCTCCCATTATTGGAGAGATGTAGATCAATGGAGCAGTCTATGACCGCCCTCCCAATGCCCACTTTTCTAACTGCATTGTCTCTGCTGCTATGCTAACAATTCGTGGTTGCAGGGGAGTGATTAGTCCATCGTAGTCGCACCACAATCACAGTGATTCGAGGTAGTATTCGTGAGAATTCATGGAAGTAATCACCATGTCCGTAGAGTCATGTGTACTTAAAGGCGTTAATCACAGGGTTGTTCGTTGTGCTTGCATGATCAACATGACTCACATGATCCATATTGTATTCGCATATGCATCCATAGTGTGTTCACGGTAAATCATATTTCGAGTTTAGTGATGACAGTCGCAAGGTACTCATACTCGTTGTATTCATGGAGGATTGCATTTGCATTATCCATATGCTAGTCGTGGCTTCACAACCCCATGTTCATTGGTCGTAGAGTATTCACAATGGACATTGGGGTATATCTAAATCATCGTAGGATCATCGCAGTGACTGTGTTAGTGATGTTTCTTAGTGTATTCACATTTGCATCTGCAACATGTTCACAGTGTGAGCCATGGATGGTTATAGTTGCACAGCAGGGAGGTATCCATGAAATTTTTTATAATCTGCACCATGATCATCATGGGAATATTCGCATTTTTATCACCGAGCTGATCATTTAATCATGACAAGGTGGAAGCTCGAACCAGATTCAGATCGTGATGGAGTTATCATGTTTGCCAGGAGTCGTGGAGGCATCAAGGTCGCAGTGGTGATCGTAGCAGGCGTATTCACACATGGAGGTCGCATCTACCATAAGGTGATATCAATAAACACAGTGCATCGAGGGACATATGGAGACTCATCTCGATACATGAAGATCGTAGAAGGTGGTGATCGTAGGTTACTCATGGTGGTCTCATTGATCGTACGGTGTATCTGTGTATGATCACAAGGGTATGTCAGTAGTATTTGCCTTGTCATAGTCATTTAGAATTGGAAGGATGGTCGCTTCCATAGTGCTCGCTGAGAGCCATATTCATGGTGTTTGTATGTGCAAGAACCATGAAAAGAGTTCGTTGTATCGACACTTGAATGGGTCATAATATAAGTAGAAATTGGCAATCACAGAATATGATCACAATGTGTGGTCGACATTCTTGATCGTTTGTCGATTTAGTGAAAACGTAAGGTGGCTTGGCATGTTGACGCCACCAATATGGAGATAGACGATGAGTAATGGCGAGGGCTCAAGACCACGCAACCATCTTCGCTAGATACTTCAGTATAGCTAGAAGCTCCGATACTGAGCCAGAACGTTGGTAGAAGACCAACCTAGAAAGAGATAAGTATTCATATGATTGAATAAATTTTGTTGTCATTAAATCATGTATGATTTCAGTATTGATATTTCAGCTTCACGTCATGAGGTAATTCTCAAGGTCAAGGGGTGTAGGCTATTTAGAAAGTTCACTGTCATGCACATTGTTTGACCATTAACAAATTTGGTTGTTATGCCAACACTCTGAGCATCATCACTAAGTTGAAGGTAGATGGTAAGAGCCAAAGGCCACTCAGCCACCAGAGATTCATGAAACAACTTAAGGATGCAAGTAAAAGAGATAAGTTTATATATGCTTGTATCATGTTCATGCTATTATTAATCATGTTTGATTCTAATATTGATGTCAATAATTCTTAAACTATTATGCTTCAGAGGGAGCTTGGAATAGGCATGAGAGCCTATACAAGTTTTCAGCTCATTTCCTTACTTAAAGAGATGACTGACGATATGTCATTATGCTATGGTTCCCTTCATAGAAAGTAGAAGTAAAGGAAAAGGAAATTTAGCATTCTTCAGATTTATGAAAATCCTATGATTGTTTTCCCTAATAGGATTCTTATATTATGTATCTCATATCAAGGATTAAGAGGGAGTCCTACGTTCCCTACAGTCCTCAGTAAATACTAGATGGAAGAATTGACAATATTTGGTAAGCTTAGGATTTTTTTTTTAGGTCTAATGCATTTCCTTCTAGGATTAGAAATATGACAAAGATCTAAATAAATCAATTAATGTTTTGAAAAGATTTAGAATGATGGATTGCAAACCTATATCTACTCCTATGAAAACTAACTTGAAAGGTTGAGTATGTTTGCAGCTAACTCTAATTTTGCAGATCCACTTGAGTACAGACAGTTAATTGGATCCTTGATGTATCTAGTTAACACTAGACCTGACACCTATTATGCAGTGAATGGTCTCACCCAATGTCTATTCTTCATTTGTGTGCAAGAATGGAAGGTTCCATTTTATTCTTGTGTGCTAGATGGAAAATTGTAATTACATATGTAAAGACCCACTTGTGTGTTACACTTTCTATGCTTGTGTGATAGAACCATCCTATGCTTGTGTGCTAGGTGGAAGATGTAATTCTATGCTTGTGTGCTAGATGGAACTCTAAAGGTTCTGATTATGTATTCTTTTTCTTCTCTAGTTAAGAGGGAGTGTTGTTTGTAACTAGGCTGAGAAAAAAAGGGGGATTTGGATTGCCTAAGGTAACATCTGAATCCCTAAAGGGCTAGGCCCTTTTGCCAAAGGGTAACGTGTAGTGCTAGACCCTTCATGCCAAAGAAGATAGCGTGTTCCTAAATAGGACCAGCCCTATAATGAACACACCACACTCAAATCAAATTGGCACCAAAATATATATTAGAATAAGCCGACTTGAAAGGGTATATGCACCATATAAATAAAGGCTATTTGGCAAGTTTAAACACAATCATTCATTCATGCTCTTAGCAAAATTCATCTACCTCTTGGTGTGCAAAAATAATCAGTTAACTTGGCAAATTTATCCAAGGAAGATATAGCGAATTGTGGTGCTCCTTATTGCTGTTAGATGGTGCATTAAAGTGTAGAACTGAGAGACTCATACTTGTAGACCTGAAGCAAACTTGAAAGTGTAGATTCAGTTGTAATGAAAGAGCAGACCTGGTTTATTAAAAGGGGCAAATCTGAGTCACATGATTTGAACTAAGCATTGTATTGTTGCAATTCAAACTTGAATACATAATCAGAATTGAAGTCGAGTATATTGTAGCAAGTGTTGCCTCTAGAGAAGCAGTGTGGCTTCATAAACTTCTTGCTGATTTGTTTGGACAACCTTGGGAACCCACAATCATTCATTGTGACAATCAGAGTTGTATGAAGATGTCTGTCAATCTCGTGTTTCATGACAGGTCAAAGCATGTGGAGACTCATTCAAGATATGGTACAAAGAAGTGTCATATAGTTGAAATACATCAGCACAGATGAGAAGACCTCTTGCTAGAGTGAAGTTCAAATATTTTAGAGATACTCTTGGTGTTTTGGAAAACTCAGCTTTGGTTAAGAGGCAGTATCAACCCCAGTGATACATTTCATTGTATCTTCCACCCTCTGCGGGAAATGCAAGGTGGAGCCATCCTCTGCTAGCAATGCAAGATGGTAGTTATGCTTCTCAGGGAGAAGGTTGAAAGATATCTTCCACCCTTTGCGGGCAATGCAAGGTGGATCCATCCTCTACGAGCAATGTAAGATGGATATCATGGAAGAAGTCCATGATGTGTATTTATAATTTTGTATGTATACTCACTTGTTTTTGTAGGTGTGCATAATAAGATTTTGGATCCATCTGCTGTGGGCAATGCAAGATGGATAGCATGGAAGAAGTCCATGATGTATTTTTTCAATTCAGGTATGCTTGATGCATATCATAGATGCGGATTACATGATGCATATCGGTTCATGATGTAGAACATCATTTGGTTTTCATGGGAACAACCATAATGTGACTTGCTTATTTGGAAGTATCCTCCCTAGCTAAGAGGGAGTGTTGACATGTAGCTAGGTCGGATCCCTAGTGAGGGCCGACCTAGTCTTGGAATTGCTAATTGGCCTTTTGGCCTTAGAAATTCTCCATAAAATACGTAGCTTATATATTTAATATAAAGGCATTGGTCTGGCCCTAAATAAGTAACTTGTAATTAAATAGGACTGACTCTATTCTTGGTGTCAAATCAGCAAGGCCGAATTGAGGTCTTTTAGGTAGCATTACCTCATATATATTCAACTGTCTTGTAGTCTTTCATACACAATGAATACATGCAATTTGCAGTAACCAAACTTGTGCTTAGTGGTGATGATAAGACCTTATCATCTATGGTTGGGAAGGTAACAATCTGATGTTTTCCTACGGTGAACAAGCACAACTCGAAAGTCAACATAATATTCTCTCATCTGGGTGGGCTCTTCATCTGGTGGCTTTTCTATCTCTTGGACCTTTTCTCTTCCCTCTAGATCCTTTTCTCCAGCCCTGTTTCGGTCTTGTCTCTATAATAAGTTCCTGATCCCTAAAAATAACATTTTTTTTACTGTTTATGCAAAATAAAGTTCTTTCCATTGATAATCTATTAAAAAGGGGGACTTAGTTGCCTAATCATTTCTTTCTTTATAAGGAAGTGGCTAAGGATACTGCTCATCTTTTACTACATTTCTCTTTTATTCAGGAGATTTGGGCCCACTTCTTAGACATATGGCATATTAGTTGGTGCTTCCTCTTTAGTCTATTGGATTACTAGCTTCAATGGTCGTGCCCCTCAAAAAATAACACTCTTAAGTTTCTATGGAATTTTATGCTTCCTCATTTGGAATGTAATAAATAAATGCATTTTTAGAGATAGAGATTCTTTGGTTGTGGTGTTTTCTCACTGCATTCAATCCTCTATTAAGGAAAATTTGATTGCTTCTTGCCCCTCCCGAAAGTATGATCCATCTATTAGCTCTTAAAAAATTGACTGGGATATCATCAACACAAGGCAAATTGAATGGGATATTTCTAGACTTACTGTCAAAATAAAACACATAAGACCCAACATTACTTGGATTTCTCCTCCTAGAGGGTGGGTCAAGATTAATGCTGATGGGGTGGCCAAAGGTAATCCTGGGCCAATACGCTATGGGGTAGTTGCATGTGATTACAATGGTAGGCTTGTCTCTACAGTGGCACTGCCATTGGGCACTCAGACAAACCATTTTGCTAAGTCAAATGTGGCCTATATTGGGCCTAAAATAGCTAGCCACAGAGGATTTAAGAAGGTTTGGTAGGAGAATGATTCGTTAAATATAATAAATTGTTTGAACAAAAAATCTCCTCCTAGCTGGACGATTAGCCATTTAATTTAGGAGTGCTTTGAAATGATGACCAAATTTGAGGGTATTAAAATCTTGCACATTGTGAGGGAGGGTAACAGGCCTACAGACCATGTGGCTAGAGATGATGAAAAGTGGTGGTGAGAAGGGGATTCCTTCCCATTCTAGTTTTGTGAGTTGGAAAGGAAGGACGCCAAAAATTTCTCTTTGCTTGAGCATTAATGATGACAAATCACATGTGCAGGACTTCTCATAGAAAGAAGCAAAGACAAATTTCTTGATTGTTCCTATGGTTTTGTTTGTTTTACGCCTATTTGAAGCCTGGTTTTGGTGTCGTTAGAAAGAATTACAGAGGGAGTAACCTAATATGGGGACACAAGAATAGAGTGGATTCATCCTCGTGTGAACTTAAAGAGAAAAATAGGGAGGTCTGGAGGAAAGTCAAAGATGGGGGAATGGATCCTTTTGTTCAAAAACCTCTGTAATGTTGAAAACGGTGAGTGAATGATGGAGATCTAGAGGAAATCTTTTCTTCCATCCAAGGAGAGATGAAAGTTTCACTTCGGATTTCCCTTCAAACACTTTTCACACATTACATTAGAAGAGGGGGGAAACTGCACTAGATTCAACCTCAAGAGAAAGAGATTGAATTCTGAGTGATGGTAAGTTAATCCCCTCTTCTGGAATGAGATTTGAATTGATTGAATTGTGTACTTATAACCAAGTGAAAAAGTGACAAAGATCTGATTAGAAATGAAGATAGAAGAATAGGATGAAGCTATTCACCTGGATCTGGCAGTAAAATGTTGAGTCAAAGCCACCCTGTGAATCTGAGAAAAAGTTGCCCAGACCATGGTAGGAATGTACATGGTCCTTTGAAAAAATCCACGAATTGAAAAGGGTTTTCTGCCTCTACAAATGGATTCCAAATCTGAAATTAAAACCATGCACCTACAACATACGCACATAAAATAGAGAAAAAGGGGTTGGGATTGGGGGTTTGCCTTCAGGTCAAACCCTAGTTTTTGAATTAACCAAATGATAAAAGAAAGTACTTGCAAGTAAATGTAAATGGAAAAATGAAATGTAAATCACCTCAAAGGAGGTTGTAGATATAGTGTAGATATATTTTATTGTGTGGAATTGAATGTTGGAATGAATCTCCTCTTCAATGGTTGAATCCTTGACTTGAATGCAACACCTAGCCTTGAAGGGAGACTTGAGAATGCTCAATGCTAGAAAGGAATGCCTGAATGCTTCAACTTATGCCTGCCTTATCACTTACCCAACTTTTTCGATCATTGAACTTATGAAAATGAGAGGGAAAATGAACCTTACATACTTGTCAATTAGGGCTAATTGATTGATTTCTTTCATCCTAGACTGACACTGGGGGAGTTTTCCCACTCAATGCACAACCACCAAAGTATAATTTGAAGGGTCCTACCCCAAAATGGGGCAAGGATAGTGCCACCACACACCTGTACTAGGGGGGATAGGGGCACCGTGCTCCTATCTTACCCTTTTTTTGAGGAAAAGATGCAGGTTAGGCAGTACAGAGGGCAATAAAGATACAATTTTTAGGAATTGAGAAAATCTTGGGTCTTCGATCAGGCTTAGGGATTCAAATCACCAATGTGAAGACCCTAATAAGGTCATAAATTACAAGGGTCGCAATTTTAGGACACTACATTTAGCCCCCACTTTAGCAAGAGTATAAGCATACACAAATACTGTTGGTAAAGTACTAGGAAACAAGATTGAAAGACTTCTAGCACATCAAGGAGGCAAGATGCACGAAGCCCCCAATAGGCTAAGGATCTTACGACTTCAATTGACAAAGTAAAAGAGAAGATCAAAAAGGGAAAAACCAGAACTGCAAGTAGCAAGGTTCCCCTCACTATGAGTCATGAAAAGGAAAATATGAGCGGAGTGTATGCCCCCACATTAAAGAGATCGTACATGCCTTATCGAGAGTGATTTCTTTAAGGTAGGATACACCCAAGAGAGAGAGAGAAGAGAGGGAGTATGCTATCGCAAGGATTTAGCCTCTAAGTGAGCAATAAACCCAAGGATAATGAACACAAAACATGAGGTAGTTTGTCTTTCCTTAGGCTTAATATGTTGTATGATAACTCATGTATGTCATATATGTATATGCATATAATAATCAGCATTCCCCAAAGAAAGGACATTACCTTGGAAGAAATGGAAGAGAGGATGTCTTTCGAGTCAACATGAAAGAGACCAAAAGAGATCTCAATGCTTTTCATTGCCCTCAAGTAGACACTGAGGGAAAAATAGAAGAATAGGCATACACATAGAAGAATGGTCATAAAAGAGAAAGAAAGGAGAAAGAGAGAGAGAGAGAAGATCTGTAGTGCTAATATTGCTAATCTAGCACGACATCCGCCTCCCAATCTTGTTGATCACTATTTTAACAGGGTGAGCAACATGCCAAAGCAGCGACGTCAAGCATAGTAGATGCAGCTATCACTAGATCCAAACAAGGATTATGCTCATGTGGTAAGTCACTTTGTTTGATTCTAGGAGCTAGGATTAGGGTTTGTGAAAATTCAATTGATAAATGCTTGTCCACATCAACATATTCATAATCACTATCAGAAGCATGAGGAGTTGTTTTGCTATCATGAATAACATTTTCAATCATTTCTTCATCAAAATTTAGAGAAAGAGGAGCAAGAACATGAATAGGAGTAAAACCATCACATGTTTTGTACAACTTATGATTTGGAGATGTAGGTTGAACATCTTGCTTAGGAGAAAAGGGAATCATGTCAACTATTGGAGTCTTGGGAGATTGAAAATTTTGAGGAACAACTTCACAAGCTTGAGCACAATGCCTTCTTCGACAGTCTATCGCACAATGATTTCGTTGATTCTTAATGGAAGACTGAGAAGGAAATAGAACATTGAAAAAGTAGGATTGTTTTCCTCTTTTATAGTTGAAGGTTTAGGTTGAGGTCTTTTAGGTTGAACAAGAGGAGAAGAAGGCCTCTTCTCTCTATAAGAGGAAGGAGGTGGAATTGAACCATATAAACAAGGAATATTAGGTGTAGGAAGAAGACCAGGTCCATCATGAGGAGGAGATATAGGTCTAAGCTTAGGAGGAATATTATTGTTCTTCTTAGGAGAAGGCATAGTCACATCCATAGGAATAGATTGAAGATCTTCCTTAGGAGGGAGATTAGTTCTATCCATGAGGGGAATAACTTCATCTTCAAGTATGATAGGAATGTCAAGTGTTGGGGATCTAGGCTGACTTAAGGATAGGATCATATCTTTCTTCCATTTTTTATAAGATTGGAAAAGGGCATCACTCCTTGATGGAAGAGATTGAAATTGCTTAGGCCAAAAGAAATCAATATGAACACTAGGGCTTCTTTCGGATGATGAAATAAGCTATGGTTCACAGTTATGATTTCGCCATTATGAGGAAATTTCAAACACTTATGGATTGGAGAAGCAATAAACTTCATGGAAGATAGCCATGGATATCCCAACTTCACATAGAATTGCTCAGAAGAGGGTATGATAACAAAGTCAACATCCATAGATTTAGTATGAACTTCAACATTGAAGGGTGATAGAAACAATGGTAGGACAAGAGAATCCATCAAATAACTTCACAACTACTTTAGAGACATCATATATTGGTTTATGCAATCGTAAAGTGAAAAGATGCTCCTCAATGATAATGTTAACTATGCAAGAGGGATCAACAAGAGCGCCATGGCAAGGGATATCCTTAACCTTTGCAACTATGTATAAAGGGTCATCAGGTGCTCTAATGGTCTCACTAGGGTCAAAGGTAATACAAGAATCCTTAGGTGTATCTTTTTTTCTACCATATTTACCAAGTTCAGAGCCATAGAAGTGAATTCCTTAGAGGAGAAAGAAGTATACTCAGTCTCAATTACATTAGAGGTATGAGAAGGCAAAGGATCAGTAAAAATTTTAAGATTTTGATTACAAGGAGCTAATAATTTATTTCCCTTATCATTCACACCTACCATAGATATAGTGTGGTTATCAATCAAATCTTGAATCTTACTTATCAATATGAAACATTTCTCAGTATCATGACTAGGTTGATGATGAAATTGGCAAAAAGATTTGTTATCAAAATAAGGGGATGAAAGTTTAGAATGATCAAATTGTTTTATAGGAGGAATTTTGATATCATTTCTTTGCAACAACTGAGACATAATATTATGTGAATATTCATTCAAAGGAGTAAATTTTCTTTCTCTTTTGAAAAAATTAGAAATAGAAGGCACACCTATTGTAGCATTCACATTGTTGTTGTTGATTTTATCATAGAACTTGATAAAGATTTTTGTTGGTTTGAACTTCTCAAATGGTTGTTGAACACTCTCTCCCTTATCACTCAGAGCCATGGGAGTAGATTGCTCCATTTGACTCCCAGCCAATTGATAATTATGGAATGTTGTGCACAACTGCAAAAGGAAGTAAACTTAGACAAAATAAGATTTTACCTGATATCTTTTTGCAAATTAGAAATAAAAATTCATTGAATATCATTATTAGGTACATGAAAATAAATTTGAGCACACAAATGCATATATCTACCAATGAAATCAGTCACTTTTTCTTTAACACCTTGTTTATAATGCATTAAATCAGTCAAAGTGATTTTAGGACCAATATTATTTTAAAATTGTTGGATGAAAGCATTTGCTATTTGTTGAAAAGAAGTGATGGAATAAGAAGGAAAAGAGCAATACCATTGTAAAGCCTTATCTCTTAATGTTCTTGTAAATAGTTTTGCAAATAATCTTTGATCATAAGCAAAATCAGTACACAATGTTTAAAACGTTTTAACATGTGTAAGATGATCACCTTTTCCATTATAGAGTTTCAATTGAGGGACCTCAACATGCTTAGGTGACATGACTTTAACAATATCAAGAGAAAGTGGCATTGCAACATCAAATGTGGGCACACTAAACTTAAATTGACTCATATAAGAAAATTGCTGTTGTAAGGAAGACATGGTTTGAGAAAGATTGTTAATAATTACTTTGGTAGAAGAATTGATGTTAGACATGGTTGATTGAGAAGGTGGTGTGATGTTATTGAAAGAAGGAATGGATTGAGAATAAGGTGGGGGGACATTATGATAAGTAGGCATAGGTGATGATTGCGTAGGAAACAAGACACTTAAAGGAGGAACAAAATTGTTGAATGAAGTTCCCCCTTGTGTCACATTGATTGGTTGAGGAATAATAGGAATACATGTGGAAGACATAGGTAAAGATGGAGGATTAAATGAAAAAGATGGATTGCCCCCATGACCAATGGTTGTAGGAATGACATTTTGAGTTGATGTAGCCATGATGTTTGAAGTGAAAGTAGGAATACTAGCCATTGAAGTGGTCAAAGGAATAGAATATTTGATTTGACTTGAAGGTTGTGAATAACCTAAGTTCTTAGCACAACTCTTGATAGGCATGACATTAGAATCAACAATATGAGAAATGCCACACAATATATCAATTCCATTCTTGTCACTTTGAATCATGCGTTTAAGACCTTCAATTAATGGAAGAGCTTCACTATTAGGGTACTCTTGGGACATCCATTATTGAAAGTTATCAAATTGATTTTCCAATTTTGAAAGTTGATCTATGGAGACCCTAGTTAAAGTTTCTTCTTCATCTCGAGATTCATCAATGGGAAGAATTAGCATTATCCTCATTAAAGAAGTCACCCAAATTAGGCTCCATGTCCTTGGTAATTAAACCTTGAGAAGCCATAAATCTAATGTTTCATCTAACAGGGATATTATAGGCAAGACTAATAGTGGTGAAAAATCATGCATTAGAGGGAAAATAATTTTTTTTAAATTTTAAACAAAGCTTACAAAATTGAGTAATGCAAAATTTAAGAAATATAATGATTAAACACTTTGAACTTTGTTGGAAGAAGAAAACGACACAATTTCCAAAATAATAAATCAAAGTAAAATGGAATTTTCTAATTAGGGCCAAGGAAATGCCACTTAATTTTAAAATTAACAAAAACAATTTTTTTAAAATCAGGGCAGATTATAATTCACCTCTTAATTTTAATTTTTTTTTTGAAATTTAACATGTTGAATTTTGGAGGTATTTTCGATTTTAGAGGGATCAAAAATTGACAAAATCAGCCAATCTTCTATATTTAGGTTATTAAATGTAGTCATGACAATCTCCCCAAATTTCAAAAAAAAAGTCGACGACCGTGGCGGGAATGCACATGGTCCGACCAACTTTTTTTGAAACTTTCAGCAATGCATATTACAATGATTTTAAAGATAACCCCCCAAAATTGGTGAATTCTACAATTTCGATATAGGCGAAATTAAGGCTCAAATGTGAGAACAGGACCCTATTAGGGTTTTGAAGAAAAAGAGGAATTTTGAATTGCAAAATTGAAAAGGGCCAAACTTAATGGATAGGGATACCTTGGAAAATGCTTAGAAATTTTAATTTGAAAGAAAATGATTGAAATTTGTACAAAATCCAATAAAATTTGAAAATTAAGGTTTTATGGCCTAACTGCTTAATTTTTGAAATTTTGAATCTGGAAAAAGGACGGAAATTGAAATTTTGAATTGTAGGACAATAGATAAGTCTGAAAGCAGTTACAAATCTGAAAATTAAATGGAAATTCAATTTTTGCACAATTTCAAGATGATTTTTAAAAATTAGAGTTTTGACAATTAACATCTTAATTTTTTGAATTTGATTTACAAATTGAACAAGACAATCAAGAAATTGAATTTGATGAACAAAGCAATTTTTGGATCTAAGGCAATAACATGCAATTTTTGCAAAGCACAAGTTCAATTTCAATTTTAAAAACTAGGGGTTTTAATGAATTAACCACTAAGTTTGCATAAAAAATTAAACTTGCAAATAAAAAATATGCGATGATTTTCAGAATAAAGCATGTAAGACGTCGGGTTCACCAAAATGTAATGTTGAAAAAGGTGAGTGAATGATGGAGATATAGAGGAAACCTTTTCTTCCCTCCAAGGAGAGATGGAAATTTCACTTTGGATTTCCCTTCAAACACTTTTCATGCATTACATTAAAAGAGGGGGGGAAATGCACTAGATTCAACCTCTAGAGAAAGAGATTGAATTCTGAGTGATGGTAAGTTAATCCCCTCTTCTGGAATGAGATTTGAATTGATTGAATTGTGTACTTATAACCAAGTGAAAAAGAGACAAAGATTTGATTATAAATTGAGATAGAAACATAGGATGAAGCTATGCACCTGGATCTCGCAGTAAAATATCGAGTCGAAGCTGCTGTGCGAATTTGAGAAAAATTTGCTTGGACCATGGTGGGAAAGCACGGTCCTCTGAAAAATCCACGAAAAAAAGGGTTTTTCTACCTCTGCAAATGGAGTCCAAATTTGAAAGTATAGCTACGTACCCGCAACCTACACACAGAAAAGAGAGGAAAAGGGGCAGGGATTGGAGGTTTGCCTTCGGGTCAAACCCCAATTTTGTATTGAACCAAATGATGAAAGAAAGTACTTGCAAGTAAATGTAAATGAAAGACTGAAATGTAAGTCACCTCAAGGGAGATTGTAGATAGAATGTAGGTAGATTTTCTTGTGTGGAATTGAATGTTGGAATGAATCTCCTCTTCAATGATTGAATCCTTGACTTGAATGCAACACCTAGCCTTGAAGGGAGACTTGAGAATGCTCAATGCTAGAAAGGAATGCTTGAATGCTTGAACTTATGCCCACCTTATCACTTATCCCTGATCATTGAACTTATGCATAGGAGAGGGCAAATGCAACTTATATACTTGTCGATTAGGGCTAAATGACTGATTTTCTGTCGTACGCCGACACTGGGGGAGTTTTTCCACTCAATGCACAACCACCAAAGCATAATTTGAAGGGGCCTACTCCAAAATGAGGCAGAGATAGGGTGCCACACCCCTATCGTGCCCTTTTTCCAAGACAAGATGTAGTTTAGGTAGTGCGAAGGGCAAGAAAGATGTAGTTTTCATGAGTTGAGCAAGTCTCAGGTCTTCGATTAGGCTTAGGGATTCAAATCACCAACGTGAAGACCCTAATGTGGTTGCAAATTTCAAGGAACACAATTTCATGACACTAAAACTTCGTGGATAGAACCATAAGCTCACAAATTTGTTTGTGAGCAATTGGGATAATGGGGTATTGTGTGTGTATGGAGAAGAGTTCATAATTGATGAATTTTTTATTACTAAGATTTCCAGACTTAGTATGGAGGGTAGGAAATTTTTGTAGGGAAAGGAAGAATTTGGAAGAAGCCCTCTCATTGTTCTATGAAGAACAGAGTGAAAGAAGAAGGGTTAAGAAGAACTAGGATTGCGGCTACAATAGGTTGGACCTTCAGAGTCTCTGGGCAGACATGATAGAGTTCATAATGAGGTACATAACCCTCGATGGTTGTTTTTATAGAATCTTTTCTTACCATTTCATGATTCTGAATCATTTTAACTATGACAAAAGAATTTCCATTCCGTTTTATTTATTATCTTCTCTGGAGATATCCATTCATAAGCATTTTAATAATGAGGATAATCCGGTTCTACATGAGGGTTTAATCCTCCTAATTATGGAGTATGCTAAATCTCATGAGGTCAAACCCTCCCCTATTCTGAAAAAACCTGTCTTTAGCCATCTAGGCACTGCATGATGTTTCATATACAAAATTTGATGATGCAGAGGGTGGAATGACTATGGTCTGGAATGGTTTCCATGTATCGGATGACTCAGATTATAATCCCTCAGAGGATGAGGGTCCCCTACAGAAGACCACTCTTGGTACTAGTAGTAGTAGAAGAAACCCACCTAGATGGTATACAAAAAAGAAATCCCCTATTTCGCAGCCCCACATCTTGGGCCCACAAAATCTAAAAATATAGAATCTACTAGAAAAAAGGGGGAGATCCCTGACAAGGAGGATAATGAAATTAAACTTGACATTCCCCTCAATTTGGACCCCCAAAAAACCAAAGATGATGAAATGGATGTTGATAGGCTCCTAGGGAATTCGCTGACGAATCAAGAGAAGTGCTTCTGATGGGTTTTTGGGGAAACTAATTTCCTAAAATAGGGGTTTAAGGATATTATTTACACCTTCACTGAGAATCTGGCTCCAGATAAGACTAATAAACTTCTAAAGTTGTCCCAATAAATTATGAAAGATATTAAGGTTATGAAGATTGAACATGAGGCTAAAATCAATAGGCTGGAGAATGAAATACATGAGTTGAAAAGTAAACTTAAGAGTTTGGTGGAGGTTAGAAAGGAAGCCATGTATAACAGAGTCGAGGGCCTCAAAAGAGTCAATGAGGAAATTTCTATTCATAAGGACCAGATGACTAGAGCGAAGAGATCCCTACACATCAACTTGGATAAGAAAACCAAGAGTTGCAGGCATCCACGGGACCTTCTACCAGGACTCAGAGCAATCATCAGGAATAAGGTAGTTTGAGGTTTATTATGGAGGAACTCCAGGAGATTAATAATAAAGCGCTCCAAAATAATGTTGAGCTTTTGAAAGCTTTTTCTTAGTTTGGTTTTCTTGTGCATCTTGTTTAGGTCTATTTTTTATGGTTTTCTGCTTTGGGGTGAGTCCCCTGTTTCTATTGTTGTTTAGTGGCTAATTAGACTCTAGTTACTATGTTTAGTTTTTGGTTGGATTTGGATTTCCAGTCCCTGTAAAACCCGTTTATCTTAATAAAAAATAAATAAAATTTAATAAGAATTACTGTTTATGTACAAAATCATGTTTTATAACAAGTGATTAATATATTGACATTAAAGTACCAAATACAATTTAATAGTAATAGATACATGAAAAGAAACCTTATTCAATTTGATCAATATCAAGTTAAATATACTTCATGCATCACATTGAATGATTTTCTTTGTATAATTTTCTTTTTCAAGATTTTTTGTTCTTATTAAGAAAATAAACTCTTTAAAAAATATAATATTGTTAAAATATTTGTTTCATACAATACTTAACTAATTAATTAATTTATTGATGACTATTTCTTTGTTTTTTGATCGGTGACTACTTTTGACTTGAGCTTAAACCAGTGGGGCCATAAAGGGTAACTCCATCCCCTAGTACATTATGATGATGAGGTATTAACACCTCCTAATTGAAACTAGCAATCGACTCTCCTTATCACTCTGTCCTCCTTATCGTTCCATTCTCACCTTATCTTCGACTCTCCTTATCACTTTGTCCTCCTTATCGCTCCATTCTCACCTTATCTCTCCACATTTTACTTTCTCTCCTTATCACTCCATTCTCACCTTATCTCTAGTACTGTGGCATGAGCACCACAACCAACCAAGCTAAGGCATACACCACTGACACAAACAACACATGAGACAACCATCACAAACGAAACAACCCAACATGCATGAGATTCGAACTCGGATCATTGTATCAACACGGCTTGCAACGATGGCATTGTAGTGCGAGGTGAACCCAATGACTATTTCTTTTTGGTCAACAATGACAATGTAGATATATCATATCTTTTTAATATTTTATAAATAATTATTAAATCTTTTGATTTTGTCACTCACCTATTATCAAATGTTTTTTTAGTTGTATTTCTTAAATCTAATAAAATTATGATATTTCCCACTTTGTAAATGGTTATGATTTTCTATTATATTAGATTGTACTATTTTTCTTAAGGTCACTATTAATAGACTTGAAAATGGAAAAGTGAAGAATATCATCCAAAGTCTTTATCTGATAAGAAAGATAGAAAATGTACCCAAATCTCTTAGGAATCACTTGAGATCAGCAAGAACGAAAATTCTCTTAACAAAGATATTAACAAATCCAATGCAAGTATGTTCCTATTACTTTTTAATGCATTTTTTTTTTGTTTTCCATTTTCAAGGTAATGTGTGTTGACATTAAATATAGAAGAACTTAGTAGATACATTATGAAGAACATCATGCTAATATACAGAAAAATAGAGGACTTGACAAAGAAGCAGCTATATAAGATTAGAAAAAATTAAAATATTTAAGATAGATTTTGGGAGGCGCTAACATAGCCCTCACCACCATAGGACTCTCTCCCTTAACAAATATCTTTTTAAATATCTTTTTGAGACAAATCAAAAAGATGAATTAAATACAACTACCCAAATTATAACTCACTGCCATAGTGCTCTCTCCCTTAACAAATATCTTTATAATATGCATTAAATACAACTACTCAAATTATAAATTAATAAAATATAGGTTTAAAAAATATTTAATACGTCCACTAAAATTATAAATTAAGAACTATTGAAATATTCAACAATTGAATGTATATTGATGATTATCTCTTACGATGGGAAAATCATCGCTTGGAATTCTTCACTCACACTACGCTTGGAATTCGCCAGGTAAGAATGTGATTCTCGAGGCTAACTGTGCCTACCGCTTCGTCGTGGATTCAAAATTTCTCATAATTTGTTGGGCCAATAATATTTCCCCAAGTTGTTCTCTTCTCAGCCCTAGCTATCCTTTAAAACTGTTCTACCTATAATTTTTTTAAGATGAGGATAAATACTGGGGGATCTGCAATAAAAAAAACTTAGCAAGCACTATTAGATCTCTTTCTATATGAGTTGATTGTTATTCATATAGCCTTATCATACCCTATATTCATTTTAATCCCTCTTATAAGGACGGTGACATTTTGGATCTGGTAGATTTAGATGCAATTCTGAAGAGCCCACGAAACCTTCTAAGCTTTCTAAGCTGGGAATAAAATCTAGTCATGAGAAAAAAGTCAAAACCCTGTAGGTCTCCGGGCCTTAATAACTGGTCAGAGGAAGAGGTATATCTGATTTCAACCCAGGAAACTCCAACAGATTCTCTGAACACAGCGAAATCAGATCTGATCAGTAGAGGTTAAATTATATCTCATGCTTAGCTGATTCAAGTTATCTCTATGTTCATTTTTGTGTACACTTTATCTTATACAAAAGTGAAGGTTGCTCCATTATGGAATTAGGGTTTTATCAGGACTTTTATTACTAACAATGCTCAGTTCTGTATTAATTGATGGCCGTTTCTTTTTACAGCCTGGATGCTCAGGTAAAGAATAACAACGCAGGTAAAACATTCTCTTTATAAAATGTCTGTTAGGTCTTTTGGTTTTCGTTTCTCTGCTAGGGTTTGTGGTCATAATGTATCTTAGGTGTGAGAACTCCCACTCTCTCGAAGGCTGTGTTTCTTTATTGCCTATGATTATTGGTTTTAAAATTCCTCTCTTTTAGGTCACAATACTATTGGGTTTAAATGTTATCTGTGTAGATGAGAATGCAAATGTGGACAGTGTTAACCAGCCTGCTCATTATCGTATACGGAAGATAGGAAAAGAGCCAAGATCCGTTAGGGACTATCTGAGAATAGCAAGGAGCAAGTTTAAAACTCACCTTCTCTAACACAAAGCAGGTAGCACTTGCATTTCATTGCATATTCTTTTTCGCCTTTTCTTTAACAGTAATTTCTGTTGACCTCAGAAGCAGAAGAAACAAAGGACATGGCTCAAGAAGAACACCACCATAAAGTACGGAAAGCTCAAGTAGAATAAGGGCGAACGAATCTGTCAGGAATGGAAGAATTGCAAATATTCAGCGATCTCTTGGTTTAGGTCATATTAGTTTAAGGCATAGATTTTGTTTGCTGAAAGTGATTTGATACAAATATATAGTTCGATTTTTTTTCGAACTTAAAGATTTGATTTTTAACAGCCTGTAACCTGACAGAATTATTTTGTTCTTCCATTAACATGGAGAATCAAGTCGCCGGAACTTATTTTATAACTCTGTTGTCATGTCCAGATATCTGTGTTTTTCTAATCGCTCAACAGTCCTGTCTATCAATTAAATGTTACTGAAAAATTTCTATGTTCTCTCTTCATTACTGCTTCAAAATAATACTTGATTTCGATGTTTCAGTTATCTGCAAGTGAGATATAGTTCCACAGTTCATTATATATATGTATATGTTCATATATTTGTTACTGAAATATTTAACAATACATTTTATTTATTGAACTGAATTTGGTATCCTTCTATGTATACATAAAACCTATGTGAACTTAGAACCTATTTTTTTAAATAGAGGACTTGACATGTAAGATTTGACAAATAAGCAGCTGTACAAAATTAGAAAAAATTAGAATATATAAGATAGATTTTGGAAGGCGCCAACATAGCCCTCACTGCTATATGACCCCCTCCCTTAACAAATATCTTTTTGAGATGAATTAAAAATATGCAAGAATTAAAAAAGATGCATTAAATACAACTACCCAAATTATAACTCACCACCATAAGACTCTCTCCCTTAACAAATATATTTTTGAAATGAATAAAAAAAGATGCATACATACAACTACTCAAATTATAAATTAATAAAACATACATAAATTATAAATTAATAAAACTAACTGATAAGAAGTTATTTTAAAATAAAAAACGATGCATAGATACAACTACTCAAATTATAAATTAATAAAACATACAGAAATTATAAATTAATAAAACATACAGAAATTATAAATTAATAAAACTAACTGATAAGAAGTTATTTTCTATTCTATCTTCTAGCCATACTTTGATTTTGTATGCTAATAAGTCTAGTTTGGGGTAAGATTTTATCATGGCTTATCATAAATATAGGGTGAACATGGAAATTACTGCAGTGTTCCCGAGTCCTGACGATAGCACTGTAAACGTGCAGCCAAAGACAAGGTTAAATTCTGTAGACATGAATCTATAATCATCATCCAGGTTCTGCAACCATTGTCCACGTTTTCTAAAAATCCCTGAAAATTAGCCTTATCATACCCTATATTCTTTTTAATCCTTCTTATCAGGACGGTGACATTTTGGATCTGGTAGATTTAGACTTGTGGCTATTTTTGTGCAATCTCTGAAGATCCCACGAAATCTTCAAAGCTGGGAATAAAATCTTGCCATGAGAAAAACGTCAAATCCCTGTAGGTCTCCGGGCCTTAATACCTGGTCAGAGGAAGAGGTATATGGGCACTACTGTACTGTTTTGAATTCAACCCAGGAAACTCCAACAGCTTCTCTGAACATACCGGAAAAACACCCAGTTGCAGAGAAATCAGATGTGATCAGTAGCAGGTAAAATTATATCTCAGGCTTAGCTGATTCAAGTCATCTCTATGTTCATTATTGCGTACACTTTATTTTATACAAAAGTGAAGGTTGCTCCATTATGGAATTAGGGTTTTATCAGGACTTTTATTACTAACAATGCTCAGTTCTGTAGTAATTGATGGCCGTTTCTTTTTACAGCCTGGATGCTCAGGTAAAGAATAACAACGCGGGTATAACATTCTCTTTATAAAATGTCTGTTAGGTCTTTTGGTTTTCGTTTCTCTGCTAGGGTTTGTGGTCATAATGTATCATAGTTGTGAGAACTCCCACTCTCTCGAAGGCTGTGTTTCTTTATTGCCTATGAGTATTGGTTTTAAAATTCCTCTCTTTAGGTCACAATACTATTGGGTTAAAATGTTATCTGTGTAGATGAGAATGCAAATGTGGACAGTGTTAACCAGCCTGCTCACTATCGTATACGGACGATAGGAAAAGAGCCAAGATCCGTTAGGCACTATCTGAGACTAGCAAGGAGCAAGTTTAAAACTCACCGTCGTGAATACAAAGCAGGTAACACTTGCATTTCGTTGCATATTCTTTTTTCCCTTTTCATTAACAGTAATTTCTGTTGACCTCAGAAGCAGAAGAAACAAAGCATACGGCTCAAGAAGAACACCATCATAAAGTACCGAAAGCACAAGTAGAATAATGGCGTACGAAACTGTTAGGAATGTTGGGCATAAAGACTCATTTAAAACAATTTAGGAATTAAGGAATGAAGAAATGCAACTATTCAGCAATCTCTTGGTTTAGATATTGGTATTTTAAGGCTTAGATTATGTTTGCTGAATAATGATTTACTACAAATGTGTAGTTCGAAAGTTGTGACAGATTTATTTTGTTTTTCCATTACCATGGAGAATCAAGTCATCTCGACTTATTTTATAACTCTCTTGCACTCTCTTGCCCTGTCCAGATATCTGTATTTTTAGAATAGCTCAACACTCATGTCTATTAGTTAAAGGTTGCTAAAAAAATTTCATAATGTCTCTTCATTACTGCTTGAACATACTGAATATTTGTAAATGTTCATCACAATATTTTTTTTACATAATGCAACAACATAAATGACCCTCCTAATTTTCCATGCTCTGCAGCATCAGCAAGGTTTAAAGAGATTTCATCTTTGAAAGGAGCTTTTACATGACATTTATTATCTGTTGTTGTCCAATAGAAAAAGTGATGAAGGCTTTAAAAAAAGCATAAAAAAATTAGGAAAAGCTGATAGTTACTGTTCTTCAACAACACTTCATTTTTTCTTCTTCAATATCAAGAGTATTAAATAATTGAAATTTAATTTTTAATAAATTAATCCTTATGAAAGTTTATGTTGCTTATTATTCTTGATAGGTTAGTTTGTTTAGTCAAAGTTACTTTGTAACAGAAAAATTATAATTTTATAAAATCAATACATTAGATGTAATAAATTAGGAGTAAGATTACAATAAAACTCTTATTTAATTTTGTTTCTAATGTAAATCTTTTATTCTTTTATTCTTTAGTGTTTGTTGTTCAATACAATTGACTGATTTATAACTGATTTTTCAAGTCTGAAAAACATTCATTGAAAAAGTTTTGCTAAAGATATCAATTCTATTTCTGCACCTTTAATTAAATATAAAATAAAATGATGTCTAGTCTTTGATTTATTTAGTTGATTTATAGATGCATGCTCTTAAAAAAATTCTAGATTATGCAAGATCTTTCTAATCAATATGGCACAGCAATATATAATATTTTAACTTAGGAGAGACCTTCTATTGTCTACTTCCTTACTATTCCAAGATACAATTCCACATCTAAGTGAGAAAACATAGCCAATTTTCACTTTTTCTTTAGCAATTAAATAACCCTAATAAATTTCAATATAATCTACTAGTTTATATTTTATGTCAAAATAATTTACCATACCACAATACTAATTCTTTTTGGCATTAAAATGAGATCTACGTGGATCTTGCTTGAACTAAGAGATTAGATCCATTGAATATATAATATTGGGTCATGAGATACATTGGACTTCCAACTAGCTTCAACTTTTAATACAATGTATCATCTATCTTGGAACTTGCATATTTCATAGTCAATTTCTCAACAAGCCCTAAATCTCAACAAGCCCTAAAGGGGTTGAAACTATCATGCATATATTTATTCTGAAATTCTCTAATAAATTATTATATAGTGAACTTAAGAAATAAATAATTTTTTTAGTGTTTTTATTGAGATAAATAGCATGCTAAACTCAGCCTAGCAACAAAGAGAAATCGATGAAAAACTAAGGCCCAAGCCTTTCACCGTAAAACAAGGGTTTTATCAAGACCCCCTTAACCTTCATTAGATACCAAGGGTTTTTCCAAGCACCCATAACCTGAACATTGAGATTCATCAAAGATCCAAAGTCACAAACGCTAGATTCTTGATGATAATCATACATGCACAATCTAGGCCCAAAGGTTTTTTTTAGTGTTATTGCACTTCCACACCAATATAAAAGTGTATTGGTCTTAGATATCTAATTTCAATTTTTTTTATTTTATTTTTTATTAAATATTTTGTAGCAACACTTGAAAGGACATGTAAATTAAGTATTTTTTTAAAGCACATAATTCAATGATAACAAATGAGTAACACACATCTAAGGACAATAATGCAAGTAATTTCTAGCAATGCAAAAATCTTGACAATTCAAGCATACTGCATGATATTAACAACAATACAACTGAATTCTTTCATAAGTATCAATGGAAGATTAATGGTAAACCATATGTGAAGCCTACCTTTAGTGCTCTCCCAAGGTCATCAAGATTTCTTATCTTTATCTTTTTATGGGATACGTTGGGGTGTAATTTGATCTCAACTATATTAGATGTAATCTCTATCTACCCCTCAAAACCGATTCTTTGGACCATGGTAAGGGAGTAGACAATCAAACCAATCTACAGTGCATAGATTCAACATCCAAATGACCATTCAATTAAGGTGTTATCTACCTCAAATAATCTACGATCCCAATAACCACATTAAAACATGACATACTATAGTATCAGTTTTTTCTAGTTTGATATCTACCTATTCTTTATTAGAAACTCTCTTTTCATTGTAGTCCATTAGGTGACTAAACAACAAGGACATCCATTTCCAGCATGTCATGGACCCCAAGCCTACATGCTCTTGGCAAAATCAAAATCTATCGAAACCCTTAGATTAATGTGTGATATCAATCATGTACATGCCATTGCTAGTATTGATTCCTTATTGAGGTGTTACAGCTAACAATTTGCTAGCATAGTACACATTTTGACTACTTTCATGCAATTTCTATCTATAAATATTTTACAAAAATATAAATTACTATTTTTTTGAAGTCTAGCTACCAAAAATTAGTAAATAGGAAATTTTTTCTCTTCAAGCTAAATTAATCATCTAAGATTTAAAAAACATATATTAAATATTGTTTGAAATAATATGCATGCCAAAAGTTGGTGTGACATTATTGAATAGAATCCTTTGTTGTGTGGAAGTTGTTAGAAGTAAAAGACAAAATTAGACAAGTCACGTTTGAAACAAGAATGTTAGAAGGTGGTGTACAAATGACAAAAGGAGTTACAAACTTTGCATACAAGAATATTTTCATTTTGGATGCCCAAATTTTGGATGCAAAATATTTGGAGAAAATGTACACGATTGCTGATGTAATGAACAAAAAATGGATGTAAAATTATGTTGAAATGTATAATACATCATTCTACAATAATTTCTTAAGTTGGGTTTCTTTTTGTTATTGTTTGGAGGTCATTTGGTGTATTTTGATTTGTCTATTTTCAAGTTTATACAAATCATATTTAAAGATCAAAAGAAATCATTCAATTTGTTTTTTTATATTTTTTAAAGGAGATATTGCATTGGTATTGGTAATAGATCTAGCTGCTATGAGAGCTTCATAAGATAATCTGGATGAGGGATTTAAGAATTGTCATAGACAATGTTTTATTAATTCATATGCAAGGAATGATGGAAATGAACGGTTGTAAAGTACACTTGAGTTCAAGTGACAAAAACCAAGAGGAGATGATACACAATCATGAGTTAATGGATATTTATGTACAAAAGGATGAAGAATCTAAATCAAAGGTTAAAGGCAATGAGTTTTTAATTGCAAATTTGTTTTAGTATATGGGATTTCATTGCAAGAATGAGTTTATTTTGTTGAATTTAATTCAAGATCGATATTGAATGTTGAATTTTAAATCTTGGAAAGTGGAAAGGATAGTTCGATGAATTTTAATGGTGTCCACAGAACAACCATTGAGACTCTTAGAAACCAAAGGAAGCAGGTGGAACTAGAATACTTTTAAGATGACTTTTCAAAGGTTTCAAAAGAGGAGCACATTGATATTGGCAAAAAAAGATATGGAATTTTCAGATGGACCTTTCTCTATCAATAAATTTCATTTCAAGGATGAAAGTGTTTCTAGAACTATTTTTGATGATGCTCACATTGCACCAACAAAAAAAAAAAAGAAGAGACCAAAAAAAATAAAGGAACCATAGGGGGAGCTAGTCCTTGGGTTATTTTCCCCATTTAATCATCACCTGCATTTTTCACCTAGTTATTTTGGTCGCCAAACTTGTAACCCACAAAGTATCTTTAGAGTTTGTTCTGAAACTGTTCTTGAGGTGCACCTTCTCGACCTTGAGGTGATGCAGTTGGTATAGCACTACTAGGTGGAGCGAATATAAGAAATTTGGGAATTGGGTAGCCTCAAATGGACAAATGATATCATAAAAGATCCCCAATTCACCCTAAAGAACTTGCAATTATTTGATTCTATGTTAATCTTCGTGAAATTGTATAATTTTGCATATTAAGATTTCTTGTTAAGATATTTCCATGGGAAGATACCCCAAGCCAACTCTCATTGTTAAACAAATCATATTTCTTAAGGACCCCTTTCTAAATCTTTAGCAAAGATAAAATATTGCTTGACATATTGAAGGAACAAATGCAACAGAAAACAATAGTTTTGAAGCACATCAAAAGCATTTAAAAGAAACAAAGAAACAAAGAAACCACCTATGAGTTTGCTTGAAAACAATGTTACACAAATTCGAAAAGAGTATCAAATTTAAAAAACTAGCATATCAGTGATTTCACACCCATCTAATTTCACACCCATCTAAACCAATCAAAGGTTTTACACAAACTGCATTCTTTGCAGACAGAATTATGAACAAATCAATATACATAAATAATTTTAACATTAATTTAATCAAATTGTGAAATTATGGAACAATGTAAAAATGCAATTTGGCTTTTCTAAATAAGACATTATAGTGGAGAATAATTACATACCTCTCTTTTCAAAGGATGTTGAAGCTGTATTATCATCCCTTCTCTCTATTTTTTGATAAAGATAAATGAATTTTACAGAAACCTGACACCCAAAAGATATTGAAGCTGAAGAATAATTACATACCTCTCTTTACAAAGGATGTTGAAGCTGTATAATCACACCGTTCTCTCTGTTATTAGCATAAAGTCATCATAGAGAAAAACTTAATTCTTTTAAAACAATATCACATACTTTGTCTGATGTTGAAACTGCATAATTAATTCATAAATGATTCCTTCTCTCTGAAATTCTTTTTGGGAATGACAAGATTGCAATTCTAAAAGAGGTAAGAAGTCTCTCGACTTAATTAAAGTTTTGTGGAAGAACTATCAGCTTTTCCTAATTTTTTATGTTTGTTTTTAAGCGTTCATATGTTTTTCTATTCGATAGCAATATATAATAAATGTCATGTAAAAACTCTGTTTAAGATAAAAAGCTCCTTTAAACTTTCCTGATTCTGCAGCCCATCGAAAACGAAGGTTATCTATTTTATTGCAGTATGTCAATAAATATTGTTTATTTAAATATATTTCTCTGTATACCTTTATTTGAAAAAAAATCTATATACATAAATAAAATCATCTGTGTATCTCACTTGCAGGTAACTGAAACATCGAAGTTCGGCATCATGTTCAAGCAGAAATGAAGAGATATCAAGAATTTTTTTTAGGAACATTTAACTGATAGACAGAAGTGTTGAGCTGTTCGAGAAACAGAGATATCTGAACATGGCTAGAGAGTTATAAAATAAGTCCCGGTGACTTGATTCTCCATGCTACTGGGAAAACAAAATAAATCTTTCCGGTTATAGACTGTTATAAATAAAATCTTTTAAGTTCGAAATTTTTTCGAACTGCATGTTTGTATCAAATCAAAAAAAATCTAAGCCTTCAAATAATATGATCTAAACCAAGAGATCGCAGAATATTTGCAATTCTTCATTCCCCAATTTGTAATAAAATTGTTTTAAATGATTCCTTATGGCCAACATTCCTCACAGATTCGTACGCCCTTATTCTACTTGTTTTCTCCGTACTTTACTTGTGCTTTGCGTACTTTATGGTGGTGTTGTTCTTAAGCCATGTCCTTTGTTTCTTCTGCTTCTGAGGTCAACAGAAATTACTGTTAAAAAAAGGGCAAAAAAGAATATGCAATGAAATGCAAGTGTTATCTGATTTGTGTTGTGAAGGTGACTTTTAAACTTGCTCCTTTCTCTTTTCCTATCTTCCGTATCCGATAGTGAGCAGGCTGGCTAACACTGTCCACATTTCGATTCTCATCTACACAAATAACATTTTACTCCAATAATATATTGATTAAAATAAAATAATCATAGGTAATAGAGAAACGTAGCCTTCTAGAGAGTGGGAGATCTCACAACTATGATACATTATGACCACAAACCCTAGCAGAGAAACGGAAACAAAAGATCTAACATACATTTTATAAAGAGAATGATATACCTGTGTTGTAATTCTTTACCTGAGTATAATGGCTGTAAAAAGAAACGGCCATCAATTAATACAGAACTAAGCATTGTTGCTAATAAAAGTCGTGATAAAACCCTAATTCTGTAATGGAGCAACCTTCACTTTGTATAAGATAAAGTGTACACGAAAATGAACATAGAGATGACTTTAATCAGCTAAGCATGAGATATACCCACTCTTTCTGGGTCAGCCAGATCTGATTTCTCTGCAACTGGGTGTTCTTCCGCTGTATTCAGAGAAGCTGTTGGATAATCCTGGCCTGAATGAAAAATAGTACAGTAGTGCCCATATACCTCCTCCTGTGACCAGTCATTAAGACCCGGAGACCTACAGGGCTTTGACTCTTTTCTCATGA